>NC_072010.1:9585397-9894897 GCF_027791375.1 Indicator indicator
CCCCTCACCCCCCGCCCCGTCTTCCGGCCGCCGGGGCGTTTGGCTCCGGCCGCGCTCCAGTCCCCCTGGCTCCGCTGCAGCCCCCGGGCGCTACCCCTTTGTTTGCCGCCGGCCGCCCGTTGTGCGCGGCGCTCCCCAGGGACCCAAAGCGGAGCCGGGCGGGGCATCGGGGACGCCGAGGGCTCGCAGGGGCCACCTATGGAGGGACTCTGGGTTGCCAGGGCCTCTGCCGCGAAGTGATGTCGCCGGCTTGTCTTGTCCCTACACCTTGAAAAATGCGTTTCCTTCCTCATGGAGAATCCTGTCCGTGGGGTTCTCCCCGCCCCGGCTGAAACGCGATACAAAAAGCTGGCGGGAGGTGGGGGAGGCAGCTGTGCATGCATCTGTACTGTAATTCGGGGGAAAACAAAGAAGCTATCCAAGAAACTACGGCTTTGCTGTACATGAGGTCCTTGAAAGCTGGGAAGGGTCACAAAGTGCTTGTTAGAAGTTCAATCCTGCTCCATCAGGTGTCTCCTGGTGATACTGCGAGAGCCAGGCTGCCGTGCCCAGCACAGAATAACAGAGTGTGCCGGCAGAGAAGGGGTAGAAGGGCACAACAGCCACCAGATAGGGTGCTACGGGCGGCACTACAGCCACCAGAAAGGGTGCTATGGGCACCTCCACCGCCACAGAGTCCAGCGTTCTGATTGCTAGGCTTTGCAACCAGTTTACTTTTTGTGGTGGTTTGGTGAGGTTTTTTGGAGGGGCAGTTGCACCAGCTACAGATTTTTATATTAGGAAAAAGCTTTAAGAAACACCCTTGTTGCTAGCAACTTTTAAGTACAACACCCTCGTGAGTCATCAGGAGCGCTTTCACTCTAAACCGGGCACTGCAGTGCACATGGCTGTTTCTTCTGATAGCAGCAGCGACGACAGCTGGCAGCAGACCAAGGCTGTTTTTCCCAGGTGATGCCATGCCTAAGAAGCCTCATCCAGTCCAGCTTGAGCTGGCTGTCTTTCTCTTGCAACTCGGAAAGTTGCCATTTGTTGTGTTACTCATGAGCTCCTTACTAAAGGTCCAGGGAAAACTCGGAGGAAACTAAGTTCCATATAAAGATGGAAGTTGTGTCTGACCCATATGTGGCCCTAAGTGTAAAGAGTACAAGTAGAGCATGGCTTCTGTGAAGCATAGTTGGGGCTGTTTTGGCAAGAGCCCTATTGCAGAAAGTGTCAGGATTTCTGCAGCTATATTAAGTGCCTGGTGAAGTTTTGGAACAGCAAGACACAGAATTACAGCTATTTTATATCATCAAATGACACTAAAAGGAGAACTAGTGAAAGGGAAAATACATATTTTGAATTTAAGACTCACCAGTACCATAGTTTGATGCCAAAGCAGTGCTAACAGCAGAAGAAATAGTATAGTTTATTTATCTTATCTGCTATTTCCATTCACTTCCTCATTTCTGTTGGCATGTAAAAAGAAATGGAAGCTGCTTACAGGGAACCAGATGATGAAAATTCTCTAGACAAGCATGACAAAGCTGGAATGACAGAAAATAAAATCTGTAGGATATGTCAGGCCTAATAACATGGGGCCTCGGCCAAAGCTGAAGCTGCAGCAAGCACAAACAAAACCAAAATGATGTGCCCATGCCATATGCTATACTTCAAAATACCCTTAGAAATGTCTCTAAAAAATCAGCTTATGCAGGATTTTACTGCCTACTCACATGAAGCTGGTGACTCAGGAGCTAGCAACTGTACTTCACTGCCCACTTACCAAGCGTCGTAATGTACGTGGAATACATGACTCATGCTGCAGTTGACATTGTATACTAGATATGATTTTCTAGGCACAGAGCAAGGAGTGGATTTTGTGGGGTTTTTTCCTGGTTTTTTTTTTGTTTGTTTGGGTTTGGTTTTTTTTGGGGGGGTGGGGGGGGGGCAGGATTTTTTTTGATTGATTCTGGTTTTGGTTTTGTTGGGGGGGGTTCCTGGTTTTGTGTGTGTGTGTTTGGTTTAGTTTGTTTTCTGGTTGGTTTGTTCTGTTTTTTGTTTGTGGGGTTTTTTTGGGGTGGTTGGTTTGTTTGTTTGTTGTGGGGTTTTTTTGTTTTTGTAGGAAACATCCTCTTTTTCTTTATCCCTAGAAACAACCAAAGGTTTTGAATCAGTATCCCGAGAAGAGGTTGGCAGAGACCAATGCCACACTAACACAATTACATTCTTCCACCAAAGAAAAGGCTGCCTTCCCAAGGAGCTCTGGAAGTTTTCTGTCTTCTTTCTCTGTTTTAAATAATCCTAGATATATATGAGCATGGTTTTTAAGCTTCTTGGTAGGAGCACTCAGAAGTGGCCACAAATGCTAGTTATAACCTGAATAATTAGAAAAATTGTAATGTGACTATCAAACATCATTTGAGCACAAACTCACCTCTTCTCTACTTCCTGAACACCCACCCTCCAATTATGATGGTCTTTGTGCTTCACTCTACCAGCTGGTGGCTACCCTCTCTTAGAGACTGAGCACATATTTTCTCTGGTAATGTTGCTTCTTCACCCTGACTAGACACTCACCTTCCAAGCCTGCTTCCCGTGAACATCTGCTACACTCAAATCTACTCTCGTGGAGCTTTTCCAGGTACTTTAAAACACTTTGCTGTGTGTTCTATTTAATGTAACAGATGTCTTTAAAAATTTCTGGTGCTGAAATACTATGCATGGACCTGAGAGTGATACAGAGTCAAATTACCATAACTTCTAGGTGCCTCCATCTCTCATCATGTCATGATCATCCTGCAACTTCCCAGAGTGACAGAAGTTGCTGTGAGCGCAACACTGTGTCCTTCTCATCTGTGGAGTGATCTAAAACCCTCGTCTTCTGCTGTCTGCCTAGACTTAGGCAGACAGGCACCCTTAAATTCTTCCTGCCTTCCTAGGGAGATTAATCCAGTGTGTTTTCTCAGAGCTCATGGGAGGAAAAGGAAACATTGGCATTGATTTCATTACAGTGAATGGGAAAAGTGCAGTTTCTGCATAATAGCTGAGTGATTAGAGCACTTGCCCAACAGTAGGAGAGCTGGACCCTTCTCAAAGAATTGAAGGCATTGCATTCACATCCGAGGAAAGTTTCCTAACTGCTGCCCTTCACTAGGCTCAAATAAGGAAACAATCTCCAAGTAAGCCACTGTGCAGTGAGGAATGCGAGAGAGGGAAGTCAAAGAAAATCAGAAAGGGATGGTGACTGAGTGGAAACAGCATGCATCTAAGGAATTGAGAGGATCATCTAGGAAGAGATTTAGGATGAGAGTTCATTTTTCATTTTCATTGCAAGAAAATACATGAGACAAATTTCAAAACCGAAAATGCCGGGGCAAAAACTGCAACCACAGGAGAAACCAAGAAGAGAAAGCTTTCCCTACGAATGAACTTATATTTCTTGAAAACTTTCCCATTAAACTTAAGCTATATGATTTCTGCCTGTATCATTATTCCTGTAACTATAGTGTGCAGTCACAACATAAGGGTAAAACAGAAATCAGAATATACATCACTCTTAAGATCTGTGCAATGTGAGTAATATCCTGTGTGCTGGCATATGGCTTTTATGGCTTTACATGTTGTGTCATTTCTTTCCTTTTTTAAAACTGGATTTGCTGCATACCACAAGATCAACTTGCTTTCTTCTATGCTCTGTGATGGACTCTGAGGCCTCCTTAGGGTGAAATACTTCTCCAGATTTGGGTGACAGCCAAGTTTATTAATTTCAGTGGAGGTGGAGTGATTCATGATAACATGTTATTTACTGCTGCTGGAGTGTCTAGGACACAGCTCAGGCCCACACTTTACATTTACCAGAAAAGTTAAAATTGTGCCCAAAGACTTCAAATGAAATGTCAGACAGCAGGTGGAGATCTGATCCTCAGTTATTGCACACACAGCAAAATGGGCAGCAAGGCACAAGTG
Organism: Indicator indicator; assembly: GCF_027791375.1. NCBI lineage: Eukaryota > Metazoa > Chordata > Aves > Piciformes > Indicatoridae > Indicator > Indicator indicator. Next base: position 9,589,346 of record NC_072010.1, read on the forward strand.
CACTGGTAGCATTAGCAGGCTGTGGGATACTTCTGTTGAAATTCTCCTAAACCAAGACATTCAGCCACTGCTCAGCATCATGCCACAAGTTCAAAACTATGAGAAGAGGTCCTACAGTATTTTGTCCTTAAACAACCTTGTGCACATTCCTGATTCTAACAAGAAAGATAGCATGACAACTCCAACACAAGGCAACATCATTTGTCACAAAAGAATGCAAGCAAATAGCACATGGGGAAAATGTGTATATAAATACAGCTGGAGTGCATTCCCTGACAATTTGAGAGAAATGTCAGTTATATTTATTTTTCTAACTGTCTGTAAGATTTTCTCGAACACTTAGTACAGAATTGAATCACGTATTTACAGATCATTAACTCACAGCATTTTGTACCTTTTAAAAGGTCCACTCTACCTTACATTAAATTTATAGGCCTCTCCTTTATTTCATGATGATTGGGGATCAGGTCTGAGAATAGTCCAGGGATTAAAACACATATTGCATTTATTCTAGAGTTTAAAGGAACTATTACATTCCCCCATACTGACATTCCAGAGATTCTCAATCAATTATTTCTGAATTTGGCTGTTTGAGGTTGAGCTTAAAAAAAAAAAAAAAAACAAAAACAAACCCAAAAACCCACCAAACCAAAACCCACAACACCTCTACCTTTATTTTAAAACCTTTGAAGAGGGAAATAGACACAATGTGAATGTGCCAAGATCAACAATCTCTTAATTCATCATTCTTTACTTCCTTTTGCATAGTGTTTTTAGACCAAACAGGCATAAAATAATTTTGGGAGCACTGGCATTATAATGTATTTTGCTGTTACATGGAAATGAATCTACCCTCAAAAATCACTTTTCAGTTTCATATAACTTACAATTAAGTCACCTTTTTTAACCTTCTTCCCTGTTAACCAAACAGAACATGCATTTAGTCCTTAGTTCTTCCCTACAGGACAAGGTTCCTAGAGTTGGAGGGATTTTAGTAGACATTTCATCTTCTTTTGTGCAAAAGGAACCTTTGTTTTTATACAACAGTCCAAAACTAGGCTCGCTAATATGATAGGTAGGAGTAGAAGTATCATAATAAATTACAGGATACTCCTCTGCTTGTGTGCCAAGTTACTGTGTTTGCCAATTTAGCTACGGTGCTGCACTGAAGATTATTAATGCTTCCAGACCATGAATAAAAGCTATTGAACAGAGCTGATGTGAAGAAAAAGTTACAGAGCAATCACACTAACATTACCGCTGAATAACAATCATAAAAACCTGATGTCCTTCAAAGAGAGGCCAGAACTTTAGTGGAATCATTAATAACCAAGTCTTGGAGCAACTAATGGGCAAGAAATGCAACATATCAGCACAGTCACTTCTCAGGTAGGGAGAGAGAGCTGGTTAAGAATGTGCAGCAATAATTTAAGACAAGAAATAAAACATTCTTTTACATATCTGGTAGACTGCATCCCAAGGTGGAATAGTGCATGCTAACATTGTGCCAGGGCATCCTGATTCAGTGCCAAGACACAAAGATCAGTGCCAAATAATCTGCAGTACCCAGGTTTTCCAGAGGCTCATCAAGAAACTGAAAATTTTTAAGCAATTACAGTATAAACTACAACTCTTACAGTTTACAGAGTGTGGTTTACAGAAACTCTTAGTCTACAGTACAACATCCAACAACATGCTTATGCAAACATCATAAATATCAACATTGAGTAAACATTCATAATACTCCAATTCTTGGAAAAACTTTTTCCTTGGATGAGAGTAAAGCTAAAAACTTCAAGACTGCAGATCTGAAAGACTGGCATGTTTTTGTGCATTAACATTGACAAACTGCTGTTTGCACTCTTCACTACGAAGTTATTAAGGCAGGAAGAAAAATTGGAAAGGTAAGGGCAAAGGAGGGCATGAAGATAACATAGGAGTTCTGAGAACTGAGGCTGTCTTTTATCCATGATCAAAAAAAGAAAAAAGTGAAATTAGGAAAGCACTTTTGATACAGCAAAATAGAAACCGACCAAATTTTGGTCAGATAATTCAGATAATCCACTAGAAATTGGCACCTGACAAAGTGCTCATTCTTTATCTATTCACATTTTCACACCTCAGAATCCCTTATAAAAATACCTCATAAAACTGTATTATTTATATTTAATCTGGAGCTTCATTTAGCTTTGTAAAACTTGCTTAAATCACTTATGGAGGCAAATTCTGTGGAAGTTCACTGCTGTCTTCATATTTGAGGAAGAAATACCCATGGGAATGCAGAAAAGGCCTATAGACATGTTTCTCCCCTAATCACTCTGTCTTAAAATGTTTGTCTTCTGAAAGATGCCTTTAGGCTGCCTCCAAGATGCATCTTGCTACCTGTGCAGATAGGGACTCTGAAGTGCAATACGTGCTATTGCAAGAGAAACTAAAATCTCCAAATTCCTGTGCTCAGATGAAAGGTACTAACAGTACCAGAAAAAAAAAAACCCACACACACACATAAAAAAAAAAACCCCACAACAAACCAACAAATGAAACAAAACAACAAACAAAAAACATAAACACACACCAACAACACCACCAAAACTAACAAAAAAAAAATCACAACAAAAACACATAACGAAATAACAAATCATAACAAAAGTCATAACAAAACCACATAAGCAATGACTAGAACCTGCCAGACCAGTAGTACAAACTTCAGGCAGAAAAGCTGACTGTGCCATACAGCTGCCCTTGCCAGAGAGTTGGGAAGCAATGCAGAACAAGTTAAAGAACTGCTTAGGTTGGAGAGAAATGGTGGTATGGGATTCAGACAGACAAAGCAACTACAGTTGGCAATGAAAGTGTAAACACTAGTGAGGGAAAGTACTCTACCACTTTTTCAATAAAGGGGAACACCACTGCCTGAATAAATATTTATACCCTGCTCACAATTAAGTTTAGCCTGGAAACTAGATGAGGTGTAGCAAAGCACTAAAAGATCTCTCCAGTAAGAGTAGTGGGAGGAAAAAAACAAACACCAACAACTTGTTAAATTTTAGAGCTCTATTGTTTTATGAAAAGGACTGTATAATATCTCCCAGAATAAGTGAAAGACTGTTAAATGATCCAGTTTCATAAAATATCTTCTAGTCCAAACACACCTTCCATCAATCATTACAGTGAGCAGGGATGGCCACCCAGGACTCTCACCAGTCAGGCACGGTCCTGACTTCACCACACCTTCCATTTTTAGCAGCAGTTTTTGGGGGTCAGAATTGCTAAATTTGTTTCTGATATTTTACTTTCAATTTAATATTGAACACAATGTTTTTCTTTTAATTAGAATCCCCTTAACTTTCTTGAGAATATGCCTATTATTGTCACAATTACAGGGCCTTACTCCAGAATTCAACTATTTTTGTAGAAGTAGTGCTCAATATCCTTACTTGACAGTTAACTGCATTCCAAATTAAATCAGACTCTGCTTCCTACAACCTACAGAAGCAGTTTCACGTTAGAGGATCCCTTCACCCTGTTCAGCTCGGTGAAGCTCAACATGCAACTTTTTATGGATCATGTTGCATTTAGTGCTAAGACAAGGTAAACAGTATCAGGCAAGATAGTTTAGAGAAGAAAGATTATGAAAGTTATGGAAGAGATTATAGGGGATAGGCTCAAATCCGCTATTTTATTCAATTAGGCTCTCATCCAGTGAAGGTCTTAGGCATGCATTCAACTTGCAAAAACCAAGCACTGAGGTCTAGTATAAGTTAAGTGAAAGGATTTATTTGCTTAGTGCTTTCAGCCCATATGTAGCTGCTTTGTTGAAGCAAAGTTTTGCATAGGAGGAAATGAGAAGCAACATCACTGAGGGTCACATAATTGTTGGACTGAAAACAAAATACTGCCGGTATTTCTCCTTATTCTCCCCTCAGTATTCTGAGCAAGCAGAGCCAGTTTTATTAGAGACACCTATTGTTAAGGCATCTTGACACAAAGTACTGCTGGCTTGAGAAGCCTCATTTTAAATGTGTTTAACATTTAATAACACATTTAAGTGTTATTGAGTACCTAGAAGTTTAGGATTTGCTTGCATAGCTAGATATGCTTATAACCAGTCTCCTTCTCTGGAGATATTGAGGACCCACTTGGATGCATTCCAGCTTGCTCTGGCAGGGGGGTTGGACTGGATGATCTTTCAAGCTCCCTTCCAACCCCTAATGTTCTGTGAGGACTTTTGTTTCAGACCATGCCCTTTTTTACAATGTGCCTATGTGAAAGGTTAGTACAAGTCTTAGTTATTTTCTTTTTAGACAGTTTTCTGAAAGTCTCCTTATTGCATAAGAGGAACTTATGTTACAGTTAATGTTCTTTGTTCCTCTGAAGCCACAAGTGTTACATAAATGCTTGCAAATTAATGAAGCAGTTTCTAGTGAGGCTGATTAAACTGAACCAACCAGCTGTATCATGAAAAGTGGGTCTTGAGTTTGCTTGGGACCAGTTCCACACATGAGAAATAAGTACTCTTGCACAGGAGTCACAACTCTCAGCTATACAGTAAGTGAATAATTTCCACAACCGTTTAGCATCCCACAACCATGTTTCATGACAGCCCTGTTCATCTTTTTCCTTATTTGTGGTTCATCTGAAAAAAATTGCTGCAGTCACTTTTCTGTATTGCAGGTCTTCCATGTGTTTGCCAAAGGTTGTTGAAAAAGAGATATCCCCAGAAAAGAGGCACATAACTGCTACAAAAGGCAAGTGTACCAAAGCTGAATTTATTACAGGGAGAGTTTGCTATGTATTGATTAAAGAGAGCAAAGCTTACATTTGTACATGAAAAGTAGTGCAAACTCAAACCAAAAGAAACAAATGGAAAAAAACCTGGGACACCTTGAATGAGAGTATCAAGACTTGTAGCTGATGAAAAAGCATGAAGTACATACCAAGATAACATGGGTTTGTTGTCTTGGGGTTTATTGCTACTAGTTCCCTCGTTAGGAAAATACAAATGTACATGCTTTCTGAACAGCCATTTTTTGCAAATACTAGCAGAGTATCAGGAATTGCTTGGTTTCTTCATGCATGTTTTCTTCAAGCTTTTTTCTTTCTGCAAATCTAGTTCCACTGATTAAAAAAGAAATAGTGTAGATAATGACATTGTTTGTTCAATTTATCCACACTCAAAATTGTTCAGTAATTCCACTTTTCATCTCAGGGCAAAATATGTTACTTTTAAAAAAGATGCTTTTGTTCCCTCAAGTAAGAATTCTTCTATCTCTAGTCATCCTTTTTTGTTTAAAGTATTATGAACAAGAGGTGAATGACATGTATTTTCAATTATGCTGGGCTTTTGGAATTACAGCAGTAATTCCTCCTCACTTGACAATTTGTTGCCTAAAAGCAGCTTCATCCTTTAATTTTTTTTTTATAGATTTTTTTTTTTTGCTCACATACACCATTTGCAGCACATCAAATCGTTTAAATGATGAATGATATATCAAGTATTCTTGAACAGATTTTCGGGATGTTCTTTTTATTGCCCTGTACCTTCAGTGGAATTTAAGCTGACATCATCTACTTTGGAAGCCAAAAATGTAAATGGCAGTATCAACTAACCAGCTAATACTAATTAATTTTAAAGAATTTTGAGTCCCCAAGGATTTATAAAGAAGTTTAAAATACAAAGGTCAGTAAATAGCATCATTTTTCAATCATTTAATATGAAGCAGATTTTGCCCCCCCCCCCTTTTTTTTTTTTTTTTTTTTTTTTTAAGACACTATGGGAGGGTGAAATACTCTTTGCCTGGAATGAAATTCATTTACATTTTCCTGCCAGGAAAGGTAACAGACTGACATCAGAGACAAAAATGAATAAACAAGATACAGCAAATTATCTGTGAAAATGAAAAACATTTTTCTGTAATTAAATTGCTTCCCAAAGGAAATAAGTTTTTCAGTTCAATGCCATCTCTTTCATCAAATAACATTCCCCAACATCGACAAGTAGACTGCTGGAACACTAAGGTACTGCCATTTTAAAAATGTGCGAGTCTATAAGGTTTCATTTGACAATAATTAATGTTTTTTTAAAAGGAAAAGGCTAGTTCAGCAAAAAATTCGTTTTATTAGCTGGTTGCTGCTCACGTTCATTGTTAGGATTTCTCTCCCTTGCTTGTTTTCCTATACCCTGTGTCTGTGGTTTCCTTTACCCTTCTCTCCAGCTTTCTCTGCAGGTAGAGCTACCTGTTATCTCAACTGTTATCAACACATCTTCTTCCACCAAGATATGCTCTCTCAGGAAACTGAGGACTTCAGCTACCCATCTAAAATGTTGAGACGTGTAGCAACTTGATCAATATGTAAGTTAATTTCTGTAAACATTTCAGCTCTTTTTTGAAAATATGTACTTGATGAAAGGTGTTTTTTTTTTTTAATAAATGACCAATTCACTCCAACAAACCAAAATATATCCCATGGAGTATTGGAGCAAATAAGAACACAGTTTAATGAATCCTGTGTCTGAAGATAACCATTAGACCTAGAGCTGCTTATTATTGAGTGGTATATGATACCATACTTATGCTTTCTTAGACCTCTATTCCCCTACCATCAGTTTCCAGAGTAGGCTGGAGCTTGGATGTGATACTGAAATTCTTACCCAGTGCATGAAGGGATGCAAAATGCAAGCAGCAAAGAGGAAGAGCACAAACAGAAAGTATAAATCGAGTTGCAGTCTCAGCTCCTAGCATTGCTGCGGAGTAGCACATTAATCAGTTAACACAACTCATTAAAAACAACAACCCCTCAAATCAGTTCACCATATACTTACCTTTGCCTTTAGTGTGACATGTCACACTGCCTACATTGAGCCCACAACAGAGTCTCAACTCTAGCAGTTACTCTATCACCCAACAACCCCTCCCTAGCATAAAAGGGGAATCAAGAAACAGAGAGGACATCCACAGGTTGAAGCAAAAATTAATGAAATATCCAATACAAGATGTATATTTACAGTTACACTCAGTCCAGCAAAATTGCAGCAGTCATAATATCCAGGAAGGCAGTCCTCAAGAGCAGGAAGAAGAGCAGGATGAGAAAAAACACAAGAAGAAGAATTTGGCAAGAGGCTTCCTTCTCCACAACAAACTTTCCCCTTTATACTGAGTGTGGTGCACATGGTCTGGGATACACCTGTGAGCCAACTCCAGTTAGCTGTGTTGGCTGACTCAGAACTGCTAATGGCCTGCAGCCCATGGCTGGCCTGGGATACTGTCCCAGCAAAACCAGGGCACACTATTGCAGTAGAAGGAGATGGACCCAGAAAACCCAATAATTTCATTAGTATTCAGTGACTGCTGTAATTTGAGATACAAAATTTCACTGTATTTCTTCTGACAAGCTGTGATATGTTTTAAGAACTTTTGATACATGTTAACAACGCATTACAAAATACAACAATGAAAATTTAAACTGCCTTTCTGTTTTTCCCAAACAAGATTTTTAAAATTTCCACTTTAGAATTTGGAAGATAGTTTTTATTGTAATTCAAAATACCAATGATTTCTCTGAAGCAGATATTTCCTTTCTTTTAACAACCTCCAAAAAACCTCAGCAAGAGACGATAAAGTAATGCTATAGCAACAGTAGCAGATGCTGTACCAACGTACCTATGTACCAAGTCTACTGCAGAATCCACGGCTTCCAGCCTATGTTCTACTCTGTATCAACTGTTCTTGCTACACATCTATCTCCTTGCAGTACTCTCTGGTGTCTGCATAGGCTTCCTTCTGTGGCTGGAAGGTGGTAGCACTAGAAGAAAACCACGTGTGCTTCCTCTCTCCTCCCTGAGGGACAGCATTCCCTAGAGCAGCACTGATGATCATATGGGTTTATCAGTCTCAGAAGGTGTGAGGAAGGTAGAGGAGTGGAGTTTGTCCTGCATGTTAAGAAAGTGGATGAGGAACAGGAAGTCCAGCAAGCTTCTGCAGCCCTTACCTTGAGATAAAGTTCTTAAAAACATTTTGATGTCTCAGCAAGTTTGATCAGGGAAGGAAGAAAGGAAGAAGAGGAACAGTTCCCACAACCAGAGTCATCTTTAAACTGTTTCTATCATCTTTAAAAGAATTAGTAAATACATAAATATATGTGTATCTCACAGGAGACTGAACAGTATCATCTGTTGTACTAATAGAAATATTTACCCTTTTAGTTGAGAGCAATAGTTCCACTAGCATGTTGTAATCATCATCTGCTATGAACCAGTCAGCCAGGTGTTAGGTAAGATACACTGTGAGGACAATGGTCATGCCTGGGTGACAGTGTTGAGCACCTGGGTGGTCACCACATCGCACAGGACACAAAAAAAGGCATCACACACTGAGAACTGTATGGTGGATTGAAATTGCCCACCAAAATAAAATTGCCAGACCAGCCCAGTTGGAAAGCAAATGAAGCTATATTTACTAAACTCTAGAAATATGGAATGCAATGAATATGTACAAAATATACAATATCAACGTATATTTACAATTTATAAAGAACACAAGAATCCTCCCTGGACAAAACCAGGGGCTTACCAACAGCTTCTTCCTTTTCCCCCTCTTCCCCCCAGTACGTGGAGGGGGGAAAGAGGAAAAAAGGAGAAAAGCAGAGAGTAGCTTATTAGTACTTACCCACAACAAAGAATGCAGCCAAGGTCAGCAACAGCTAAGCAAAAGCACCAGGTAGTATCAGGTAGAGTGAAGAAAACCAAAAAGAGCAAGAGTAGTTGTTTACATAACTAACTATGTTAGTAATCAGACCAATGGGATTATTTAGACATTATCATTATTTTTCTTTTACATCCAATGGTACATTCTATCACTTTTACTCAAGATCTGTGGAAAATTTTCCTAGGCACAGCCTAAAACTGCCACACACTGCTAACACAGGAGTGATACAACAGTTCGTCTCATCTTCCAGGCAAACCTGTGCATAAACTCCAACCCCTTTTAACAAAATTCCACATGCTCATGTATGAAGACAAACATATATATTTATTGAAAGTAACTTGATTTTGTTATAGCCACAACCAAACAAGCCACTGTGATGACGATTTGGAATATGCTTTTTATATTTTCATCCATTTATGTCCCACAATATTTGTAAGCATCATTGTTTTCAATTTCAAGTACCTAACAGGAACACTTTTTACATCCATTTCCTCTTTCATGTTTGCTGTAGCTATAAAAATATATACAGTTTATCTTTTAAAATAAAGAGCTCCCAGTTCTTTGGAGTAACATTGTTCTCATCAAACAAAGAATTTGTACCTACCACAGAGCAACTGTTGTTCTTGCTGGGGAATGTTTTGATTGTTTACCTGTTGTTCCATATGGTTTCTAAGTGATAGAATTCACAATTGCCTATTCAATATCGAGATAACATTTGACTTCAGGTTTCCCACCAAGCTTTATTCTTTGGCTTTGCTGTAGAAATAAAGAACTGGTATTTAGAAACTCGATTGTTCAAAGAAAGCAAAAAGCCATGTATTTTGAAGAACAGTGCTTCTTCACACACCCTTCCTTTTCCAGCAACAAAAGCAGCAGAGATGTAGAAATTAAAGGGAAAAAAACCAAAAAAAAACAAAAAACAAGCACTTGGAGTTTTGCAGCACTTTTCCCTATTAGTTCACAGAAAAAAAAGAGAAAGACACTGAGTTGCTAGGGCATTATCCTGGGCTGCATCAAAGAAGTGTGACCATCAGATCGAGAGAGGTGATTCTGCCACTTTGCTCTGGTAAGACCTCACCTGGAGTACTGTGTCCAGCTCTGGAGCCCTCAATACTGGAAGGACATGGACCTGATGGATTTGATCCAGAGAGGGCCACGAAAATGATGAGGGGATTGGTACACCTCTGCAATGAAGACAGGCTGAGGGAGCTGGGGTTGTTCAGCCTGGAGAAGAGAAGGTTCTGGGGAGACCTGATAGAGATCTTCCAGTACCTGAAAGGGACCTACAAGAAGGATTGGGGGGAGACTGTTTACAAAGACCTGTAGAGATAGAACGAGGGGCAATGGTTTCAAACTAGAGAAGGGTAGATCTAGGCTGAGGGTTAGGAACAAGTTCTTTACCATTACAGTGGCAGAACATTGGAATGGGTTGCCCAGCGAGGTGGTTCAGACCTGATCCCTGAAAATACTCAAGGTGAGGCTTAACAGGGCTCTGGGCAACCTGATCTAGTTGAGGATGTTTCTGCTTACTGCAGAGGGGGTTGGACTAGGTGACCTTTAGAGGTCTCTTCCAGCCAAAACTGTTCTATGGTTCTATGATTCATGTCCAAAGAAGGGCAGCAAAACTGGCTGACAAAGTATTGGTGTTATTTAACATTTCTAATCACAGTTGTTGCCCTTCTGTCACTTGCGTTATTTTAAGCTAGAAAGGAAATCAAAACCATTTTGTAATATAGCTTTTACTGTTGTTTGTTATTTAACTTGTAACATTAAAAACTGTCTTCCTGTTATTTTAGCAAATTAAATTCAAGTATCTCTGAGCAGAAACTTCCTAGAAATGTCAGTTCCTTGGGGTAACATAGCTTGGGGGCTGGAAAGTTTGCTTTTGCATTGTTTTCATTCCAGAGATAATCAAGCAAACATAATACAGAGAAGGTCTGGCAACATTGTATCTAAAAAGTCATCACTGATTTACACCAAGATTCTTGTGTTTATGTTTAAAAAACAAACTTAAAAGAAACATCTCAATGAGTGACTGGTAAACATAGATTCATGAAGGGAAAATTACGCTTGACCAATCTGGTAGCTATCGAAGATGGCATGACTGGCTGTGCAGATGAGGGGAAAGCAGTGGATGTGGTCTACCTTGACTTCAGCAAGGCTTTTGACACTGTCTTTCATAACACCCTTGTAGGGAAGCCTAGGGAGTGTGGGTTAGATGAGTGTATAGTGAGGTGGGTTTAAAACTGGACAAATGACAGAGGGTTGTGATCCTTTGTTCCAAGTCAAGTTGGAGGCCTGTAGCTAGTGTATTCAAGGAAGCTACTGAAGAGAGTGCAGGGGAGGACTATGAAGAGGATGAGAGGACTAGAGCATCTTTCTTGTGTGGCTTATAATATCTAAAAAGGAGATGTCAAGAGGATGGGGCCAAACTCTTCAGTGATGCCCAGCAACAGGACAAGGGGCAATGGATACAAACTGGAATAGAGGAAGTTCCATCTGAACATAAGGAGAAACTTCTTTGTTTTTAGGGTGTCACAGGACTGGAACAGGCTGCCCAGAGAGGTTATGGAATCTCCTTCTCTGGAGACTTTCAAAACCCACCCAGACACGTTCCTGTGCAACCTGATCTAGGTGAGCCTGCTTTAGCAGGGAGGTTGGAATGGATGGTCTTCATAACTCCCTTCCATCCCCTATCATCCTGTGATCCTGTGCACACGCAAGAAGAATGACAGAAGTGGTTTTATATATCTAAATAACCACTCATGTTAAGAACATTACCATTGGCTAACATTATCCTTGACTGTGACTTTTCATCTTCTCCAGAGTTGTGGAGTCTCCTTCACTGGAGACATTCAAAACCTGCCTGGATGTGTTACTGTGTGACCTGGTCTAGGTGGTCCCGCTCTGGCAGCAGGGTTGCACTAGATGATTTTTCAAGGTCCCTTTCAGCCCCTAACACTCTGTGATTCTGTGAAAGATAGGAAAGACACAAGAAGATAGATTGAAGTCAAGGCAATTCATATCAAGTTGTTTTTGTAAGTACAAAACGTAAAAGATTCAAAGGAGGTCAGTGAAGTAGCTTTTGAGTGTTTTGCAGCAAGCTCCTTTTAGCAAAAAAAGCAAAATGTAAAAAGCTCAGTATATGTTTGCTGATGAATTTAGTAAGTGGGCCACTGAAGTCAACAGTACTGGATGATTAAGGTTGGTGATTGACACAGTAATATTAAATGATGATAATCAGCAAGGTATTTTTAGAGTCAAGTGTCTTAGACAACAAAGACTGGAGGAGAGTCTGGAAATGAGGTTGTGTGATTTCCCTCTCTGCTCAGGGAGCTATCTTCTACCCTACAGAGTCATAGAATCATGGAATGCTTTATGTTGGAAGGGACATTAAAAGGTCATCTAGTCCAACTCCCTTGCAGTAAGCAGAGACATCTTCCAACTACATCAGGTTGCTCAGAGTCTCATCCAACCTGACCTTGAATGTTTCCAGGGATGAGGCTTCTACCACCTCTCTGGAAAAACCTGTTTCAGAGTTTCACCACCAATCTTTGTGTAGAAAACACTGTCATACCATCACCAGAGATGGTGATTAGGGTACCCTTCTGCATAGCATACAGGCTGAGTTTATTTCCCTCCAGCTGGTATTTTATCCCTAATCCTGCAGCATCTTGCCTGTAGGCTCTCACTCTTATGATACTGAATAAAAACAGATACCATCTCATTCTGTATTTGAAAGAGAAGAAATCCAATAACATTTAACAAAGTTCTGAGGTTGATAAGAAATTTGAGAAGACCTACCAGATCTAGCTCAACTGTCATTAAGATTTTCAGATGAGAACATGAATTGGGTGAGTGCATATAATGAGCAACTTGATCCCTGCTGGGAACAAAAGGTGCCTAGGCTTGGGTAGAAGAACAAACTTTAAGAAGCTTAAGAATTGCTAGTGTTTAAATTATGCATCTAAAAGAGCATGAAGTTGTGACTAAGCTTGCATAAAATGGAGATATCATCCTAATGTGAAGGAGTCAGGAACTGTGGTAATTAAGGCCATGCAAATACCTTTGGCATTCAGAACCATAATCACAAAGACTGAACAAACTGACAGATTACCAACAAAATGATTGGTCCAGGGACAGCTCCAGAGAACAGACATTTGTGTGACAAGGTCCAGAAAGACTTCAGAAACTTAACGAAGTTATAGGGAACAGAGGATGGATATTCATTTAAATCTGGCAGCAGAATGACTAGATAAAAAGGGGGAAAGAAAATAAGAACAAAAATTCCCCACCTTTCAACACCAAAAGTGCTGTATGCCATCCTGTCATGTTAATCCAGACCTCTGTAGAACAAGATGTGTTAATCAAGCTCCTTCCTTTATCTTCAGAAGACTCTCTACTCTTAATAAGAGTAGTTCCATGTAAACATGAGGAAACATTTTTTTCACTGTGAGGGTGATGGAACACTGGAACAGGCTACCCAAGGGTGTTGTGGAATCTCCCTCTCTGAATATATTCAAGACCTGCCTGGATGTATTCCTGCGTGATCCGGTGTAAGGTGATCCTGCTCTGGCAGGGGGGTTGGACTAGATGATCTTTCAAGGTCCCTTCCAGCCCTTAACATCCTGTAATTCTGTGATTCTGTGAATAAATCTTAGGTTTTGGTGCTAGAATTTTTTTAATTAGATCCTTTGATGGAGAGTGCTCAGCAAATGAACCATCTTGCTGTTCACAAATTTATTTCAATTTTTTTTCGTTCCTCTTCATCCATTATGTGGCTTACCACTTCTCTGCATTGCACACAGAATATTCTTTTTCCTTGGGAGCTTTTTTATTGTATCCGCAGAGATCCACATTACCACAGAGAATATGAGTCTCTACCTTTCTCAACTTTGCAAGCAGCCTTCTGAAATTTCCTCATTTTACAGAAAAGAAACTAAAGTGGTTTGTCCCTAACATGCTTTCTGATTCTAAATGCATGAGGTTCTTCAGTTCCTACGTCCTTCAATATTTCTGTCTCCTCAAGTTGGCTTTCTACTTGTTACATTACAAGCTTTACAAGACCAATAGTCCTTCTCGTCTTTGTGCTTTGTCAGTGCTAAATAAACAAAGCAGGACGATAGAAGATATTTTTTTCCCCACACAGATTGAAAAAGAATTTTTTATTCTGGCTGTCTTGCCAGGCACATGTCAAGTATTAGTTAATTAAACAAGAGTCTGGGAAAGAGAGAGAGAGTTTGGACTCCTTTCCTTTGCCTCTGTTTTAAACTAGTTCTCTAGGCTATGCAACATGCAGGCAAATTCAGTTCACAAGGGAAATGCTGTGGGGACTATGTGCTCTCCAGCCCACAAGTAGATGTATTTCTGCAGACTAGACATAAAAGATAAGTCTCTTTAGCACTGTAAAGATGGTCCAGTTTTCAAAACTGACTGTTCTGGAGGCTCCAGTCTCTGTGCAGTGATAAGTGACCCCAACATGTAATTTGTATCGTTATTTATTGAATTCCAAACGTCTAAGTTTGAATTATAAAAGCCTGGAAAAAATGCTTTAGCATGCAATATCCACTCCAGGTCAGACAAATGGCCTCATATGCTGCTCTGTCTCTGCGGGCAACCAGGGTCAGATGTCTAAGAAAAAGCAGAGAAAAACAGTGAGAGTCTTAGGGATGCCTCTGTGGAATAATATCCCAGCGTCTCACTATTCATGGACCATGGAGTTTCTGAGAATTAGTCTTTTTTTAATCCTAGAGGTAGTTTTCCTCCCATTGGATGTCCATCACTTTAAGAACCATGTAGACTTTCAGTGTCCACTACCTCCACTGGAAAGAAATTTTACAGCTGAACTACAGATGAACAAATATTTTCTTTGCCTGCTTAAGACTATTTACCAACCTGTTTCATCTGACATCTCCTGTTTACTGTTTTATGAGTCCGATTGTTCTGCACTAATTTTCACCAAACTCACCAGGATTTTGAAGACCTACATTTATACTCCTCCTCAAATGTATGTTTCTTCCTGGACAGCAACCTTCAATTCTGCTATTAGTTATTTCTCAAATTTGAATCACTTTGTCTTCTCAGTTGTTCTTCTTGTTGTAGAAGAAAGGGATGGGCACTGTTTGTGTAGCACTTGTTCAAAAGGACCCTGACTTTGCTCCTGGACTCTGCAGCTCAAATATATGTCAGGTACATAAAAGAAACTGAAACCTTTAGAAGTAAGTACAACAGATTTCTATAAGCAACTAAGACAACTGTCAGGTTTTGTCAGAATAGGACCGATTGTCAGGTTAACAAATAAACCCAAGAAAAAATCTTTAACACGTAAAGGTTGTACTAAATCTGCAGAGAAAGGAAATAAGCCTAGAAATGTGGAGGGATAATATCATGCTGTAGCTGAAATTTATGAAATTCCATCAGGATTCCTACTTACTAAGATCTAGTACAGTATGGCCAAACAGAAGGAATAAGTAAAGAAAATTTAAAGAAAAGGAAGCTTTAGAAGTAATGAGCAGTTTCCAAAAGTCTCTGAAAGCAGAAACAAACTGTGAAAAGAGACATTATTGAAGACTGATGGTACTTCAGGGATCTCCTGAAAGAGACAGAAGAAATAATTTGTGAGAAGAACGTGAAGAGAGAAATGTTGCTGCCAGCTTGGAAAAAGATGCAGTATGACAACATCCAATCACATAGTTGCACAGAAGAAAGATAACCAAACATAGACTGGGAAAGAGAGAAAAATGGATATGATTTAATTATCTCAACAGAGCTGGTTTTAGCCACCTCTGAAGACAAATAGAAGAAAGGTCATCTGAAAGAATGTGAAGCTTCTAAGAAACAAAGGGATATGGTAAACAGCATTTCTAAAAATGAGAAATCACACAGTATCACAGTATATCAGAAGTTGGAAGGGACGTCAAGAGATCATCAGGTCCAACCCCCCTGCCAGAGCAGGATCACTTAGGGTAGTCTGCACAGGAATGCATCCAGGTGGGTTTTGAAAGTCTCCAGAGAAGGAGACTTCACAACCCTCCTGAGGAGCCTGTACCAGTGCTCTCTCACACTCACTGTAAAGAAGTTTCTCCTCACGTTGAGGTGAAATGTTCTATGTTCAAGTTTGAACCCATTGTTCCTTGTCTTATCACTGTGAACCACCAAAAAGAGCCTGGCCCCTCCACTTGACACCCACCCCTCAGATATTTATAGACATTGATCAGATCCCCTCTCAGTCTTCTCTTCTCCAGACTAAACAGCCCCAGGGATCTCAGTCTGTCTTCATAGAAGAGATGCTCAAGTCCCCTAATCATCCTCATGGCTCTCTGTTGGATTCTCTCCAGCAGTCTCTGTCTCTCTTGTACTGGGGAGCTCAAAACTGGACACAGCATTCCAGGTCTGCTCCCACCAGGGCAGAGTAGAAGAACTTCCCTAGACCTGCTGGACACACCTTTCTTGATACATCCCAGGATCCCATTGGCTCTCTTGGCCACAAGAGCACATTGTTGTTCCATGGAGAACTTGCTGTCCACCAGCACTGCAAGTGCTCCATTTTCTCTGTGGAGCTGCTTTCCAGCAGGGCAGCCCCTAACCTGTCCTGGTGCCTGTTGTTATTTCTCCCCAGATGTAGGACCCTGCACTTGTCCTTATTAAACTTCATGAGGTTTGCCTGCACCCAGCTCTGCAGCCTGTCCAGGTCACATTGGATGGCTGCACAGCCTGACGGGGTGTCAGCCAACCCCCCCAGTTTTGCTGGAACTTGCTGAGGGTACTCTCAATCCCCCCATCCAGGTCCTTGACAAAGATATTGAACAGAACTGGGCCCAGTACTGATCCCTGGGGGACACCACTTGCCACAGGCCTCCAAGTTGACTCCGTGCCACTGATGACAACCTTCTGAACTCTGTTGTGGAGCCAGTTTGCAATCCACCTCACTGACCAGCCATCTATGGCACATCTCCTGAGCTTTTCTGTGAGGATGTTATGGAAGACTGTATCAAAAGCTTTGCTGAAGTCAAGATATATTACATCCACTGCTCTGCCCTCATCTACCCACTTGGTCATAACTTCATAGAAGGCTATCAGATTAGTTAGACAAGATTTCCCCTTGGTAAATGGGGAATAAGAAGAGGAAGAACTCTCAGTCCTTGTCCTTATTGGACAGGATTTTGTTGAATTTAATTCTGTAATGCATTCTAACATAAACAATCCAGAGAAAACATAAAAATGAGGATCAGGCTGCTGCAGGAGTGCATAGAGTGAATCATCTGGCCTGTCCCCTAAAATCAACCAAAAGCTGCAGGCAGAAGAAGAGAACTTTAAAATGCTTCAGTAAAGTCATCCTAAAGACTGCCTTGTACTTCTGTGTCAGTAACTTGGAATGAGGGTTCTTCTTGTGAAGCTAGAGACATGTCAAGGATTGTAAGATCATCCAAGTCTGCAGATAAATTTTTGTTATGATCAGATCAGTTATTATGAAGCCATACAAAGTTTCATAGAGCAAATCACGTTGGGATAGGGAAAAATCAGATCAGACTGTAATGCAATTGACTTCATTACAAGAAGGTCATCCTGAGGTAGAAGGCAGAACAACAAAGCCCCACTGCATTGCAAAATATAGTTCAGATCCAGACAAAAGGAGTGGGTTTGTCCTCAGAAAGAATATTTAATAGTATAGTAAATCTCCATTATTATAGAGGAAGAACTGAGTTCCTTGGAATTTTCATTTGCATTCAATGCCATCTTATAGCACTCATGTGCTAGTGGAAAAAGGAGTGAGAGCAGCCTCCAGAGGCTCTGCTAGATGGAAACACTCAGAAAAATTTGGCAGACAACAATACTGGCTACATATCAGTACCCTCAGCATCAGCAGGGATTCCTAGAAATCTATATGCATTTTTTTTCCTCCCAACAACATATTTCCTACACCTATTTTATAATTATCTGTATCTTCACATTCTTCAATGAATGTTTCAATGGTCTTTTCTCACTCTATTTCCACAGCTAGCTCCATTCTTTGAGGACTTGCTGTGAAGTATTGGAATTCTTTGCTTTTGAGTGGAAGGACAGGGGGTGCTTAAACTACAGTCTCCAAAGGAAGATGCTTTTGGTTGGCCAGTCATCATTTACAGAAATTGGATTGAGAAACTCTGTCAAACCTGATGTATGACAGATTGAGGCAACTGCTAACAGTGTTTTAAAAGCAACTTACAAATAAGATCACCCTGCCTTACTTTCAGAGTATCACAGGTTAAAGAACTCTATCCAGCAATTCCAACAGTCAACATATAGAAGAAATACTTGATGCCAAAGTCATATTTCTTAAAGATACCCACTCTCATTTAGACACTGGAGTGATAAATAGAAAGATCTTAAACAGCTATTGGTAATAGTTCTTAGTAGTTGGTTAACATTCCTGTTCAAATGTTTCACTCCATTCTCAATCTGAATTGCTGTCATCAATTTCTAGAGTTGGGATCTCAACGATAAATCAAAGAGCATGTACTCTCAGATTTCTTGTTAGTGTATTCAAAAGGTACCTTCATCGGCTTTGCAATATTTTTTTTGTAAACTAATTAGGCTCAGTTACCACACCTTTAAACAAACTTCAGATCTCTCACTTCTTTTCAGAATGCTTAGGAATTACTTGATACTTCTGTTTGAAGAAAGTAACCAGATCTAGAATAAATGCTCCAGTAGTGATCTTCTTCGTTCTGCACATGACTGTAACAACACCCTTATTTGATCTGAAGTTCCTGTGGTGGTAGATCCAAGTACTGTGTTTACCTTCAGCCACACCACCACACTTGAAGTTTGCACTTGATTTGCTATGGATCATGTCCCAGCTGCTGTCTCAGAATCACTTTTCCAGGAGACAGTTCCTCAACATATGTATATGCTTTTTTTTTCACTTGGCATTCCCTGTAATTTCATTAAGAAGCAAATTATTCATAAGATACATTTCAAATCAAGCTGTAGAAGCCTATTGGTATAACTGACCTCTCCTCCAACTTGCATGTTATTTGAAAATAGCATGTTTGTTCATTTAACATTTTCTTTTGAGCCAAAACAACCAGCTCAGAATCATGGTGCCAAGACTGTCATGAAAAAAAATCAGATGTCTCCTGGTTTGTTTAAGGAAAACAAGAATAATATTTTAATCATTCAATATATGCCATGCTTATGCACGTATGAGAGTGATTTCTTAACTAGTCCCCAAGCAATTAAAACATATCAATACATTAAACATAACTGGTATGCTTGCTTTCCTGGAGACAATCTTAGCAAGTTAATGAACTTGCCTGCTAAGCAATTTTGAAGACTAAGCTAAGTATCTCAAGTATTTGCATTTCAAGATTTAGGATGTTTAGATATTAGTATTACTTGAAGTTTAAATATTGTTATGAAGTTTTTAAACTCAAGTTGGAGAAGAGGAAGCAGCCAAAGAGCAGAAGAAAAAACACCCATCAATCATTCCAGCTGAGATAAACAAGGACTGAATAACTAAGTTTTAATCTTTTTTTCCTGGCAAGATTATTTGTTTTTAATTTGCTAGACCAACTTGTTGATTTGGATTTAAAAAAAAAAAAAATTGACTGTCTGGAAAGAGATACACATGAACCTAAGGGAAAAGATGTACTCGAAACAGTAGCACAGCATAAAATGTTCAGACACTGGAAAAAGATGACCTCATACTATTTTTGCTTGTGTCGTCTGGTTGTAAGAAGTGAGTTGGCCATGAATCTGTTCCAGCAATTCTTTGGAGAACTCAGGTTCACCATTAGGAGGGGTAATGAGGTTCCCCCACATTAATACAGTGAATATTTTGGAAGTTTAAAATACATAAAAATACAGAGAACTGAAAGATTAGTTCTCCTGCAGAAATATTAGAGAAGAATTATGATTAACACCATAAGGGACTATATCACAGTAAGCACAGTAAGCAGTAAAAGTAATTGTCCAAGACATTTTTTGGTAGTAGGGAAAATTGTAAGCAAATTAGAGGAAATAAATTCACTCATGAATGCCTGTACTCTACTTAAGACACCATTTTAATAGGGACATTGCTTTTAATTTCTTTTCTGGAAAAACAAAAAACAAACCCCCCAAAAAAAACAAAGGAAAAGATCTGTTTTCACTTAAAAAAATGAAATCAAAATGAAAAGGATCTAATCTAAGCTTGGGGTTAAATTCCATTGCTGTTTTTTTCAGCCTAATGCAAAACAGTTTCATTAAACGCAGTCACATTTTTCTAGACTACCACAGTGCAAATGACCTTCTATGAACAGGTCACAACATTAATAGATGAGGGGAGAGCAACTGATGTCATTTACCTGGACCTAAGCAAAGCCTTCAACACTGTCCCACACCACATCCTGGTCCCCAAACTGCTGAAACATGGGTTTGATGGGTGGACCAAGAGAAGGACAAAGAACTGGCTTGATGGCTGCACCCAAAGAGTGGCTGTCAATGGCTCCATGTCCCAGTGGAGGCCAGTGACAAGCAGAGTCCCTCAGGGATCAGTCCTGGGACCAGTCTTGTTCAACATCTTTGTTGGTGACATGGACAGTGGCATTGAGTGCACCCTCAGCAAGTTTGCTGATGACACCAAACTGTGTGGTGCAGCAGACACACTGGAGGGAAGGGATGGCATCCAGAGGGACCTTGACAGGCTGGAGAGGTGGGCACAAGCCAACCTCATGAAGTTCAACAAGACCAAGTGCAAGGTCCTGCATCTGGGTCAAGGCAATCCCAAGCACAACTACAGGCTGGGCAGTGACTGGCTGGAAAGCAGCCCTGAGGAGAGGGACTTGGGGGTGCTGGTGGACGAGAAGCTCAACATGAGCTGTCAATGTGCACTTGCAGCCCAGAAAGCCAACCAGATCCTGGGCTGCAGCAAGAGAAGTGTGGCCAGCAGGTCAAGGGAGGTGATTCTCCCCCTCTACTCAGCTCTGGTGAGACCCCATCTGCAGTACTGTGTCCAGTTCTGGAGCCCCTATTACAAGAGGGATATGGACATGCTGGAAGGTGTCCAGAGAAGGGCCACCAGGATGATCAGAGGGCTGGAGCACCTCTCCTATGAGGACAGACTGAGAGAGTTGGGGCTGTTCAGTCTGGAGAAAAGAAGGCTCCAAGGAGACTTATTGTGGCCTTCCAGTGTCTGAAGGGGACCTACAAGAAATCTGGGGAGGGACTCTTTAGGCTATCAGGTAGTGATAGGACTAGGGGGAATGGAATAAAGCTGGAAGTGGGGAGATTCAGGCTGGACGTGAGGAAGTTCTTCCCCATGAGAGTGGTGAGAGCCTGGAATGGGTTGTCCAGGGAGGTGGTTGGGGCCCCATCCCTGGAGGTGTTTAAGGCCAGGCTGGATGAGGCTCTGGCCAGCCTGATGTAGTGTGAGGTGTCCCTGCCCATGGCAGGGGGGTTGGAACTAGCTGATCCTTGTGGTCCCTTCCAACCCTGACTGATTCTATGGTTCTATGATCCTATGTCTGTGATTTGTGCAGTGTGCAAGGGCACTTGTGCAATCAAGCCTCTTTCCTCTTGCAATGTGTGCTTATACTCACAAGGAGATAGTAGCTGAGGTAGCTGAAGGTAAAAGTGCTCCATATCCTGATCCAGGGTTTGTGTGTTTCCATAACTAGCTAACAAATTTTTGAGGTTTTCCTCCTGAGAGTCTTAAGTACCTCATTCAGCACATCCTCGTCTCTAATAGTGAAAACTGATCTTCAGCCATGAGATGTTGCGTGTAATGGAAGAGGTTTACATTACACATACAGTTTCTAGGTTACACAGGCTCGGTAATAACAGTGAATCACCTTCTCAACTGTAAAGCAGAAAGCATGTTGGTTTCCTCCAGAGAAAACAGAACAGTTCATGCATAATGTGTAGCCTTGTTAAAATGTTTTCCCCAAAGGAGCAATAAAAGTTCTGGGAAGTCACGGAAGGGAGGAATACGTTGCATTCCCTTTTTGCCTCTGCTTCAGAAAGAGCATCTGTGCCAAAGACATGAAGAGGTAAGAAGTGTTCAGAAATGGAAACACAAGCAGATATAGGCTGCTATAATTCAAACTTTAATAGAGGGAAACAGTATCTACCATGTAGAAACACAAGAATTATGAATATGAATGAGTCAATTTTATATAATTACTTCCAATGAGAAGCATAATTAGTTAATTGCCTAATTGGAGGGAGATTGTTGCTTCCTATACACTCCTGAGCAGCAGGGTGCCAGACACCTTGATACACCCTAACAGGAATTTCTGTATTACAAGCAGCCTAGTATCTTCATGAAGATGGCACCCTCTCATCGTAATCTCTCAAAGATGTAAGAGTGGGCATGGCATCATCTCCACCTCCCTTATTCTCTCAACAGGAGGTATTATACCGCAGTTTAGATATGGAAGAGCCCTACAGAGTCATTTCAGTGCTTGGGGCAGGATGTTAATTTACCTTCCTCCCACTATTCCAGCTCCCAGTCCCACTGCTCCTCTTCCAGGAGCAGTGCAATCCTGAGGCCATTACCACTCTTGTTCTACAGCCCTGATCCTCCCTCACACATACCAAAGAAGACTTTTGCACTGACTCTTCTCCCTAGAAGATACCATTAACTTTAATTTCAAGTTATATTTTCTCAGCACTGGGAGAACTGTAAGATCCTCAGAATTTATAAAAAAGTGTTGCCTTGATGATGTACATTTTCATAGAAATTCATGTGGTGCTTCAATTTTCTCTTGTTAGGCTTAAGAGACTACAGACAAAATTCTACTTTCTTTCCAACACAAGAATCCTCTGTTTGTTAATACTGGATATTTAATAGGTCCATTCTTGGCAACTCCTGGGGTTTTATATTTGCTTATAAGGGCTTATCAACAAAAAATAAATTCCTGGGAGCAGCAATATTCTTGTGCTATCCTCTGTATCACTGTTTTGTTGGCTGACTTCAAGTAATGGCAAAAAAAAAAAAAGGCAATTGGGAAGCTCTCAGATGTCTTTTAAAGTCTGTTTCTTCACACAAGTTCAAAAACAGAAAGGTGTGTTGATAAGTAAAACTTCCTCAAGCACAGGACTTCAGAGTCAAACCACTGTGAACATGCATGCATTAAGTCTCAGTGTGACTGAAACAAATTATTTCAGTGTTGTGGACCTTAATTGATTCACTTTATGGAAATAAGAAACAAAATAATTTTGTCTTTGCGTTTTAAGATATAGATTGAGACAGTTGGGGTTATTCAGTCTGGAGAAGAGAAGGCTCCGAGGTGACCTTATTGTGGCCTTCCAGGATCTGAAGGGGGCTACAAGAAAGCTGGGGAGGGACTTTTCAGGGTGTCAGGTAGTGATAGGACTAGGGGGAATGGAGCAAAAATAGAAATGGGTAGATTCAGATTGGATGTTAGGAAGAAGTTTTTCACCATGAGAGTGGTGAGACACTGGAACTGGTTCCCCAGGGAGGTGGTAGAAGCCCCATCCCTGGAGGTTTTTAAGGCCAGGCTGGATGAGACTCTGAGCAACCTGATGTAGTGTGAGGTGTCCCTGCCCATGGCAGGGAGGTTGGAACTGGATGATCCTTGAGGTCCCTTCCAACCCTAACAATACTATGATTCTATATAACAGGTCCTCAAACATAAAGAACTGCAACTACTCAGCAGGCCATTCAGGGTCTGAAAATTTTAACTGTCCCACCATGGTTTGTTTATCGTACACCAACATAGCTAATGTTAGTGCTTGAAGAAATGATGTTGTCTTTAGCAGAAAACTGTAAGTTCAGGTTTTTTCTTTGCCTGTATATTAAAAGGAGATGTTTGGACCTGTTACCATTTTGTTCTTAGTAGTAGCAGTAGTTAGTAGTTCTCAAATTCTTCAAATGTTGCAAGAGGGCACCAGAAGTTGTAACTTTCTAGAATGCCACCAGGCAGGAAATAATTTTAAAGATAGTTTTCTGTGAAAAAAAAAGTTGCAATCACTTATTTGGAGCACAGAACAGAATTTTCATGGTGTTGACTTTCTGTATATCAGAGCGGGCACAGTCTTACTACCATTCAAAACCAGAAAAAAGATCTCTGTCTCCATGAATCATCCATTAATCAACAACACAGGAGCAGTTAATTCAGCATAGCATAAATATTTCTCATAATTGAGGGGGAAATTAAACAGACTAAAATATTCTGTGAGAAACTGAAGGACACAGTAGTAAACCATAGACCTTATACAAATATAAAATGGGAACAACAGTTGTCAGAGTTGCCCAATAGTCTTGTTCTCAGTCAAAATCAATTCATTCTCAGTCCACGGAAAAAACTAAACTATGACTGGGAAGAACCTTTTCAGTCTGTTCTCAGACATTTAAGGAACAACTCAGGGAAGTTTATTTCCTAAACTACTTAATCTCTGTCTTAAAATTAATTCTAATTTCAGTTCTGCTCCTTCTGTGACTACTGAATGACCAATAAACAGCTTCATTCTTCAGATATCTAGATACCTTCTTTTGTTATCCAGCTAAGACGTATTTACATTCCCTAAAATTCATCCTGAATTTGTTTCAATAGTCTCCTTTAGTTCAATTTATCTTTTTCTCAGTTGTTCCTTCCCAACACCATGACCTGTCCACTTAAGCTCTGTTTTGCAAAGTCAAACAGAACAGGGATATTCTCTAGGGTAATCTGAAGTCTTGCATCCCAGATGTGTATCACAGCTGGACAATGACTTCTTCCTGGGAAGAGACCACAATCACAGACAGGTTTCCAGAGCCTTGGTCAATAGCATTAATACTTCTTTCTTTCTGATGGGAAAATATTGTCCAATTACAGCATTGTGTTTGTTGTTTTAAAAGTCTTTACTGAAGCCAAGATAAGGGAAATTTATTGCTGCTTCTTTTAGCAAAACCTAGAAATCTTATCAGGGAAAATGACTGGATTATTGAATATTGTTTGTTCTTGGGAAATTCATGTTGTTTTTCTCCATTTCCCACATATCATCCCATTGGTAAATTGGTAAAATTTCTTCTTCTAAATACCAAATCAGTTGTCTCTAAAAGTTGCACATAATGCCTCTCACTCATCTCTCCCCTTCTTCCCCCACCGTTTGCCAATACACTCATGTTTGATGGAATAAAACATATCTCATTCTCCTCATACATACACTCTCTCCCTTAGATGCTAAGCATCTTGAGATTAGCTTCCACTTTAATTCTGGCAATTTTAATTTTCATAACTTGTTTAATCAAGATATTGATTGAATGGAACTTGATTTCTGGCTGTTCATAAGATATTAGATAAGCTTCTACTTAGAATTTCTGCAAAAAGGAGAGCAAAAGTTTCCAGTATCAGGGAGAAGCAAGAGCAGGGCTGCTGCACAAGGAAGGATGAGCTGGGAGATGCAGGTGGCTACAACAGATGTAGGGTGCAAGTCCCACGTATTTGAGGAGGATGCTGTTAACTGGATCCAGCAGCAGTTCCAGACAAAGGAGGAATGTATCTAAATGGGGCAGAGCAGCAAGAGACAGGCTGGAGATGAGACTAAAGACAAGATATGTACATCCAGGTAACAGTCAGGGGTAGAAAAGTAGTGTACAGCTGTCTATATACACTATGGCTCAGACAAGACATAATGACACAGCCTGAACTTAAACTGAGCTCCTGGAGTGGTGCATGGAGTGGAGGTCCTGAGGTGAAGCCAGTCAGTCAGAACAATTATGGCCTGCCAGTGCACTCAAACATCATGGTGGTCTTGAAAAGCAATACCTATCCCACTCCAAATCACTGCATGGTTTGAAAATAAAATAGAATAAAATAAACCCCTAGAAATTTAAAATATTAACAACATAAAATTGACAAAGAGCCTAGAAATAGTATATCTGCATGAATAATTCCTTGACTTTGATGCTTTCACAGCCACTTAGCTCTTCTGCAGACATCCAGCAGACAGAAAAAGCACTTCACAGTTTTCATTAGTATTAGAGTGTTTTAGGACACTCATTATGAAAATATTATGACAATCATTTGTAAATTTATGATTGCAAGCCTGTAGCCTGGGACAAGAATTTGTTATTTTTATTTTATTACTGTGATGACACCCCTGCTCCCCTTCTACCCCCACCCCCCCCAAAAAAAGGTAAGTTATTATTTATCAAAGCTTTACTTCATTTTTGCAGCAGTTTTACCAGTTTGAATTTCTATTACACTCAAATACAACTTGTGAAGAAACACCTTTATCTTTCTATATTAACAGTGATCTCCTATTAGTGACCTGCTCCATAGCAAAGCATCAAGATAAAAATAAATAACAATGTCTAACAGTCACCTCAGTCTTTTGCCACTTTCTCTTTTTGAAGCTTAAGCACATTTGATGCCATTTCCAAATTCCCAGTAAATGTGGGGGCTGATTCTTATTGTCACAAGAATCTCACCAAAGGTAGTACAAGGTGAAAATATTGTGACGTTTTCTAGTTGATAATGCAGCAGAAGATAGACAGGGGCTGAAATGTCGGGATGCAGATTCGGGTTTTGAAGGATTCTGGGATTTACAGATGGAAGAGCATGTCTTGAACCAGCAGGTTCCCCAGCCAGGGAACACCAATTGCAATTCCTTGACTGTGTTTGGAAGACAGAGTGCAAAGCAAATAAAATTTTGTCAGTTAATTACATCTCCAAAGAAAATATTTTTCCCCTTATACAATAACATCAATAATTTTTTGGTTGGTGCCTCCAAATCTCTGTATGACTGGTGTTACTAGAACTTTCATTACTGAAGTATTTTACATGAGGAAGTACAAAATCTGGCATAAACCTAAAGCATGGTGGCAGTTGCAGTGCTTTACAATTAAGACAGTGTTGGTGAGGGAATAGTTTTGGCTCACTTCACAGACTACACAAAGCCTACATTTTGTAGCTGGAGAGCAGTGAAGGGGAAAAGGACCTGGGGGTCCTAGTGGATGGAAGGATGGCCACGAGCCAGCAATGTGCTGTTGTGGCCAAGAAGACCAATGCTATTCTGGGGTGTATTAGAAGGGGTGTGGTCAGCAGGTTGAGAGAAGTTCTCCTCCCCCTCTACTCTGCCCTGGTGAGGCTGCATCTGGAATATTGTGTCCACTTCTGGGCCCCTCAGTTCAAGAAGGACAGGGAACTGCTTGAAAGAGTCCATTGGAGAATCACAAAAATGATTAAGGGAGTGGAACATCTTCCTCATGAGGATAGACTGAGGGAGCTGGGGCTCTTCACGTTGGAGAAGAGGAGACTAAGGGGTGACCCCATTGATGTTTATAAATATGTAAAGGGTGAGAACCAAGAGGATGGAGTCAGGCTCTTCTCAATGATGCCCAATGACAGAACAGGCAAGGGGCAAGGAGTGAAAGTTGAGGCATAGGAAGTTCCATGGAAACATGACAAATTTTTTTTTCACTGTGAGCATGACAGAACAGGCTGCCCAGGGGGGTTGTGGATTCTCCCTCTCTGGAGATATTCAAGACCCACCTGGATGCATTCCAGTGTGATATGGTATAGGTGATCCTGCTCTGGCAGGGGGCTCAGACTAGATGATCTTTTGAGGTCCCTTCCAGCCCCTAAGATTCTGTGATTCTGTCAAGAGAAAGCAGATGGAGATGTCATGATAATTTCACAGTGATAGATCTAAAACCCTCTAAGACTAATAAACCCAAAAACCCTTAATGATATACAGCCTGCTAATACTTCCCTTGCTGTGAGACATAGCTTAACTACATATATTCACAGTTAACTAACTGCAGATTGGAGAGAGTATGGGACTGAAAGGTCACCAGTGAAAGATCGACAATGACAGCCAGCAGTCAAATTAAAGAAGAAAACAAAACAACAATCCTGAGTCTTGGGTAGTGCCTGGGGAAAGAGACAATTTCTCATGGATAATCTGCAAAGTACTCCCCACTTCTGCAATTTAAAGCATATACCAGCAATTGAAAATAAATAAACACCATCAAAAGCATTCAAGGATGCCAAATTTCAGATAATAGAGGCTTCAGCTGTAGGGTAGAAAAGGTTCCCAAGACAATCTGTCTCTGCTTTGAAACACCACCTCTCAAACTTTATCTTTTTTTAGCTTCCTCTTGAGACCCTCGATGCCCAGTAGCATTTCCTCCAGAAAAATTTCTGCTGTGCCAGGGAGTTACTCCCAAAGGGAATGAACTTTCATTAGGGACCAAAACAAATGTCTGGTTCAAATTGAATCCTGGATCAGAGAGCAGGAATATTTTGCTTCTACTGATACTAGACTTCTGCAGTTTCCAGGGAACAAAATGGGACACAGAATGCCAATTCAATTAAGCAGCACTATTGCCTGCTCCGACTCCAGCAGGGAAGTTTGCTGAGCAAGACAGAGGCTCCTGAGAGCCACTAGTTCCCCAGTATGTGACCTTGGGCAAGATTCTTCATATTCTTATACCTCAATTAACTGGTAAAAGATGTGAAGTCTTAATTAATTAACATGGGAGAGGTATTAGACCATAGAAAAAGTACAGGTTTGTCAGCATTACTTTCACATTTGGACAAGCTGATGTATCTTTGCTCCTACTGATCATCTTCCAAAACTGTTTCAGTCTTAAAGAAACTACAGTGACTGTTTCAATGTTCTAATTTATAAAGCAAGAGTCAAATACAGGCAACTGCTGAAACAGCTAAGACCCCCATCTCCTCTCTGCTTGAGTGCTGCCTTGTGCCTATGCTTTCCTGATGGTTCCAAGAGCTGGTAGTGTTCACAAAGGGCTGAAAATAACAATAAAATCTATGCACATTAAATCACAGGATCACAGGATGTCAGGGGTTGGAAGGTACCCAAACAGATCATCGAGTCCAACCCCCCTGCCAGAGCAGGACCATACAATCTAGCTAAGGTCACAGAGGAACACATCCAGGTGGCCCTTGAAAGTCTCCTGAGAAGGAGACTCCACAACCTCTCTGGGGAGCCTGTTCCAGTGGTCTGTGACCCTTACAGTAAAGAAGTTTCCCCTTGTGTTGAGGCGGAACCTCCTGAGCTGCAGCTGCAATGTTTCTGTTGGAGTTACAGAGCAGACCTTGCTCAGTCAGACCAGAAAATGTCTGGAAACTGCACATAGGAAACAGCAGGAGCACATTTCCAAGGAGCTGGTGTGGGGTGAAACAGGGAATGATGACACCTCCAGCCCAATAACAGTGAGTTCCCCTTGTCTCATCTCAGCCTTGTGCATGAAACCTGCCCTCTGTCCAGGCAGACATCCCCATAAATGATTCAGATAAAATATTTTTCAGATAAGGAGCACAAGGTCAGTAAATGTGACTCTTTTCTAGAAACAAGAGGGAACCTTCAGAAGTTATGAAGCCTTAGAAGTCAAGAATGGTTTTCAAAATAAGCCCACTTATGCCTGCTTGGCACCCTGTGGTCCTGGAAGCCACTTCTCATGCTTTCATCTGTTTACTCCTTTCAGAGCTCTTTCCAGAGAGAAAGGCAGCTCAGAACTGAGACTAGAGGAGGGAAGTATAAGACTAAGTTTAAAGTCTCTAATGAATATTTAGACCATTCCTTCATAGTAATATTATGGAATCACAACAACTTGAACATGAACTAGAGATGATAAAGGGTGAAGGAGAAGGGAGGAATTCAAGTAGCATGTTTCAAGAGGGAAACATTTTCTTCAGTTTTCAACTCTCTATATTCTTCCACTGACTAAATATAACGTAGAGTTAAAAAATTTCTTTCTCTTTCAGACTAAAATTTTGGTTGGGTAGTTTTCTTCTCTGATTTTTTAATCACTCTTTTCTTTTTCAGCAAAGGGGATAATGAAAAATAAAAGAAAGAGAAAAATGTACAGCACCCTACAAAAGTAAAGAATTCTCTTCAATCTCTTGGTCATCAATCCTCCCTTTGGCCTGGTGGAAAGAGGATAACATGTTTTCAAAAGTTGGAATTTTCTTCATTTATTTCATTAAAAAGGATGCTGTTAATATTGAAAAGTGGCCTAGTAAAAGGGACTAGGAGGAAAAAATGCTTCAGTAGTTCTTTTGGTCCAATGCATTTTAATGCTGTGTTATCATGTGTGTAAAGTAAAAATTTCCCAGCAAAGAAGAAAAAAAATCTACCTCATCCCACCTTCCTCTGATCCTACTTGTTCCTTGAGATTCAAACTATCTCCTACAACTACTGATGAATCACAGTGCACAGGCATACTAACACGTGAATCCCTTTCTTTGGCTCTAAATTAAGAGTTATGATCTTATGCTATTTAAGAATTAGAAATCGCTTCTTCTCGTGATCTCCCTTGCTTTTAGAAGAAACCTGGTGAGAACCAAACTATATTTCCATGCAATTCTTTATTTTTTCTTCTGCTTGTTCCCACCCTTTTTTGGATTCATCTTAAGTTGGAACTTGTCATATTTGTTATATAATAATTGAGTAATCTTCTATTTTTACCACCCTTAATCCTCCTTTTTAAGGTTCAGCCACTAAGTCCTGTAAAACTAAATGACGTAGAGAAAAAAACCCCAAAGCTCTCACTCCAGAATAGACACATTGAGTTGATAAGTTGAAAGGGCTTGTCAGGTAACATTACAAAGATATTTCTATGCTTCACCTTAAAATAGCAGATCTAGGAGATACTACCAAACCGTCAATTAACATGCATTCAGACTAATTGAGGGAACAGAAGGCATTCAGTCCTTCAGAGATATGGCCTGTCATCTCTGAAAATGTGTTTCAAATTAAGTTTAATTAACCCCAGAGGAAAAATCAGGACATTTAGCATCCCATTAAATCCATCATGAATTCCTTGGAAACAAGGAACTAACAAACATATCCCAAAATATTTCTGTCTTTTAGCAGGGAGAGAGAAAGCAGCTATTTCCTGACCCACATTAATGATAGTGCAACTTCAGCTTCAGCAGCAAATATAGCATGGTACCAGTTATGTGTGCAAAGGCTAAGGTGCATTGGAAGCTGACCAGTTTCCCTCCAGTGAACATAAGAATTAAACCATCATGTTCCTGGTACAGTATGTTGTCTATCTATCCTGTCCATCCACTCCAAGTGCTCCATCACTTGTCAGCAATTTTAATATCCTTGCTTTTAACTGTGGAGAACCAGAAGCAGACCTAATCAGGGTATTCCTTACTCAGGAAAAATTGTAAATGATAGAATTTTTAAGGCATATACATGTTTGGGTTTTTTTCTTTTTTTTTTTTTTCTTCTTTTTTCCCCTTTTTTTTAAATTATACAATCTTTAAACCCCCAGTGCTAAATCAAATTTAAAGAAAAAAAAAACCAAACACACAACCCCCCGCAAACCAAACCAAAAACCCCCCCACAAACAAAAAAACTCCAACTAAATACCAAATTGACACTGAGCTTATTAGTATGCACTAAGAAGAGTAAAATTTTTAAAGATAAGGGAGATGTTTCTAATTTTATTCAGAGTGTCAGACTTGCTAGGCTACAATGGTTGAGAGATCAGCAAGATTACAGTCTCAGCCATGAAGCAGGACAAAGGCTGAGGCTGTTTGCTTGTACAATGATGAGCCCTGTGCTGCTCTGGTGAATTATTATTTGCATTCCAGCTGATGAGATGACATTAGGAAAAACAACATTGATCAAGCAGGTGGAGTGGCCCAATGACTTATTCACCTCATTAAGAAGACAATTTACCTTTAATGTACTTAGAGTGGCAGAGATAATCAAGGAATGGCCCCAAATCCTCTCCAGCAGGGACAGAAGGACAACTGGGGGCAAAAACTTCGTGGGCTTTGCCATACTCACTTGCTCCCTTTGGGCCTGTGTGATTTTCAGTAGGACCATGGACAGCCATGGGAACCCACACTCAGAAATGTCTAAGGCAACTGAATTCCATTAAGATGTTTGCTGTGGATAAAACAATTCACCCCAGGTGGCAGAACAAAGTGCTTCTAGCTAATGTGTGACTTCACAGGAAATGTGGGAAGCTTTGCAGAATTGTAATGCAATTGTAGGTTGAGACTTTATTTGTAAAATGACTAGAACACTGTGATTGCAATCAAAAGAGTTTCTTCCTTTTTAAAAAATCATATTTTGGGAAAAAATAGTTAACATTCATTTATTCATAGTCTCTGTTACTATGACCCAGAATAACTCATGTTTGCAAGTATTTGCATGATTCTCCAGGCCACAAATCAGCTTTTATGCAGCCTTTGAAAGATGCCCTAGTTTACAAATTTACATCAATATGAAATAAGTAATCAAATCAGCCCTAACTACAGACACTAACACTTTAAACTGAGGCAATGTCATTAACATTACAATAATGCTTTCTTGGACTCAGAAAAGGACAAAGTATAGGTCAGGGGTTTATAGCCTTTGCCCACCCAGGATGGGTCAAGACTTCCTTTTTATTTTTAAAAACCTATTAATAATTCATATTAATGTACTGAGTATTCATTTGTTGTATCAAACTTCAAAACCAGGGTAAATTTAGCAGATGCTCAGATAAGCATCTGTAGCTCTTGTTAAAATAATAAAAACAAAATTTGTTTTCTTGGTAGGTCAGCCTAAATGTCATCTTGTCCCTGCCTAATTCTCAAATACAGGATTTCTTTAGAGAAATAATTCATGTGAAACTGCTTAGTGTCATAAATTCCTACTCCCAAAGCTATGTTCAGTCCCCTGGCTGAATATCATACCTGGTTCTCTAACAGATTTTCTGATTTGTATCGTGCTTTAGAAAGAGCTCTCTGATTGTTAGTTATTTATTATTGTACCATCAATACTTTTAAGGAAATGAGAAGGACAGATGCTGCTTTGAAAAATAAACACTAATGTTGGGCTCTGCTTAAGTATTCTGTGTATATAAAAAAAAAATCTGATGTGCTAAAAGAACAGCTTGGTTAAAGATAGATAGATAGATAGATAGATAGATAGATAGATAGATAGATAGATAGATAGATAGATAGATAGATAGATGAAAGCAATTTTATTCCTGCAGCATAACAGTATATTGCTTGTTACTCATAAAACTAAGGCAGTTTACTTCTCAGTTACAGACATCTAACACTGGTTATCAAGTCCATCTGCACCCTTCAGCAAGCAGGTAAAATCCACAACATAACCAACATTTTTTTTGTGTGTATGTATGACCAGACTTTCAAGAATCCTGGCATAAATTTCAAGAAAAGGATTCCTGTGGTCTCAGAATCACATCTACATTGCACTTCAACACTGAGTGTACAAAGAAGAAGGTAGTTTGGCTGCAAGAAGCAGTCTAGTCCTGCTAAGTCAGAGCTTGACAGGATCTAATTTCACCTGACAAGAATCTGAATACAGCCCTAGAAACAAAACAGTATGTGTTAGTTCATATCTCTTATCTAAATTACATTGGCTATTTGGAGGATCCAGACACCCAGAGGAGGGTTAGACAAGTGACATTTACATAGGATAGTCAACAACCCCCTGGATGCAAGTCTTTTTTTTACTTTTCTTCTTTATTTAATTGTCTTAATTCTCTCAGACAGACTGTGATGTTATGTCTGTTTGATTTATAGTGTTTCCTTAAATGGTTTTGTATTTTAAATATTTTAAAATATTCCAGATTATACCAATGGGATGGTGTAAGAGGGCAATGTTTTTCTGGTTTTGTTTTCACTTTGTCAGCTTCACAGGGAAGAAGGAAGTATAATACCAAGCCCATAGGGATCTTGATCTAATCAGAGGTTTGTAAGCATTATTGATGCAGACAAATAAATAAATAAATAGAATTTACTGAATCTCTTTGAAATTTTGTAATTGTTGACTTTTAGATATTTTATGTAAATAGTAAAAAGTATTTTATATGAATAATAAAAGTCTTAGAAGGCCAAGCTGAGCAGACCCAGGTATTTCACTGTCATTAATAAATGGAAATCCATTACCAACCCTGGCATAGTTTGGTGTTGCAGCATTCCAATTGCAGTTCAAAACTCCCATTCAGACACCCCAAATATACATCTCATTTCTGTGATAGTTTATAAATAAAAATATTTCTAGCAATTCTCTATTTCCTTTTGAAGAGAGCTCACCCCAAGAAAATGCAATTTCAAAGCCATCTTTTGGCCCCAGTATAGAGCACATGCTTGGAGAACAGCTTGAGAATTCATCTGTGAAGTAAGGAATGCCTGGATATGTTCTTGTGTGACCTGTCCTAAGTGGTCCTGCTTTGCAGGGACTCAATGATCTGTGAAGGTCCCTTCCAACCCTACTATTCTATGATTCTAACTTGGACCAGTCTTTTCAAAAAAATGCTGCCAGCAATGACTAACACCATGATGACAGCAAAACTGTCAATGCAAAGCCTTCTGGGGTGATGAAATAATGAAATCTTTCAATTTCTACACAGGAAAGGACTTTAATAACTACTAATATTAAATAGAAATGCATAAATCAGTGCAAAGGTCTTATAAGCATTAGAAATACACAACATAAAATACCATTTCTCTGTCAGTTGGGATAGCACTTAATGAAATAAGCAGAGAAAACAGAAATAATCGTATTTACTAATATAAAGTAGGTGAGCCAAAGAGAAATTATTTATTTGATTACTTGGCTCATTGCACCCTGCTAACCACCTTCTCAAGTACTGTATATCAGGAAAGCAGATTAAAGTCAGTAGCTGGAGGAAGAACTGAAGTTGGATTTTGAGGCTAGATAGTGGTATGTTCCGTTGTTTTGTGCTCACTGCATTTAAAAGGCAATTTTTTCATTTGTTTGGGTTTGGATTTTTTTGGCTATAACATCAAATAACTAAAAATTATCTACCTGGATTAGAATGCAAGCATCATCAGCATCAGTGTTAGCACTTGATTGTCAGAAAAAGAAATAGGGATCAAAGGGAAAAGTGGTAAGAAGTACAAATCTGACTTTATGGTGATGTGGCACACTTATTGTATGCCCTTCATGAGTCTTACTGTGGAAAAGAGCCAATACAAAGCAGCCTCAGAGTATGGTTCAGCAGCTGCTTTTATACAGCTGCCCATTTCTGGCATGGTAGGTTGAGGTAATATATCCAAGTAGCTAGTTGTGGTTCAATTCTATGGGCTCTAGCTAATAAATTATCATCCACTGGTATTATTCCAACTCAGTGGGAACAACTTTGGCCAGAACTTCAGCTCCCCTCTGCTCACAAATGCATCCTAAATCATTATCAGATTATGTGTCCTTAATGGGCAATCTGTTGGCCTGAGCAGGCAGCATGCAATTTGTCTGCATTATATTCTGAGCCCATCTGTGTGACTGATAACATGAGCTCTTTAGATTTTTCCAGTCCTTTTGTGGACTGTTCCATTAAAAAGATATAATGATTACAGAGAAGTAGAACTTAGGAGAAGCAGACTGTCTTGCCACCTTTGTGAGGTGCAGTTAATGTAGCTAAATTTAGAAGGCTTATCTGTAAAGTGTATATGTATTATATAGATATTTACTTTTTTTCCCCCCTGGGGTTTAAATATTATGCAAGTTTGTAAACAGAATAAGAAAGCATATAATTATATTAACAGGGGGGGTATCCAGTGGCCAGGCAGTGAAGTATCCTTTTAAGTTGCTATTCCAAAGGCGTCTTTTAATGGATAGCTTCTGAAGCATATCAGAAAAATAAATCAAATATAAAATCATATAAGTAATTTGTGCCTCCTTAGAGACATGGGATTGGCACTGAATCTTGAATTCAAGAAAAAGACCATATGAAAATATTAGTGATTTATGGTCTATTTATCTTTTCTTTTTCTTTCATTGACCAAAGTCAGTCCTTGTTGCAATTCAGAACACCTGGATTTTGACAGTTTCACAACAGAACGTTTGATTCCTGAGGTTTTTCATAAACTTTTCTGGGCATTACCTGAGGAAACAGGTCTTTTTTTCACTGTGGTACCACTAATCAAATGTGGAAATAAAAGAATAGTTGTTGATACAGGACCAGTTAAAATAAACTGGACCCAAACCAAATATGTCAGATCTAAAATAGAATAGGAACTAAGCAGCACAGATGAATTCACAGAAGTACTTACTTTGCTAAGATCCATGCTCTCCTCCAAGTCTTTACAGAATTCTAATTTCACCTCTTGTGCACACTGCAGATCCTCCCCTGTGGGGACACAATCACCAAACCCAGAGATCAATTCTAACACCAACTTGCAAACACTGGTTCCTTAATTCTAGCTGTAATTATTTCATGTTTTTCACTTGGTTCAGTCTCTGAGATGTCAGTACATACCACGTAGCCATGCATTCAGTGTTGTAGAAATGTTATTTAGGTCAGACAGAGTAGTCCTGTAGTAGCTGTTTTAATTAACTCAGAGAAGACAGGATTAAGAAGAGACCCAATGTTAAACAGTCCACCCCCCACAGCATATCTCCTGCTTTTCTTTCTTTTTTTTTTTTTTTTTTTAATGGGGATTTATGCCTGTGATTCTTGCATAGCAAAGTACCAGCAACACTGCCCTAGGCCATATGTTAGGAGATGCAGAGAAAACAAGGCTGTCCATGAGTTCTATTCCCCTATGTTACACTACAGATCATAGAATCATAGAATAGTCCAAGTGGGAAGAGACCACTGAAGGTCATCTACTCCAACCCCCCCTGCAGTCAGCAGGGGCATCCTCAACTAGATCAGGTTTCCCAAAGCCTTGTTGAGCTTCACTTTGAATATCTCCAGTGATGGGGCCCCAGCCACCTCCCTGGACAACCTGTCCCAGTGTTGCACAACCCTCATGGTAAAGAACCTGTTCCTAACATCCAATCTAAATCTACTTTACTCTAGTTTGAAGCCATTGCCTCTCATCCTATCACTACCGGCCTTTGTAAACAGTCTCTTTCCACCTTCTTGAAGGCCCCCTTCAGGTACTGGAAGGCTGCTATTAGGTCTCCCCAGAGCCTCCTCTTCTCTAGGCTGAACAACCCCAGCTCCTTCAGCCTATCCTCATAGCAGAGGTGCTCCAACCCCCTGATCATTTTCATGGCCCTCCTCTGGGCCCCCTCCATCGGGTCCATGACCTTCCAATATTTCGGGCTCCAGAGCTGGATGCAGTACTCCAGGTGAGGTCTCGCCAGGGCAGAGTAAAGTAGCAGAATCACCTCTTTGTATCTGCTGGCAGCACATCTTTTGACGCAGCCCAGGATGTGACTGGCCTTCTGGGCTGTCTGCTTATGTCCAGCTTCTTGTCCATCAGCACCCCCAAGTCCTTTTCCTCAGCGTTGCTTTCTATCACCTCATCCCCTAGTCTGTATTGATAGCAAGGATTGTGCTGGCAATTCTACAGCAAGATAAAATACATACTAAGACATACATACCTAGCTACCTCACCTCCTCACCTCCTCTCAGCCTGCTGCTCTTTGTGAAGGTTGAAATTACTCCCCCACTCATTTTGAGAATTACCCCCAAAATAAAATTGCCAGACCAGCTCAGTTGAAAGCAAATGAAGCTTTCATTTACAAGCACACTAAAACCTAGAAATATGGAATGCAATGAATAGGTACAAAATACACAATATTTACATGTATTTACAAGTTATAAACAACACAAGAACCCCCCTGGACAAAATCAGGGGGCTACTAATAGCTTCTCCCTCCCTGCTCCCTTCCCCCACCCTATACAAGGTAAAAGATAGAGAGAAAAGCAGAGAGTAGCTTCTAGCACTTAGCCACAACAAGAAACGCAGCCAAGGTCAGCAACAGCTAAGAAAAAGCACCAGCTAGTATCAGCTAGAGTGAAGAATCTGAAAAAAAGAGTTAGTTTACACAACTAACTTTATATTAGTAATCTGTCCAAGGGGATTACTTAGATGTGATCATTATTTTCTTTTTCCATCCAATGGTAATTTGTATCCGTTCTACCACTTTCCTACTCAATCTGTGGAAAATTTTCCTAGGCACAGCTTAAAACTACCACACTCTCGTTTGCACTCTGACAATGCTTTTGCTGCCTTAAATGTGGAAGATGCTCAGTGTCCAGAATAAATTATAATCTATCCCATCATAAATGGTATGTCTTTCATCCTTGATGCCTTTTCATTAAATAAAATGCCTTGTCATTAAATAAAACGCCTTGCACACTTGCAAACTAGAAACTAGCTTGTCATGCCATGGGAAAAAAAGATGATGCCCACTTTGTATCAAACATAGGAGGCTAGCCAAAGAAGTC
The DNA here is from genome assembly GCF_027791375.1 of Indicator indicator. Taxonomy (NCBI): domain Eukaryota; kingdom Metazoa; phylum Chordata; class Aves; order Piciformes; family Indicatoridae; genus Indicator; species Indicator indicator. The sequence continues at coordinate 9,627,173 of NC_072010.1, forward strand.
AGTCTAGAAGGACCTGGAGTGGACTTGAGAACTTAAATAGGTTTTGGACTGTGCTAAGAGATGTCAAACAGAGCACATTTCCCATTGTGGTAGGTGCTATTTGCATGGCAAGCTTCTGTCTCTGATAGAAAGAATCCACAGTGTAAAAGCAATCTGTGGCAGACACACTGCCCGTACCTCCTTTCCCTCCTCATACAGCCCTCTTCCTAGCATGAAACACAGAGCCTTAGTCCAGCAATTTCAGTGTGCAGGCACAAGTGATACTGGGTAAGTCAATGTACTTCTGTTACATCTCTATAGTGGGTAATCTGGCAATTGACTTTATTCATTTTTCTTGGTTAGTTGAGCCGCCAGGACAAGGCAGTAACATCAAAGTCCTTCATAACCTTGTTAAAAGATGACTTAATGACTAAGGAAAGGTACCAGACTGTTCAGCAGACTAACAGCAACAGAGGGTTTGTCCCTGCTTAAATGGATCTCTGTTATATTATTCAAGTTTCCTTGAGAGCCTTACGTCCTTATTTCCCTATGTGCAAATACATTTATAGAAACAGATAATTTCTACGATATTCATTCATACACAGGTAGTTTAGAAATCCCTTGGATTACCAGGAAGTTTGCTGGCTTGCTCTGTTTTCATGATAAAAAACAAACAACAAGGCATGTGTTAGGCAACTTCAGAGGATTCCATCAAACCATTAACAGAAAACTGGTAAAACTGACTAAACTGTCACTGTTCTCTATTGATCAGTGACTCACTCAGTTACATAGAATTATAGAATGCCAGGTTGGAAGGGACCCCGAGGATCATCTGGTCCAACCTTTCTAGGTGATACTGTAGGTTAAATGAGATGGCCCAGCACCCTGTCACGCTGAGTCATAAAGCTGATCAGTGTAGGGGAATCCACCACTTCTCTTGGGAGATTATTCCAATGTCTAACTGTTCTTAGGGTGAAAATTTTTCTTCTGGAGTCTGATCAGAATCTCCCTGGGATTAACTTGTATCCATTGCCCCTTGTCTTTTCCATGTGACTCCTTGTAAAATGGAAGCCTCCAACATCCTAGTAGCCACCCATTATGTACTGCTATGTGGTATTAAGGTCTCCCCAAAGCCTTCACTTCAAGGCTGAACAAACCCAGTTCTCTCAGCCTTTTGTCGCATGGTAGGTCTTCCAGTCCTCTGATCATTCTTATGCCCCTAATGAGACAGGGTATCCTGAAAAGGTACCAGTGGTGTGTAATATTTGGACTGAATGTGTAAAAACCTATATATTTATCCATTAATAAGATTTGGTCCCAATTTCACTTCTTTACAACATCAACTTTCCTGTCCTTTGCAGAAGGATCACTGGGTTACACTACTATAAATCAATGGCACTGTTGAAGTAGTAAGTGGGAGGAAAACACAGCAGGTGCATAAGAGAGCAGAGCAAGAGGTCTAGGACTAAAGAAAGCTCTCCTTGTCCAGAGAAAGGAAGTGATTATCTTCAGCATTCTGCAGATAAACAGAGAACTGTTATTCGCTCAAGCTCCATCAGTGTTGGTAAGGCTCATTTCCAGTTCCCAAGAGATCAAGATTCATTGCTCAGTAGAGACACGCCTATTGAAACTGTTTTATTTGTGAAAGTAACACTTTTACAACTGGAAACAGTAGAAAGAGTTAGGTAGCTAAAATACACTCAAGATAATAGAAAACAGATGTTACATGAAGTAGACATATTACAAGACTCAGCTGTAAGATCAGGGGACATCACCTACATGCAGCACTGCCAAGTTCACATAGTTTCATATATTATCTTAGAGTTGATCAGTCATTCAGTTATCCCACTTGTGCTTAACTTTCTAAAATTGTAACTTGGTAGGTAATATTAATTATAACAACAATAATTCCCATGGAAACTATTTGTATGTCCATAGCATGAAGCTGAAATAACAATGAAGAGATACCAAGAGACACTTTTCTGTGTTTTTAGCTTTATTGCTGGACTCCCTCACTGCCAGGTAGAGAAATGCAGTGAATGCATTCCAGGTGTCCAAGCTACACAATCTCAGCTAGCAGTACACAGTTTGTTCTTCCCCTAAAATGTGACTATGGGTACATGCTAAAGAGAAGTTCTCTTTTTCTTAGGTAAATGGACAAATTCTGTCCTCAGTCACCATACCATAATACAGTCAAATACCCGTAGTCTGACAAAGTCTAAGTGAAGAAGGTTGTTTCTGTCTGGTACCACTGGGCTTAATTAAGATTTAGATAGTGCATAGAGTCCACTATGATTTTAAGCAGATAAATACATTTCCAAACATATCGGTATGAAACCTGATTCAGACATGGGCTTTCATTTAATTATTCTAAGAAAGCACAATGTAAGAAGGATGTTCATGATCTTCTAAAATACTTAAAGGAAATTGTCATGGTAGGGCCATGACATGGCAGCAGTATCCCCCATGTGGGTGAAAACAAGCTGTGAGTAATCAATTCATTGTCCTTTGGGTTTAAAGGTTCTTATCGAGCCTCCCCCCACTGTAATCAAGTGCTATCTGTTCTCAGGGACTTTCTCATTCCAAGTTATTGCCTCCTAGTTTGCATAAAATCATTTGTATTTTGCCCCAAGACTTCATATTCCCATTGTAAATATATATCCTAACCATACAATGACCCTATTTAACAAATTTTGTCATATTTCATTAATAAAGGGTTAATATCTATTATTAATACCTGTTTGCCATATCATTTATTATTATTGTAAGGGTAATTAATAATTTTCCCCTTTCAAGACAGAAATATTTAATGTATACAATACTCCAATTTTGAGACTGCAGCTGAATATTTTAACTTGAACTTAAGGAGAAGCTTCTTTACTTTCAGATGGAGCACTTGAACAGGCTGCCCAGAGAGGTTGTGGAGTATTCTTCTCTGGAGACTTTCAATATCCACCTGGATGTGTTCCTGTGCCACCTCCTCTAGGTGTACCTGCATTATCAGTGGGGTTAGACTAAATCTCCAGAGGTTCCTTCTAGATACTACCATTCTGTGATTATTTAATAGATCAATAAGCCATCTAGTTCTGATGTGATGTTAATTTTGCAGTCCTTGCACACATCACCTTTGCACTTAATGTGTTTCACACAGCTAGGAGTGATCTCAGCTCTGTGAATTCAAGGACAGAGATCTGAATCAGTCTAGGTAATAACTTCCTTCTCTCATCTAAGGGAAATACACAAAGTTCTGCCTTTCAACTTTGGAAAGCAAGAACAACACACAGGTCAAGATAAACCCAGATTTCTTTTGTAGAATTTATTTTTTAAAGTTTGGAGGCAGCCTTCCTCCAATAACTAAGTCTGATTTGGAAAGCAGGCAGTCCTGTTAAAGTGCTCTTTCACTACATCTCATTCTTCTGAACTATAGGCTCCTTCATTGTTCTGAGGCTAGGAGGTATCCTTTGGTGGTTTTAACAGCTTCCAGTCCTTTCACATTTCATTCAAGGATACACTGGAGTTAAGAACGCAAGTCCAATTTTTTCTTAACTGCCTTGGACTGCAGCAACACTGAGGATCAGCAACTTGGAATCATATCCTATTCATTACTCAAATCATATGTACAAAGGTATCATTACTCACATTGCAATAATTTATAGGGTAATCCACATGTGTCTTCACAATCTACAAAGTTGGAGGAAACCTGTAAGCTCCATTTCTGTTCATCACTGGTCACTGCAAACCAGTAATACCTCAGAGACTACGGTTTAGCTACCTGAGAAGGAAAAACTTCATCCTCCCCTTTAGTTCCCCTTTAACCTAACTTTGCTTCCATTTTCTGTCCTAAGTGCAGTCACCACTTGGAGTCTGTTATTCCTCTGAAGAAAGGTGACAGTTGTAAGGGTTCTGAGGTACTTCATACCAAATCTCCATAGCAGAAGCACGTCTAGCAACAAGTGTGGCTGCTAGTCAAGGAAATTGAAAACTTCCATGTCTGTCCTTTGTCACACAGACAGATTCTTGCATCATTACTCCACAAATATTCACCATCAAGGAAAATAAGAGTCTACATAATCTCAAATAGTAAAATCTAGGCAGGTTAGATTGATGGGCTAAGGTTAATTGTATCAGGTTCAAAAGGCCAAGTGCCTGGTCCTGCGCTTGAGTCATAACAGTGCCATGGTAAGCTATGGACTTGGGAGTGTGTGGCTGGAAAGCTGTGTAATGGTTTAAATCAGAACAAAATGAGTCATACCAAACCAGTGGGTTAACCTGTGTATTTCTGTTTTCCCAACACAGAACTGAGGGAAAAATAACGCACAAAAACTTGGGATTGAGACACAAAAAAAGTGAGATAAGAATAGAGTTTACTGAGCAAAATCAGATAAACACAGAACAAAATGCATAACTACCTTAGCCTATTTGCAGAAAAAGCACGGTGCAGAGCAGCAGCAAGCAGAAACAAGCAAGCCAAAAGCCCAAGCCAGAAAACAACTCCTCCATCCCTCCTCGTCCCACCACCATTCCAACACAAAAGAACACTCAAGAACCCAGAACCCAGAAGCAGCAACCAGAGCAGGAAGCCTCCCATGTTACAATCTGAACTTCAAGCCCTATAATACTTTGCTCCAGCCAGTACTTTCATTTTTGAAGCTGACATGACTGCAGCATGGTATGAGTAACACCAGCAGATTCAACTCAATCCATGACAACTTGGAAAGGGACATGGGAGTATTGGTTGATAGTTGAACAAGTATGAGCCACCAGTGTGCTCAGGTGGCCAAGAAAACCAATGGCATCCTAACTTCTGTTATAAACACTGTGGCCAGCAGGACCAGGGAGGTGATCATCCCCCTGTACTCAGCACTAGTGAGGCCACACCTTGAGTATTGTGTTCAGTTCCAGGCTCCTCACTGTAAAGATATTGAGGTGCTGAAGTGTCTCCAGTGAAGGGTGTAGAGCACATGTCCTGTGAGGAGAAGCTGAGAGAATTGAGGTTGTTCAGTCTGGAGAAGAGGTGCAGGGGAGACCTTATCACTCTCTACAACTACCTGAAGAGAGGTTGGAGTGAGGAGGGGGCCAGCCTCTTCTCCCTGGTAACAAGTTACAGGACCAAAAGAAATGTTTACAAGCTGCGCCAGGGGACGTTCCGGCTGGATGCTAGGATATATCTCTTCACAGAGAGGCTTTTCAAACGTTGAAATGATCTGCCCAGGGCAGTGGTGGAGTCGTCATCCTTGGATGTGTTTAAACAGTGTGTGGACCTGATGTTTACAGACACGGTTTAGTGGTGACCTTGTAATGCTGGGTCAAAGGTTGGACTATATGATCTTGAAGGTCTGATCCAAAAAAAAAAAAATATTCTGTGATTTCCCAAAAAGGAAACCCTGCTTTTCAGAATAACATGCTATAACCTTGTAGTGAAGGCACCATATGCCCAGAATTATGCCCCAAATACTGTAAAACTTGTCCCAACGTGTTTTACCACATTCCTCCTTCCACCCTCCTTTCCCGAGTGGGTACTTAGACCAGAACTGAGGGGAACAAGGACCCAGGAACCATTCAGACAGCATAAACAACCCCACCTGCCTTCTAAGGAATAAACAGCAACATGCACCCATTGCATGGGATGCTCATGCTCCTTCCAAATAAGGGCACAATTCTAGCTTCACGCTTTCTATAGGCTAAAGCTGGTTGTTGACAAGAGTGCCCACTGGCCAAATCCAGCCTCAAGAAACTTATAAGTATTACCTCAAGTTTTAAAGAAGTTACCCTCTCTCTTTGCCTCTTTGTCTAAGCCCTATAGCCTTTGCTATTAAGCTCCTTGCTATCGATTCTATCAAGCTCCGCTTGCAAGCATACTAGCGGCCCCTGCAGTGTGGAGGGAAGCCAGCAACCCTGGAAGGGCTGCCGAGCCTCAGTTTACCTGGAAATTTGCAAAGGAGAGTCCTTCGCTGGAAGCCCCAGAAAGCTACAGCATCGTATCTGCCAGGAGAGAGCCCACCGTGTCTTAAAGAGGACTGGACTCCAAGGGTAAGCCTTTAGCCCAGACGGGGAAGGGACTAGCCCTAGTGTCAGCAGCCCAAATGTCTGCTACGGCCTTAAAGCAGCAGACAACGAGCCACAACTGTGTGCTAGGTCATGAAGGCAGGGACAGCGCCTAGCCGCATCCTGCGTCACCCCGCTCTGTTCGCAGAGAGAAAGGGAACCGCCTGCTTAGCTGCCCTGTAAACCCCTGGGTAACTCAAAGTCGGGACCTACCCGCGAGAGAGAGTCAATCCAGCTCACTTCGAGCCAAGGGGAGCTGCTCCGTCAGCTCTGACCACTCCGTCAGCGCACCGACCACTACCTGCCGCAGAGCCCGACCTGAGGCGTCGGAGCTCGCCCGCAGGGGAACCGTCGCCCCTCCCCACCTGGCCGACCCCGCCAGGGCCGCTCTCCCGGGAGCCTCACTGACTCTGCAAGACCTGAGCAGGAACCAACCCCCACCAGCCGCGGCTGCGCCCGCCGCCGCTCCAAGGGAGCCGCCCGAACCCTTTCCAGAAGGGAACCTGCCGACCGGCAGAAGTGTATGCCGCACACCCCTCCTCTCCCCCCTGCCCCTGCGGGAGAAGAAGGCTGCCCCCACCGTCGCCGTCCGCAGGTAAGCCCCGCCGTGGGCCCTCCAGTAGCCGCAGCCTCAGCCCCAGGAGCCCATCCCTGGAACGGACTGGCCCCATAAGCAGCCGAGCAGCCAGCAGCCAGCTAGCGTAGCCTAGCAACTGACTTTGCTACAAACAAAAGACACAGCGTATCTTTTCATTTTCGCGTGGGCAGCACCCACTAAGATTCAGTTTAAAGTCCGCGCCTAGCTCGTGTAACATTTCTAGCTTGAACCTCTAACACTGTATCTCTTCCCTGTATATAGGTGCGAAGCGTCTTGTCGAGTCGCCATCTGGTGGACAAGCGGCGGAATTGCAACTTCATTCTTTAATCGAAATTAATTCTGTAAATATTCTAATTGGGTTCAAATTGTAAGTACGAAACGAGTTATGGAATATACCTCACAATCATGCACTAGAATCTGTATATAAAATAGTGATCAATCGTTTATTAATAATTTTAATATTAGTTAAAATTAATTTTCATATTTCAATATTCATAATTCATAAATCAATAACCTCTCCATCATAAACCTGAACTTCAGATGTAAAACTACCAGTCTGTTGCATCCAGGAATTAATTAGCTGCTCAGTTTTTCTTGTTAAGTCAAGCATATTAATAAGCAATTATTTAAATCAAAGAACCATCCATAGGATGTCTCTCAGACTGGGAAACTGCTGAGATAGATGAGGTTAAGAAAACTAATTCTCTCACTTTTACCACATATTGAAATGGTCTAGCTTTGCACCAGGGATTAATTCCACAGTAGTTAACTTATGACCCTGTCAAAAAGTGGTTTCAAACTCTGCCAAGAAATTTCAGAAATGAGTGGCATCCAACTCTCTTTCTATCCCATCTAGCAAGAGATCAGTTTTAATCTTGTTTTGTTCTATAAAATGTTATTTTCCTGGTTTAAGAGTTACAATATTATTTTGATCTTATCTTTGGATGATAATTCAGCTAGTAGAAGATTGCCACACTCAGGCATTAAAAATACTTCTATGAATCCACTGCAACCAATGAAATTGGGGAAAAAAATTAAAAAGGCAGATTTTCACATTTAAATATCTAAGCTACATTTAACATGTTTTTAAGATTTTTGTCTATAGACATAAGGTAGTGGTTTTTTTTTTTCCTTTTTAAAGCAAATACATTAGAATTGGGAATTTTACACTGAACAAAATCATATCTGTTTAATCACATTCAAGAGCTGACAAAAGGTTAGTACCAAATTCCACGTAGACTTTCCATGGCCAGCTGTTTCTACCATCACAGACCATTTAAGTCTTAATATGTTTATCCTCACATAGTTATCCCTTTGAGGCAGGGTAGTAATTACATCTGAGTTTCCCAATGTCTCACAACAAGTCTAGGAGCAGAACTCTGGCATTGTTTGCCCTGTGATAGTAATTTCTTCATGAGAACACTTTTTAACATTATATAATTATTTGTTTTCAGCCCTACAGCACTGATTGAGCCAGACCTTGTTTACAGTTTATTCATCCAAACTGCTGAAATCAAGGCACAAGACAAAACCGAAGAAGTACACCAGTCAGATGTAGATCCCAGGGACTTTGCCTTCCTAAATACATTTTTGTCTTCAAATCTAGCATCCTTCTTTCCATGAAAGGTAATGCAAATCATTCAAAGCAAGATATGCCATACTAAAATGCCTGGTCATGAATAATATCACTGAATAAATGAGATTATTTCCACCTGTTAATATTGCTGTGTATAGAAATAACTATAAGAAAATCGAGGGTATTTAGAGAGACAAGTGGATATCTAAGAGATATTGGCTCTAGTCTTGTGTCCTGTACAAGTGCAGCAAGGCATGTCTGCTTGGTAATTCAGTTGTCTCTCCCAAAACAACACGAATTGTGAAACTTTTCTGGCATTGAGAAATTCTTTGGCAGCTGGAGTTAAAAAGTGTCATAGAAGGAAGACCAGTGTTTTCACTTATGAAGCATTTCCATCAAACAAATATATTCCCCTGGGAGATGGGAAATGGGTGCTCTAAATCAGGCCTCTTTTTTTGCATGCACCTGCATTTCCCCACAACTCTTGACAACTGACCTAATCTCCACATGAACAACTGTATCTGTTGTATTATTATTATTCAAATGGAATTCTAGAAATGAGAAAAGACAGATTTATTGAACTGTTATTTCAGACAATAAATATTTCTGACTCCCTGCCTTTTTACTCTTTTCTTCCTTTAAAAAATGATCAAAAAGGTCCTTACAAAACTTACTCTAGCAACAGCAAGAGACTAATTTCTAATGATGACTAGAGGAAATGGCTGTTCTGAGGAGGCTACTCAGGCAGATACCAAAGTTTAAATAACAATAACATCAGTCATAGACAGATAGAAGGGTTTGATTCCATCCTCATGCAGTTTTTTAACAACTATTTTTCTGAGAATACTTCAGGATGAAACTTTAGAGCTATTCCTCAAAAGCAAATTCCACAAGGCTAAAATTTCATTGCAAACAGTCGCTATTCAAAAGTAAGCTATCAAATGCATTAGTAAGAGAACTCCCAAATCACACCTACACATCTTGAAAGCCTTTCCCATCAGTAATTTGAACACACATAGGGTGCAAAGTAGAGGTGGCCCAAGCTGCTGCCCTTATTTCAAATGTGTTCCCAGATTCTGCTGAACCACAATAGTCCAGTCATTATCTGTGTGCTTTCACCTCAGAATCATCTAGGCAGTGCCAAAAGGTAGCTATTGATTCAAATCAGCCACTGCTGAATACCCAATCTAGCACATATTTGCACTATTAATATATATTTTCTTCAACTCAGAGAGACTGCAGCATCACAAATCAGCTGTTAGCATTGCTCTTTGAAGAGAGCAAAGACTAAAGAGACAGACTACTTACATTAAAATTTCTAGGCTTTGGTGATGCTTGTTCCAAATTGGAGTATCCATCCTCCTACTCAAAATCACCAAATCAAATCAAGAAGAAAAGCAGAAGAGCAAAGTAAAAAACAATTCATGATTGCAGCAATATTTTACTTACAAGACCCCCAAATCTCAGGAGAACATCAGGGAAGTATTGTTGTCTGTTCTGCAACCTTCCTTGTTACTCAAACAACAAACCTATACAGGAAAAAGTGTTTCAGGACAATACAGGAGGTGGTGATTTGGTTTCCCCAAAGAAATACATTAAAATGAGGAGTAGTTACTTAGGAACAAGGAGTAATTAAACAAATTCCTTTCTTCATAAAACAGATAGCCCAGTTATAAGGAAATATGATTAGATTATTCTTGACTGAGCCCAGTTATGAGGAAATATGACTAGATTATTCTTGACTGATGAGCCAATAAAGAAATGAAAGGCAGAGCACAACAGAACTGAGTTTTTAAAGAGAAAGGAATATAGCATTTGGTCAAAAGAACTAGTGCAAAAGCATGAGTTCTTAGAGTCACTAAATCCTTGTAAATAAAGAAGAAAAGTCAATAATGATAATAATATAATCGGATGAACCATATAGTCTAATATTAGGAAAAAAATGAGAGCAATGATGTAAGGAAGTTGAAAAAAATCAGGAAAATTATATCTAAAAGAAATTTAGCTACAGTCACTAGCAGCTTCTAGGGGATGAAAATTATTTTGTTCAAATAAAAACAAATAGTAGAATGCTATTACCCAAAGCACAGATGAGTGGGCTATGCTTAGCAAAGAACCTGATAATATCAAAAAGAACAGAAAAAAGGGAAACGCAGCACAAACTGAAGAAACACTCTTGGGAAGGAACTGAGGACATAAAAGTGAACTCAGAGGAAAGAGAACAAAACCACCTCACAAAGGATGCCTTTCCACATGCACGTGCGTTGCTCTCAGCAAATTTTACAGCATAACTTTCCTCCTAATATTCCATTATGATGGGAAAAATATTGAGTTAACTAGCCCAGTTTAGAAATATAACTCAGCAGTACAAAATTTTTCAAGGCAATTGAGTTACACAGGAACCAGTTCTAAAAAAAAAAAAAAAAAAAAAAAAAAAAAAGCTACAAAACAAAAGAATGCTTATCCACAGCTGATCTCACTCAAGACAGAAAAAGCACTAACACTAATAACAAACGACCATCAGCAGTTCAAATCACCTGCTCCAAAACTCAATAGCATTCATATTCATCTTCCCACATGTAAGCTACCCAACCCCTCTCTCTACAAAGTCAGGTGCATGGGGTGGAATGCACCAAAAATAGAAGCCCTGCCCAAAGCTGCATCTCTAGATGAAGATGTAACAGTGTCCAATACTATCATATATCTGTGCTTTCTATGAAGCTGCTTTCTGGGGAGAACAGCATACAGCACTGGCTCTCCACACCACATCCCTCTTTAAGAGCCTGGTGGCTAGTCTGGTCTGAGTGACAGCCCTGGTCCTGGCTGATGGACATTCTGATTGATAGACTGCTTCATCATAGAATGTGAAACCCAGCATGGAAATAGAATAAAAGAGTTAGTCACACCCTCATTAACAAAGAAAATGCCATCCATGACCCTTAACACACCAAGACAAGTAGAGCTGATAGAGAAAAAAAGTGCCTAAATGGGGGCACACATTATAGCTGATGGAGGAAAATGCTACAGAAATAGTTTTTGACTTCAGCCAAGGTCTTTGTCCAAAAAACACCAAGCAACAGCTTGGGGATTTTTGTATGACATTGCTTCAGTATGTCTTTTGTTTGTTGTTTTTAATATTTAAAACCTGCTCTTTTTTTTAATCATTAAAACCAGCTCTTTTCTCTAGGACAACATAAGCAAATTAGATATGTATCTAGATACCTCCGCTTTTTCTCAAGCTATTAACAAAAGGCATTCAACACAGCAAACATCCAAATTCCTCTCCCTCATCTTGTAAAAGGAGCTTGTGATCTAATTGATACCAATTCTAGGAAGCAGAGAAGAAAACCTTATGTTTTCTTTGTGATGTTTGCAAATTCACTTGCAGTAAGTACATCATGTTCCCGTGAAGATGTCAGTGAGAGCTTTAAGATCAAGACAGTATAGTGCATTTTAAATCGATTGTTTGAGAGGAATACTTTTAACCCTGCCCTGAGAATGCCTTCAACAAGGCAGAAGAGCAGGATCTCATATATCCAGCTGTATATAACCCATCAAAGCCAAGTACTGTTCTACAGTCTTAATATTCACTGCAGAACTGAAAGGCTGAATTACATAGAAGCCCTTTGTATTTGGGGTTTGAACTGAAGAACAGGCATTAAGCAGAGTTGCTCTAACCACACCATTAGAGATCAGGCTAACAGAAAGAATCAACAACAAAACATATTTAAACATACACAGTGAGGCACAGGACTAGACAGAGCATTTCTTTTGCTGTTATCCCAGATGACCAACAAGGAGATGGTCTGTGTCAACAGTGATTAACTTGCTGGCCAAATGCAGCTCATATTTACACCAGATTTATGTCAGCCAAAGAAGATAATAAGGCTCATATATCCAGTCAAGATTCACAGCCCCCAAGTTGGAACTAGTTCAGATCTGCTCTCACGGAGGCAGTGCATCTCCCACTGCAGTTGATGGAAACTTCATCTATGCAATTGTACCAATGTAACCAAGTATAAAGCTAGCCTTGCAACCTAAGATTTCATTGGATTATTTTCGTGGTGCTTAGTTGACAAGACTGTGGTACCGTTAAGTATTTCTCTGTATTTGAACAGACCTGTTATTAGAAGAAATAAAAAGGGTATCACAGTAAGCCTTATAATAAACAGACCACTAAAATCCTATTTCAGCAGCAAGAAGCAAGGATATCCCTTCATACAGATACCTTGTGTTTTACTAATCTAGATTAATGAGCAAATCAAATTAAATCAGAATGAGTCCTCATATGAACAAGTAACATCTGAATTTCACTATGTTCCTATCAAATCTCTGGGTCTAGATCTCCAGGGCTCTGGAAAAAGTCTTTATATCATGATAAACAGGTGAGGAGGCATAAAGAGAAAACATTTTGCTCTGCACAAGACATGGACCTTTAACAAAAAATTTAACCTGGCTTCTTGTACACAGCAGCAGCACAAATCGTTTGAGGTTTTTTTTTTTTCATGCCCCCAAAGAAAGGACGATGCAGGATTTTTTTTTGTTGTGTTTTTTTTTTTTTTTTTTAAGATTGCCTCCAATATGGATGGTTTAATTGTGGCCTTTCTCAGCAGGAACAGCTTACTATTGAGGCTATGATGTCTACCATCATGGCTCACAACAGCCTTTCTAGCCACACCTGTAGGAATCCACATCCCATTAGCTCTCCACTTATAATTTGAGTCCTGCAGCTCCCTCCACTCTCCTCACTGTAGACAAGTAGATACTGCGCTGTCTAGGTCCAAAGTACCACCCACCTCAGCAGTAGCAAGGTATCTTTGTTCTTTAATGATAAAAGTGAGATAAAATCAGCTGTGGGATCTAGGAAGCCAAGAAGAAATTAACTACCAAATCAATGTTTGAGAAGACATCATGTTGAGACCAGGACAGACTTGCTGAACTTCACTCCATCCTCCATTCTGCACCACAAAGTTTGGAAATCTAAGCAGCCTCAAATTGCCATCAGTGGGAATCATTTGTGCCCATGCCAATCAAGTGGGGATTTAACAAAAATGTTTTCCCTTTCATATTATTGTGTAGGTCCAGGCAGACTCTACCAATACTGCACTGTGAATAAATTTTGTCCCAGCTTGACATTTTGCTAACTCTCTGATCTTCCAAAAACATAACTTTCTGAATTCCAGAAGTCTGAAATTTCACAATCAAGAGATTAACAACTTGTGGCTGTATTTCCAGAAATAATAAAATTAATGAAAACAAACTGTGCATCCCATTTCTGGGTTAGTTTTGATTTTGGGGGGGGGTCAATGTATTATTTTTTGTTATGTTTCTTTGATTGTTTATCCATTTTGTTGTTGTTGTTGTTGGGTTTTTTCTTGGTTTGAATTGTTTGGGGTTTTTTTTTAACAATTGTAGAGGGGAAAAGATTTAGTTAGACAGAAGACAGCTATTGAAATTTCTGGATTATCTGAAAGCTGGGAATTGAAACAGCAGCAAATAAACTCATTTATTTCCACTTATTTTCTTTCAACAGCTAGTAGACTGATTTACTGACAAAAGCAGCTATTTTCCCCCACAGCCTGATGCAAAATAAATGAGTTACCTTTATAATGCAGTGCACAGAATTTAATATATATACTGAGGCAGAGGGTACCTGCAAATAAACCAGATGTTGTTAGATCATGAAGATGACTGAGCAATATACTTTTGCACAGCTCTCACTGAACTGTTAGCTGTTGGACAGAACATCTGGTACTGGGAATTCATCAGCTATTCTTCATCAACATGCTTTCTAACAGACTGTCCTAGGGGTGACTGTGAATGCTGATCAATTTTCCCTAGATTTCAGGGAAATCACAGCATATAAGTAGACTATAAAGAAGGAAGAGAAATAAGGCAGGACAGTCAAAAACACAAAAAGAAAAAAAAATATGACTGTTGCAGGCAAGGAAGAGCCAGGTAAAAAGATAAATCAATTTCATGTATTTTAACATTAGAAACTCTAAACTGATATGAGAATAGACAAACTCACTCCATTAGCTGCTTTTAGCAAATGAGTTCTCCACAAGCAGCAGTACAGAAACATCTACCTTATAGCAGACTTGGGATATGCATGTGTTTTTAGCTCTGCAAAATTTTTATTGCTGCAGTCTATCTTCTCTGCCTTGTAATCAGTGTCTTAGCAAAACAGCCAGCACCACTTGCACCTCTGCACAATATGGATAGAAAGCAAGAGACAGCTGTCACGCAGGGTGTACTCATGTCCTTGAGAATTGATTTCTTTTCTACTTAAGCCTTAAAGAAGGAATCAGAGATGCCACACTTGTGCCTACACTCACTTTTAACTGGAAGAGCAGCATTACAGTTTCTTCAACCATTTGGCAAATTGCCCTGCAAAATTCTAAGGATTTGCTGCAGGGATACAAGGCTCTTCCCACACAAGTGATGACTGAAGAGTTCATTTGTAATCATTAATCATCTCTAGGAATTCATGAGTCTGGTTCAATGTCCCTCTCATGGGAATCCAGACTTTGAATGTTGCAAGTTATTTCTTTGTTTAATAATTTATATTCCTGCACCAAGACTCCCTCCAAAATTAATAGCATTTGCACTAACATGAAAAGGTTTTTAAAACACAGCTAGCATAGAAACAGTGAGCACAGACCTCAAACCTGGAAATACTAGATATTATCAGATCAGTTCCTGCAGCGATTTGCTCAGTCTGTGAAGCAGCATAGGCATAAATACAAGACTACCAAAATTTAAAAAGCCTTGAAAAGTCCCAATCTTCTTTAATAGAAAAGCTGTGAAATTCTGATATTGTAAACTTATGAGGGGCTGTGTCACATGCAGCCTTAAATCTCTTTATCAGCTTAAGTATCTTCTTCCTCCTGACTCTGGACCCAGTTTCTAGTTCACATTGTCAGCTTTCCACTGCACACACTGCCAATTTGCAAATACACCAGCTTTTCGCAAAAGGTTTGTACTGTACTAGGATAAGCACCTGAAGGAAACATGACACAATGGATTAGCCCTTCCACTTCAATCAGTGAAATACTGTCTTCAATGATCTGTGCTGACTCAAAGGGCATTCCACTGATTTCTGAAGGGCTTGCCATAAAACTGTTCATGCATGGGAGATCAGGTAAGTCACACCTACCCCTTCCAGACCTGTCAATGTTTAGCAGATCTGGAAGAGGCAAAGTGCTCACCACAGAATATGACTACAAAGTGTCACATAAGACAGGTATACAGCCCCAAATTCTTCTCTAAGGTATCTACTATGAAAACAACTCTTGTCCAACATCTTTGATGTCTTCTTATAGTTCCAGTGGTCAATTTTACCATTGTGAGTGAGACCTCAAGATGACCTGCTACATCCAAAGTGTCAACTACTTTACAGTCAGGAAGTATTTAAAATTACGTGCCCTAATTCTGTTCATAGTCTAGCAGTCTTGTCCTCATTCTTAACCGGAACCATAAACTAAAACCTCACTGGAATCTTCATTTTCTTAAGGTAACCAGAATTCCTCATTCATACCAATAAAATCATTACTTTGTTTAATGAGTTGGGATATTCAGTGCAGATCGTATGTTGGACCAGAAGCATTGACACAGGTCCTTGAGTCAAAACTATAATTCCTGAACAGAAATTCTCATGGTTTATTGTCCCTCATTTAATCATATGGCTTTGCACAAAATCAAATTCCCTGCAGGCCTTTCAAACTGTACTTTCATCCTCTTCTCTCTCCTATTTTCCTCTCTACTGCTGTTCAACAGATATATAGATTTTTCCAAAATCTTTACTCTGCAAAGTGATTTTTTTCTTAGCTATTGTTGCTCAAAAATTCAGCCAAAGAACTATGAATTCTCTCTGTTTCATCACTTCTACATCCTGATTCCTTTTCTCCTTTTACTGCAGAAAACTTCCAGAATACACAGTTTCTAATAATGACTTTCCCCTGAAGCAGAGCAGTTCCTGAAAGCCAGTTGCTACAAACTATTGCTTCAATCTGTGCCAGATTTGCAAAAAGCAACTTCAGCAAGCCAAATTTGCAGATACCTGCCATAAGAATGACTCCAGTTATTAGCTGTGATAAAATGCAGATCAGTTTTTCCATGACCCGAACTTCTTTTTTGGATTTTAGAGTAGTAGTAGCCCATTTTTGGATGACTGCGTGTTCCTGGGTCATGAACCTGATTTAGAGCAGTTCTGCTCTGAATAACCCCCTTCCCACATTTTTCCAAGGGTTTCCCTAGGAGTTTGTAATTTCCCTTTACCATTTCAAAAACTAAATACTATTATTCAGCTGCAGATATAATGAATTCTCGATCTATTCAACTAGGTAGTTTTTCAATCCAGGAAAGATATTTTCTTTGGACCTGTGTGATATTGTCTGCTAACCAGTCTTGCATTTATAAAAATCTTTTATACAAACAGGTTTGGTTTATTTCACACTGTCAGCACATAGTGCAGTGGCTTCTCTTAATTTTTGCATTAATGCAAGTTTCTTTTCTGCTTGAGTCATCCAATAACAGTATGACACAGGACAGAACCTTTTCCCTGGACATGGAACTGCACTTATGATCAGCTTTCACTTTTTGCCATTCTCATGTTTAGCACCATAGCAAATGCCTTACTTTCTTAGTGTCACACAATCACAAAACAGTTGTGGTTGGAAGGGACCTCTGGAAGTCACCTGGTTCAACATCCCTGCTCAAGCAGGGTCATGTAGACCTTGTTGCTCAGGACCAAGGCCACACAGTTCTGACTACCTCCAAGGATGAAGACCTCATAACATCTCTGGGAAACCTGTGCCAGTGCTCAGTCACCCTTGCAACAAAAACATGTTTCCTGATGTTCAGTTTGGGGCCATTTCCCCTTGTCCAGTCACTGAGCACAGTGACTGAAAGAGACTGTCTCATTTTCATTGTATCCTCACTTCAGGTATTTGCAGACATCAATAAGTTCTCCCTGAGCCTCTCTTCTCTCTGCTTAAGAGTGCCAGCTCTCTCAGCCTTTACTCACAGGAGAGATGCTTCTGTGCCTTCATCATCTTCCTGGCCCTTTGCTGGACACTATCCAATATGTCTAGGTCTGTTGTACTAAGGAGCACAGAACTCAACATAGTACTCCAGGTGTAGTCTCTCTAGTGATGAATAAAGGGGAAGGATTACCTTCCTTGACCTGCTGGCAAACCTTTGTCTAATGCAGCCCAGGATACCATTAGTAGCCTTTACCGCAAAGACACATTTCTGGCTCATGTCTCTGACTTTCTTTAGATTTCAAGTCTAGGTCAACATTCATAAATTGTTTTATTCTCAGTTTAGCTTTAAAGCCTAGAGTACAGATTTCAACAGGTCCTCCACCAGATCCGAGACAGCTGACTCCTCAATATTTATCTTTTGGCATACTTTAGCTAGTAGACTTTCTACTGCATGTCCAGTAATTGCATCATTTCGAGACCAATCTCTTCTGAGAGCAAATTCCTCCATTTTATTAGACCTCAGTGACTTAGCTTGGCCATTAAGATATGCCTTCACACTTAGTCATATATTTGTGCTACAATGGTAAGCTAAGAAAATAATCTATCCTTATAGTCTTTTTGTATAAGCTGGAACATCCTGACCTCTGGCCAGATGGTCCCCAGCCTCAGCTTTCTTACCATGAGAGAAAAAAAACCTTTTGTGACTGTTTCAGTCTGCTAGATGTTTTACATTTATTGTTCTAATAAAGTATTCAACTTAAT
This sequence comes from Indicator indicator, assembly GCF_027791375.1. Classification (NCBI taxonomy): domain Eukaryota; kingdom Metazoa; phylum Chordata; class Aves; order Piciformes; family Indicatoridae; genus Indicator; species Indicator indicator. Next base: position 9,645,120 of record NC_072010.1, read on the forward strand.
GCCTTTTTCTGCCCCCTGCTCTTTATAGTAATAAAAATGCAATGACCTTTAGATTGTATGAAGCTCTTCCATTATTTGTTTTACATTATTTTAGGTGGGTACTAGCACGCAGCATACTTTCTTGGCAATATATTTTATTTCTAGCACCATGGTTACCTTCCTGAGCAGAAAGAAAAGCTAAATAGGCCTCTTTTGAATCAGAAAGAATAAGAACTTGTGAAAATGCCAGATGACAGCACATGTTTAATACTGCTGGTGGTTTATATGCATCTGTACCCTCTTGAACAGAGGGGATTAATGTATAACAAAGGCAATTTCTTGGCTTATAGCGAGCATCTTTCTGGCATTCTCCATACTTCTATGTTCGGACTGATTTTTTTCTTCTAACCTCCAATCCAAACTCTCATTTCCATACCTCTCTTTGCATCATACACCTCAAATACATTTCTAACTACTGGATGCCATTACACCTTATTCTGTTTTGGGTAAAATATGTGTTTACCTGTGTTCTTAGTGCCATGGTTTAGTTGATTAGATAGTGTTGGGTGATAGGTTGGACTTGATGATCTTGAAGGTCTTTTCCAACCTGGTTAATTCTGTGAATTCTATAGCTACATTAAAATATATGATTTAGTAGAGTTTGCCTTAGCCTTTTGAACTTAGTACATCACTGTTTATACAGTAAAAGAGTGATGTAGAAAAGTTAATAACCACAGTTCCAACTCCTCTGCATTGTCAAATGAGCATTTTTTTTTTGACTGAATGATATTTCTTAAGCGCCAAAATTATTCCTATGCTAATAACGATTCTGTTTCACCTAGACGTAAGAAAAAGCTTTTTTACCTTTAGGTTGACAGAACACTGGAACAGGCTTCCCAGAGAAGTTGTGGAGTCTCCTTCTCTGGAAATGTTCAGAACTCTCCTGAACACATTCTTGTGCAACCTGATCTAGGAGAATCTGCTTTTTGCAGGGGAGTTGGACTAGATGACCTCCAGAGGTCCCTTGCAAACCCTACCATTGTGTGTGACTCTCAGGCACATCATATTAAGAATTTTTTTCTTTTTCTCTAAACATACAAGAAAATGCCAGGTGTTTCCAGGAGGTATCGTGTAATGTTTTTACTTTCCAGCAAACCCTTGTTCTGTTGAATTCAAAATAGGTGCTGTGTTTCCTGCAAAATATCAACATGAGGGAACCAGTGGATGTAATGGAACCCATGATAAAAATTGGTATATTACCAGTCAATCCACCTGGGGTTTCTGTCTGTTAGAATGACTAACTCAGTCAAGTGCACCGAAGCACGATGATCTATCTGATTGATGCTAACAGCCTGTTAAAAAAAAATAAATAAAAAATGACAGCTACTTCATACTTCACTTCATATCTTCTAAATTCAAAGTCTCAGCTTTACAAGGGTGTGGTGCTGCAAAACCTGACTCCACATACATTGAATTCATAATGCAATTGATACATCATCTGGGAATGCCAGACAATCTTATCTGGAGCAGAAGATTTTGATTAAGTTCAATGACAGCTGGTTTGATTGATTAAGCACAGCTTCACCTATGCCTGCATTTCAATATTCCATATGCATGAATCTGGAAGCATTCCATTCTGTCAGACTAGAGACTACCATCTACCACCTGAATCTCTTCCAGGACACCTATTTACAGGTCTGATAGTGGAGTCACTTAATTTTCCACATGGCAGTCCAGAAAGGATGTGAATCAACTGGAGAAAGTTCAGGAAACACGGATAATAAAAAGAAAACCAATCTTTACTAGAAGAAATAAAATAACATTTGCTTGTTTTCTTTAGAGAGGGAAGACTAGAGAGACATCTATTCACTTTTCAAACACATAAAAGGTAGCCATAAAAATATATATGGATTAACCTCTCTGTGCCTACCATGAGTAAAACCAGTATTAGGGTTTTAATTGCAGTAGCAGAGATCTTGCTCAATATTTGAAAAGGAAAACTTTCCAGTAATAAGGACAATGAAGGACATGAATAAGTTGATAAAGTTGGTGGAACCTCCACCATAGAAGATTTTAAGGATTTGTTGGATAAGCACCTTTTGGAACTTAAATCCATATATTCACCTGCTTCACATATATTTTCATGCATACTCTCCTTTTCTTCACCCGTGCTTCTTTGCAAAACTATTTTCTATGATCAAGTCTCTCTAAGTCATGTTCAGAGGGGGTTTTCAGGCAACCCTATCAACTTCAGAAGGCATTTAGATATCTGTCTATGACTTTTGATGTACATCCAGCTTTAATATTTTCAGAATTTTACAAGGAAGCATTTCAGTTGAAGAATCATTGATTGATGTTGAAGTCATGGATTTTCCTACGGCTCTGAAATGCAATTCCAGCCTCTCCAATATATGCCCTTTTTTTCTTTCTAGACATGTTCATTGACTTGTAGAAAAAGATAACTATGGAGTTGCATGACTCTATTTTGCAACAGATATCAAATCTAAGAAGGGTTGTGTGATAAGTGGATTTTAGCAGTCTTTATTAGTGTCAGACCACAGAATTTTGGTTATGTCTATTTTAGTTCTTATACTTATCTTGCTTGCCAGATATTTTGCTACACAAGACTCAAATATATCTCTACTGAAAATCTTATGAGGGAGAATACTGACAGAAAATTAAATAAATGTTTGTGGACTTCACTGATATGAAAATCCCAAGCTGCCAAGACTCACCTGAATCAGCCCTGGGAAAAGGGCAAGGCCACAATAACATTGTATTTTTCTAGTTTACTTGGTGGCTTATTTCATTAGCACGACAATTTGCTCTAGACCCACGAACGATGACTGTAAAATACAATCAGCCCCCAGCCCTATCAATGTATTGTTCTGAAAGGCAGAAAAATGTTCTTTTACAGCAGAGAAAGTATTCTGCAGTACCTTACATATCTTATTAAAAATATTTTGGTTCATACACAAGAAAAAAATTACCCTAATGCTCAGTCTCTCCTCTGCAGTTTTCTGCTCCTCCTGGTACAGTAGAAGTAAAGGGGAAGCTTACCTACTTAAGAATTTTGTTCCCAACTCAGATAAGATGTGAGAAACCTAGAAAATAGGAATTTATTGAAGATCAAAGAAAAAGGTGTTGTCGTGGGTTTTTTAACACTAAACAGTGAACCCAAACCAAATATTTAACCATCCTCTATAAAAACCCCACAACATACACAACTGAAATTACAGAACATGAAATGAAAGTAATTTAAGACTTATTGTAGATTCTGCTCCTACAAAATGCATCAATTAGTCAAGGATTAATTTTCCAGGGCAAGCAGCTCTGCAGGGTATTTCCTGAATGATCAATATATTATTGCTTATTCAGTGAGTGATGCAGCTTGCCTGCCTGCCAGAGCATTATCACCTCACCTGAAGGCGCATCTTCCCTCTTCTCTAATGTGGAGAAGGACCAAAAGCAGTGGACATTTGTGATACAAATGCAATCCACAATGGCATTACCATTATCACATTATCCCTAGTGGATGGATTATTCATATATGTCACTGCCACAAGACACTGAAAAAAAATACTTCAGACTATGCTCTTTTCTAATAGGATGCTCTTCCCTTTCCCTGGCACATTTCCCTGACTTTTGACGTTGTAATAACATAAAGTACTATCGAAGGATAGAACCCATCTTCCTATTTGATCATTCCATTTCCCCTCAATAACCAGATAAATTAAAGCCATCTACCTTTAAAAGCCTAAAAAAAAAAAAAAAAGAGAGAGAGAGAGAGGTTATGCCCTCACTGTACGTAGTCTCTTCCTATTTTCATTCATGAGCAAATTAATCAGACTGCCTGTGGTAGTTTTAGGCTCTGCCTAGAAAATTTTCCACAAATCTTGAACAGAAAGTAGTAGAATTTAAATAAATTACTGTTGGATGTGAAAAGGAAAATAATGATAAACTCTAAATAATCTAATTGGACAGACTACTAACAAAGTTGGTTTGTATAAACTAACTTTCTGTCTTTTCGGCTTCCTTGCTCTGGCAGATACTAACTTGTGTTTCTGCTGACCATGAATGTGTTCTTCTTGTGCTTAAGTAACAGCAACTTTCTGCTCTTGTCCCGTGTACAGGGGAGTAGGGAGGGGAGCAGGGAGGGAGCAGTGTCCTGGAGGGTCAACCCCCCAGACATGCCCTAGCCCAGACAATGGGCTAAGCACCTGTGAATGTGCTAACCTGGACAGTTCCTGGGCTTCAGATAGCCAAGGTAAATGTATAGCACGTGTGATTAACATTGTAAGCAACCTGTGAATGTGCGATCCTGGACACTTCCTGGGGTCCAGATAAAACATGTACCATTTGTAATTAACTTTGTAACACAGCTGTGAACTGTGTGTGCTCCTGGCCATGTTTGGATATGCCCCATCCTAGAGGTCCACTTATCAGGGTTCTGTGTTAACAAAGGGCTGTCTTGGGACAGCATTTAAAGCTAACAGGTCAGGTAACTTGCCTTGTTCTCACCCAGACAGCAACAAGAGCCAAATGCTGCCCGAGTAGCAGCTGAGGGCCTGCTTACCACAAGGAGACAAGAGCCAAGCGCTGCCTGAAGAATCTGCTTGAGCAGACCAACAACTTCACCCAGGCCTTGCACCTGGACCAGGACAGAAAGGAGAGAAACTCCAATGGAATTGAATCCCAGAAGAGGCTGCAGCCCAGCGAGGGAGCCCCCTAGCCCTCTCTGAACCAGGGGCTGCTCGAATCATAGCCACAGCATTTGGGAAGATACCAAACAGAGGAGCAAATCCTGAGTACCCAGCCAAATCTGCCACGGAATCCCATCTGGGGGAAACCCACAAATCACAGCACCTGTATTTCCAATTTGAATTGCTGTATTGGAAATGTTAGATCTGTGCTTAAATCATTTAATTGTCTTTATGTGCGGAGTGTAAAACCCACAGACGAAATTGAACCTGTGAATACTTAGTTTGTAAATAAGTTATGGTGGTGTTTGAAGATACCACCACCCAAGATATCAATTATAAAATATATAAAAATATACAAAAATATACATTTTTATTACAAGCAGGGAGGGGGAAACTATTAGTAGCCCCTTGGTTTTGTCCAGGGGGGTTCTTGCATTGTTTATAATTGTAAATACCTGTAAATATTGTATATTTTGTACGTATTCATTTCATTTCTAGGTTGTAATTTTGCTTGTAAATACCAATTCATTGGCTTCCACTGAGCTGATCTGGCTACTTTTTGTTGGGGGGTAATTTCCAACCTACCACCCTATAATTAATTGGTGCCCCACGCTGGGGCACCCCACTGCCTAGCAGTGATACCAGGTCAATTTAAGGGTTGTTGTGGTCCAGAATATAGTGGTACTTCTTCAGACTACACTCACTAGCAGTAATGAAATCTGGCCTAGGAAATCACTGAGGCAGAGTTGCTCACATCATAAACAACCCAAAACTCACCTGCAAAAGGTAGATACTATGTGGAAGATGGAAAGTCCATACTGAAGAACTGTACAGCCTCAGACTTAATTCAAGTTTCACTGTTGCTTCAGAGGTGTTCACTTAAGTTTTAGCTTTTATATCCTATCTGAACTATCTCCACCACTATAACTTGTTGCCACAGCTCTTAATAGATTTCAGTGTGCTTTGAATTGGGCTCAGAAAAAAGTTCAAATACTAACTTTCGGAAATTGCTACCTAGAGTAAATGAGGAGTCAATTAAAAGTTTTTACAATAGGGTTCCCTTCCCTCCTCTGCTTGAAAAAGTTTCTATTCTTCTTCTTTTATTCTCAATTGGTTATCTAAAACTAGTGACTTTGTTTTAGAATTATTTTAATTTTCAAGTAGACAAAAGTATTTTGTAAAAAGACAAAAATCCTAAAATTGTAAAATGTTGATTTTGATAAAGAAACTCTTCTAAAAATTATATGGCTGGTTTTTCTAATATTTTGAAATAAAAGTTTTTTATTTTTTAATTTAATTTCTCAAGAATTTTCCTCTTCCTTTCCACTTTCTTTCACATATTGGGGAGGAATAACAACATGCACCAGTACAGGTTAGGGGCTGTCCTGCTGGAAAGTGGCTCCACAGAGAAAGACCTTGGAGTGCTGGTGGACAGCAAGTTCTGCATGGGACAGCAACATGCCCTTGTGGCCAAGAGAGCCAATGGGATCCTGGGGTGCATCAAGAAAACTGTGTCCAGCAGGTCTAGGGAAGTTCTTCTACCTCTCAACTCTGCCGTGGTGAGACCACACCTGGAATACTGTGTCCAGTTTTGGGCTCCCCAGTTCAAGAAAGAGAGAATCCAATGGTGAGTCACGAGGATGATTAGCGGACTTGAGCATCTCCCCTATGAAGAGAGACTGAGATCCCTGGGGCTGTTTTGTCTTGAGAAGAGAAGACTGAGAGGGCATCTCATCAATGTGCATAAATATGTGAGGGGTGGGTGTCAAGTGGAGGGGGCCAATCTCTCTTCAGTGGTTCAGTGGGGCACAGTAATAAAACAAGAAACAACGGGTTCAAATTTGAACATAAATTCCACCTCAACATGAGGAGAAACTTCTTTACAGTGAGGGTGACGGAACACTGGAATAGGCTGCCCAGGGACATTGTGGAGTCTCCTTCTCTGGAGACTTTCAAAACCCACCTGGATGTATTCCTGTGTGGACTACCCTAAGTGATTCTGCTTTGGCGGGGGGGTCCCTTCCAACCCCTAATGTACTGTGATACTGTGGTATTACTTTGTGCTTCAAACGACACACAAAGGAAAAAAGCCAACAAGGTTTGTTAATCAAAGACATATACACAAATAAAGCAGGTGTTAAAGGTAAGAAAAATCATTGCATTTATTAAAAATAGCATTCATGTGCCTTTAAAAAAATCATTGTTTAATTAACACTGATCTAACATCCTCATTTTGCAGATGCACCTCATCATACTTGTGATTTTCTTTATTTTGATTTGCCTGATTAATCTCTGCTTCTTGTACAGATTAACCTCTTTAGATGGCTATATTCTGCAGCAAACAAGGAGCTAGGAATATCTCAGATGGGTTATATGACGCAGCAGTCTAATACTTTCTCTAACTTCAGTAGAACGATTTCTGCATGCTAAGAAAAATTTTGAGACTTTGGAGCATCTCTGCAGCATACTCTAAAGGTATTAAAATGGTATGACACAGTTTTGCTTGTTAGCTAGTGGACAGACAGCTGAAGCAACTAGGGAGACAGTAACATGGAACAGTGTGTATTTAGTACAACTGCCCTATTGTTAATTTATTAGGCATATTTCTTTGAAATGAAAAAAATATTCCATACAATGGAGACAATAGAGATATTCATTCATTTTCAGATGTGGGCTTATGATGTCTGAAGACCTTTGAGTAGTGACGTACTTCAGATAGGCAGCTGTATAAATTACCAGGTCACTTAGACTGCCAAAAGACAAATTAAAAAAAAAATCAGATTCAAGTTCCCCTCTTTGTAAAACACCCGAGTGAACGAAACACTAGCACAAAATTTGCAGTGCTATGGACTGGGAGCTGGTGACCAAGCCAAGTTATCAGAGATGGTTTCAGCAAAGTTATTTTAATCTTCTTTGGATGTTTTCTGTTTCTTCTTCTTAGCATGAAGCATTCCTTGGATGGCTTCAGTTGAGAAACCAAGATTCTAGATTTTGAGGAAAAAATGAGAGAAGGGAAAATAATAAGGTAATTTCATTGCTTAAGAAAGTCCTAGTAAATATTTGAGTAAGAATACTGGCAGATAACTTAAATCTTTAAGACTCCTTGGTGGGTAGGTGTGTAGCTCTGAATAACCAACTTAGGAAGTTTCTTTTTACTGCTTTTTTGTTAATTAAAGATATGGAAAAATAGGTTATGTTTTAACACTGGATATATAAGAGCAGAACATACCAAAGATGGAGTCACTGTCCCTGGAGGTACTTAAGGAAAGATTGGACATGGCACTTAGTGACATGGTCTAGTTGATGTGGTGTTAGGTCACAGGCTGGGGTTGATGTTCTCAGAGGTCTACTCCAGCTTCAATAATTCTGTGATTCTGTGAAAGATAAGCAAATATCATCATATCTTATAGTTTTACAAAAAATAAAGTGCCAACAATGCACACTTGCAGCCCAGAAGGCCAGTCTCATCCTGGGCTGCATCAAAAGAAATGTGGCCAGAAGGTCCAGGGAAGAGATTCTGCTACTCTGCTCTGGTGAGGACTCTCCTAGAGGGCTGTGTTTAGGTCTGGAGCCCCCAACACAAGAAGAACATGAACCTGATGGTCCATGATCAGAGGGCTGAAGTATGTCTCCTACTGGCTGAAAGAGTTGGGTTTATTCATCCTGGAGAAGAGAAGGCTCTGGAGAGCTTTGATAGGGGCATTCCAGTAGCTGAACAGGGCCTACAAGAAAACTGGGGAGAACTGTTTACAAAGGCATGTAGCACTAGGACAAGGTCAATGGTTTTAAAATAAAGAAGGCCATATTTAGATTAGATATAAGGAAGAAATTCTTTCTATGAGGGTGGTGTAAGACAGAAACAGGTTGCCCAGGGGGGTGGAGGCCCCATCCCAGGAGACATTCAGGGTCAGGCTTGATAGGGCTCTGAGCAACCTGATCTAGTTGGGGATGTCCCTGCTTACTGCAGGGGGATTGGACTAGATGACCTCTAGAGTTCCAACTAGTGCATTCCATGATTCTTTGCATTCTCTGATTGGTACTATGATTGTGAAAAGGTCTTTGAATCACAGAGGAATCATACAAAATTAAAAAACTGATTCAAAGCCTCCTCTGAAATCAATGTTCTTAAAGAGTAAAGACACAAATACTATGTGTAACTAAAGTTATGGAAAACAGCTTACCTTCCCTGGCCTGGCTTCATTAGCTGTAAGGTGGTACATTCAAGGGGAAAAACATTATATTTATTGGAGCTCCAGATAGATAACAAGGGACATATGCCTTTGCAAAGATTTGATGCTATTTTGATTAGACAAACATTTATTTCCAAGGAAGCTATTAACTACAGGAGTCTTAAAATGCTATTTTAAACAGCAGTTTCACTTCAGTGAGCTTTATCCAATGATTTCTGACTGCTTTTAAAGGGGTGCAGAGGGGCTAATTGGCTTTCTGCAAAAATGCAGAAAGATATGCTGACAGAAGACCAGATAAGAAAATACAGGGACACATACAGTTTGTGCATTGTACTGTCAGCAAAACTAACAAGCATTGCTAGTTGTACGTTCACAAGATGTCTAAAATCCTGCAAAAACACCATGAAAACATTAAAGGAGGAAAAGACAGTCTGCTGGCAGTGCCTTGCTCGTTTTATGGGTATGTTGAAGGGATAACTGGGATCCTCCTCCAAAGAAAGCTTGTAAGAGTGTGAAAGGTTTCTTCTCAACAATTCCAAGAGCAATCCAAAGAGGAAAACAATTACTTCATGCATTTTTACAGGTTTGCTATTTTGCATCAGATACCTGCTATGGGGGACTCTGAACTCCAGGGACTACCAATCTTTTTCAGTCAGCCTTGACGCTTCGGGATATAAGAGCTAGGAAATTTGTCAGTGCTTCTTTTCAGTCATGGACCATGTCAGTCCTAGTCCCATCAGGAGAAGGCCAGCACAAAATGGCCCAAACAGCAACTGTGCAAGACTTACTGAGTAGACAGTGACCATGCAGTAAATCTGGTGACTTTCTGCGCATGCAGGGTTCCCATGCCAGGCTCCAAAAGCCCTGGAAGCCCCTGATAGCTTTGACTCCATTACTAGTTTGTTGTTTCAGAGGAAGATTCACTCAGATACACAGGCACTAAGGATATGACATCTGCTCCTTTTGCCACACTGAGAGGAAAAAAAAGGGTGATGTCAATGACAGACTATCTTTCTTGCAAGAACAGACTGACCAAGGCAGAATCCTTGGCATTCCAGTAACAGAAAGAGCACAGAGTGTATCACATAGTGATACTCCAGTCCAATAAACACTTTCTTGGGTTTATCTAAGTTCGTCATCAGTTCTTCTCTTTGTACTTCTCTGAGTTCCCCATTTTCATATTGACACTGTTTTTGTACCCACCGTGTCTGATGTCATCAGTCAAATGTGCACCAGCATCTTCTTGTTTTGAAGTCTTTCCATTAAACCCATGTTAAACTTATAAATGGATAGCTAGGCCTCAGGATTCCTGCTTCAAATTATACAATTTGCTTTAAATAAGCTGGCAGTAAAGTCCTGGACATGCCCTTCAGCAACAGACTGCTGAAGAAAAAACTGTGCCCGTTTCAAACTGTGAGTGAAAACAGATATCAGATACTTGGTCTCCTATGGACAAAATCATCATAATTTATTGTCTCCTGGCAGTGTTGCATCAACGGGCATAGCTGAATGCTAGAGATGCATAAGGACAGATGATGGTGCTTGATGAGGGTTACAGAAATGTAACCCAGCCATCTGATACCAGAGCAGGCTTAAAAAATGTAGACGAAAGAGAATACATTTAGTTAGACTACTGAGAGAAAATGCTACAGGATGAAGATGCTGTTTGAAATGGTCTAAGATTCAAGTACTGAGTCATCCTCTAATTCCTATTTAATTTTTATAGAAATTGTGCTGAATAGTAAACAGAATCTACTTACAAAGAGATACAAAAAAGCAGTCTTTTAGTGTGACACTCAAGGCAAAAAAGGGAATGCAAAAGAAGAAAGCAGAAACACATAGAACAGGTAAATCCAGAGTCTGTCCCTCTTAGAGAAGCTGACTGATATTTTTCATCTCTGTTTTGGAAGGAAAAACATCTTTTCACTATACAGTACAAGACTGGCACTTTACCATCCCTAGAGTGTTACCAGCCAGTGTGCTCCAGTGCCCAGAAAAGAAAAAACACTAACTAAAAAACAATATCAGTCTGGTAAGAACTTTATTCCACTCTTGCTACCCTTTCTAAAAAGAAAAACATGCTACCTCTTTGCCAGGTCCACAGGGATTGATATAGAATCATAGAATCATAGAATCCAACCAGGTTGGAAGAGACTTCCAAGATCATCCAGTCCAACCTATCACCCAGCCCTAGCCAATCAACTAGACCATGGCATTAAGTGCCTCATCCAGTCTCCTCTTGAACGTCTCCAGTGATGGTGACTCTACCACCTCCCTGGGCAGCCCATTCCAATGAGCAATCACTCTCTCTCTGAAGAACTTCCTCCTAATATCCAGCCTATACCTCCCCTGGCACAACTTGAGACTATGTCTTCTTGTTCTGCTGCTGGTTGCCTGGGAGAAGAGACCAACCTCCACCTGCCTACAACCTCCCCTCAGGTAGTTGTAGACAGCAATGAGGTCACCCCTGAGCCTCCTCTTCTCCAGGCTAAACATCCCCAGCTCCCTCAGCCTCTCCTCAGAGGGTTTGTGTTGCAGACCCCTCACCAGCTTCGTTGCCCTTCTCTGGACACGTTCCAGTACCTCAACATCTCTCTTGAATTGAGGAGCCCAGAACTGGACACAGTACTCAAGGTGTGGCCTGACCAGTGCTGAGTACAGGGGAAGAATAACCTCCCTTGTCCTGCTGGCTACACTATTCCTGATCCAGGCCAGGATGCCGTTGGCTCTCCTGGCTGCCTGGGCACACTGCTGGCTCATGTTCACCCTGCTATCAACCAGAACCCCCAGGTCCCTTTCTGTCTGGCTGCTCTCCAGCCACTCTGTCCCCAGCCTGTAGCACTGCTTGGGGTTGTTGTGGCCAAAGTGTAGAACCTTGCACTTAGCCTTGTTAAATTTCATCCCATTGGCCTCTGCCCACCCATCCAGCCTGTCCAGGTCCCTCTGCAGGGCCCTTCTACCCTCCAACAGATCAACACCTGCTCCTAACTTGGTGTCATCTGCAAACTTACTGATGATGGACTCAATTCCTTCATCCAGATCATCAATAAAGATATTGAACAGGATGGGGTCCAGCACTGATCCCTGGGGGACACCATTAGTGACTGGCTGCCAACTGGATGTGGCACCATTCACCACCACTCTCTGGGCCCGGCCCTCCAGCCAGTTCTTGACCCATTTCAGAGTGAATCTGTCCAAACCACGAGCTGCCAGCTTTGCCAGGAGCTTCTTGTGGCAGACAGTGTCAAAGGCTTTGCTAAAGTCCAGGTAGACTACATCCACATATCATGACTGCTCTTCATTTCAGACAGCCACTGTAATGACAACTATAAATGTCCTACAAGGAAAGAAGGTTGGCTGCATGATGTATTACACCCAAAAATCTTTTTGAGATTGATCTGCCTTTCAGTAACTGACAGTTTTAATCATAGTGGAGACCTTGTGACAGGGTCTTCAAATTTAAACTACTCAAGAGCCATACACATTAATCCTGGAGAGTAAAGCTACCCAATCTGATCAAACTTTTATTTAACTTAGAAAAATCATCCCAGTGAACCCTCATAATGGGAAGGATAGCCCCATCTAGACTACAATTTACAGCAAAACTTGTCAATTTCCTAATGCAGAACTATAATCCCACAAAAAATCCCAAATTCTTAGTTTGTGAAGAGCAAAGTAATTTCGCTCCAATTATGCAATTCTACATTTGAAGGAGTATTTCTGTTACAAATTAGTTGCTCATTTGCCCATTCATAGTTTCACTTTTTGGCTCTCATCCTAACACAGAACTTCACTTTGCAAACTACTAACACTGCATGGGGAAGTTTCAATCTAAATGAAACAAATTGTTTCACCATTATTGTTTAAAAGAAAATGTAAGCATGCAATGTATAGAACAAAATTTACAACCTGAATTTATAGTGTGGCATGTTAAGATTTCTTCATAATATCATCCCTAGAGGTATTTAAAAGATGTGTAGATGTGGTGCCTAGGGACATGGTTTAGGAGTGGACTTGGTAGAGTTAGGTTAATGGTTGGAATCAATGGTCTTTTCAAGCCTAAATGATTCTATGACTCCATCTGGTAGCTCTCCTAAAATAAGTCCCAAACAAAGAGGTGTAGTTTTACTTTCATTCAGTCTGAGCTGCAGTTATCCTAAAATAAGTCCCAAACAAAGAGGTGTAGCTTTACTTTCAATTCATTCTGAGCTTTGTAGAGCAATGTAGAGGCCAATATTCTGGTTTCAGAATCCTTCACCTTCTGCTGAATTCTCTTATATTTCATACACAGAGGAGTCAATGAGCCATAATACTCTAGAATATGTTAGAAACCAAACACACACATAAGAAAACAGGTATATGCATCCACACAACATTCCTTGGCCTAATGTTATTACAGTGCTCATCTCTAACCTCAGAGCACTGTTCTCATCCTGCAGAACACTGGCCTGAAAAACTAAAATGCTTTCTTTATGGTGTCACACAGACAAAACACTGCAGTCCTTTAATGAAGCTACGCTCCAACTTATTTTGGGGTAAAATTCAAGGCAGCAAATCTGATTAGCCAATCTATTGCTGATCTAGGCTGTTCAAGATCCTTTCAGGTACACCCATTTCATTTTCTGCCTCGCCCCTTTGTTCCAATGCATAATTCTGTTATTCAATAAGAATTTTGTAGGTACAATTGGTATGCTATCACTATGGTTGCAAAAGCAGTTTTTCTTTTCTATCTTGAAAAGCATTCTCCTTTTGCTCTACTGTCCTCTACACAGTTGTAGCAGCACAAATGACTGAAAAGCCAAGACCTGTTTAACTGTAATAATTTTCATTTGAAGGATGCAGTATAAATTTTTGTGAATGAAACTCAAAATTTAATAAAAATGAGCGTGTTTTATTCTATAGAATAATGAGTCCCCAAAATAACAGGGGATCACTTTCCAGTTGACATAGTAAGTCAGAGCGAGAGTAAAGACCGTCTCACAGACATAAACCTTCACACAATCCAGAGAGACTTATTTTCCAAAAGCAGATTCTCATGTCTGAAAAATCAGATGAACAACAGCATCAAAAAACAGTCTACAGTCTTTTGTTTTCTCTCGAGTTGAATTCTTGCAACACCTAGTCATTTTTTAAAGTCTTAACACAGGCTTCTATTGCAGTTGTTAAACAACACTCATCTCCCCACAAAGATGCATCCCAGTGTAGTATATGAGAAGCAGGTAAAGATATAAAAGCATGTACTGTAAAGGATACAGCTGATAGGAATGTAAATGCAGAGGCATTTTCATGTGATCTCAGGAGTAGCGCCACTGTTCACTGCAACATAAACAGGTATTGTCTATAATAATAATAAAAGTTCAAGATGTTTCTATTCTAAAAAAACCCACAAATATGCAAGATGGAACTTCCTTATGTATAATATCTGGCAAAAACAACCTCTGTGCTCTTCTGTTGCCATGCAGCACACAACACATCAAAAAGGTCCAAGAGTATAGTCCTTGCACAATCACTTCCTGAAGCAGTAGGATCAAGGCAAGGACCAACAGTCAAACTGAGCTTCACAAACATTTCTCCTGCTAAAAGCACTTGGTTGGCTCAGTGCCATAACATGATCCTTACTAACAACTCCATTCAAAAAATTAGGAAGTATCCAAACATCCCAGCAAAACAATAGATAAAGATGTTTGCAAGAGTACTTTATCTAACCTAAAAATTATCTCTCACCCTCAACCAAAGCATTTAGCACCCTCAAGGATCCTTCATAAAGTAAATATTCCATAGACAGGACCGTTGCAAACGTGTTTTAAAGGTGTAATATAACTCTTTGATTTGCAGCAGAGAGAACTTTGGCAAGTAATTTACAGTTCCTGCAGTGCTCTATAGTCTGTATCCCTCTTAAGTAACAGCAATATAACATGTTTATTCTTTCCTGTGTCTGTTTGCTAAAAGTGAAGTCTATACTATAGCAGATATTAGAGATCTATACACAGTATACAGAGATCTATTATACAGTATATATTCTAGAAGGTCAGTTTTTACCACCTCCTTAGAGCAATACCAAGTTGAATACAACTATTTTTTATCATAAATCATGCTATTGTTTCACAGCAGCAAGAGTCCATTTTATGAATCTCAGATGTGTGAAATTGCTTTTGGGGGCATCTTGGATTTTGTTTTTAAAGACAGAAAGTCTAAAAAACTCTAATAGAAATGAACAATAGCTTAGCTATTCAGGACTGACCATCTGATCTTCAAGCCTGGAAAGAGAAAGGTACCAACATTTTGGGGTATCCATGTTTAACTGAAAACATCCTGAAGATACAAGGATCTTTTATTTCAGTGAAGGACTGACATTCAATATTCAAAGCAAAAGCTCTAACAGGGAGGTTCTTTCATATTACCTAAACTGAAGGCAAATGATCACCTTGCCTGAGGACATGAGTAACTTTTTTTTTTTTTAATAAGATGAAAATAAAAATAAAATAGCATTGCCAGCATTTTTTTTTTCCAAAAGAGAATAAACAGTAACTGCTGCAATCCTTCCCAGTCTACAAATGTGAAACAAAATAGGTCAGGAATCACCCAATGGTAAAGTCTTTCAAAAAAGCTACCAGCAAATTAAATACATGGGAAGGAAAGTGGGCCTGTGATTTCTCATCCATACAGTATTCCAATTGTGCAGCCTGCTGTTTAACATAGAATTGAGACAAGAAGCTATTTAAGAATCAACTTCACACCTATGTCCCTTTTGAAGACCAGTCCTCAGATCAAAACCAAGGAAAATAAATTGAAATGGCTGCTCACAGAACTGAGGCTTTACCCTGCTTCTGCCTCTTGCTCTTTTTCAGCCAATGTGTAAGAGGGAAGGTCTAAGTGTGAGGGACCCTGTCATAGTTATTACCATAAATTATTAAATACAAACTATTAATAATATTGTTTACTAGCAAAAGTATTAATAACTTTTAAACAGTACATATAGGCAGATTCTAGTGTACGATTGTGACTATAATTCCATAAACTGGTATGGTTTAACAATTTTGAACTAAATTAGAAAACTCAACACAATTACTCAGTAAGAAAACTAGGGTGCAATCTGCCGTTTGTCCACCATGGAGAGACTCTGCAGGCACCTGACAGCTGAATACAGCAGTGAGGGTAGGTGTCAGGGCACATACAACTAAAGGGACCTTTCAAAGAGACTTAAACCAATTTTTTCTCATGAATTATGACCCTGGGCATAACTGGACGGTGCTGCTTTGTAATCCACAGGTTCCAATACCATACGGGTTAAAGCGTGGGGATTTTGAACAGAACCAAAATTGTGTTAAACACGTGAGCTCTACAAAAGATACAGTTTCACTGGCAAAGGCTCGTTGCTAAGGTGGTTGCTGCCGTGGCTGGCTCCCGGGGGCGGTCCCTTCTGGACGGATGGAGGCAGCTTTCTCCAGCTGCTGGGGAGATGCGGCATGGAGGCTGCTGACAGGCAGGTTCACCTGGAACAGGCTCTCAAGCGCTTCGCTCAGTGCTGGTGGTGGAGTCTGCAGAACGCTGTGGGCGAGCAGTTCCCCAGTTTCCACCGGAGTAGCTGGAGAGCATGGTGGGGGGCGGGGGAGGGGGGAGGGGGGGGTGGTGGTGGAGCAGGTTTTCTCCTGGCTCAGCTCAAAAATGAGCGAGGGTTGCTGATTCCTCTCGGTGGCTTTTCCCATTTCTAGCTGCCCCATTTCCCCCATTTCTGGCTGCCCCATTTCAACCGGGGCAGCTGGGTTGCCCTGGCACTTAGGCTCTCAGGCATGGACCGACGGGTGGCTCCTTCTCCCGCAATTTAGAGGGTGGCACAGGAGCGGCAGCTCTGGCTTTGCAAGCGGGTGCACAAAGGCGGCTTTGGCTTGCAGGTCTGCAGCTTTGTGCTTGTAGCAGACACACACAGAACTGCCGAAAGGGTTTGGGCAAGTTTTCCCCGGGGCTTGACTTCCCAGGTCTCTGCCCGTTCAAAGTGCAGATAGGCAGCTTCTTCCTACTGGTGGGACTGCAGATACGACGCTAAGCGGGCTGTATAGTTTCAGTGCAGGTTATGCAAAGGTCTCTTTGCTGGTTCCCGGGTAAACTGAGGCATGAGGGTTCTTCCCGAGTAGCAGCTTCTCTCCTTGCACGAGAGCAGTGCACGTGCAAGGAGCAAGAGCAAAAGAGCAGAAGCAGAGCAAAAGTGCAAAATAGCAAAAGAGCAAGTTGTTCACAATTTTGGGTAATACTTATAATTTCCCCGAGGCTTGGATTTAGCCAATAGTCAAACTTGGTCAACACAATATTAGCCAATGGCAGAGCATTTAGCCAGAATATGCCCGTACTTGGAAGAAACACAAGCACAGCACAAACATCCATAAGGTGGGCATGTGCTCTTGTTTACCTCAACAAGGCAAGTTGGGTTGTTTACCCCAGCTGTTGATGCCTGGCCCTTTGTTTTCTCAGCTCTGGACTGAGTACCCACTCCAGAAGGAGCGGGAAGGCAGGGAGTGAGAAAAACAGGTAGGCACATTTTGGCAATATTTGGGGCATAACTTTAATTCAAGCTTTACCACAGACCCATGTGAGTGGCTCTCACTTTGTGCACCCTTCTAGGTACATCGAAGTGTATTACCCCAACTTCCCTCCTGTTAACTAGCTAACCTGAGCTGCATCCTATCACCCTGCAGCACCACCAAGTAAACAGAGAAAGAAAAGAGCCTGTGGCCCTGTATTTCAGCTACAGATTTACAATCCAACAGGATTCTGTGAAAAAGAACACTGTGCTACTATGAGACACTGTGATCCCAGTACTCTAGTACAATGTTTCATTTTAACTTGTACATGACTTGATTTCCATCAGCCTAGAGTCATGTCAGGGTGGCACTAGAGCCTGCTGAGCCAGGAGCTTGCTGATGGTCAAGACTTCATGCTGGAAAGTGATTAGACTTATCTATAGAAAAGTAGTTCTGCAGCACGAAGGAAAACCTCCCTTTGTTCATCTGCATCACATGCTGACTGAAGAAAAGTCCATTACTTGGCTCTTCCTCACCCTACACAAGATTTCCCAGTCACCACCCATTCTAAACTCCCAACCATGCAAAAAGTTCTGGTATTTCATTTTGCTGTAGACAGCATACACTGCCCCTACCCCACACCATCCTATCCTCCATTACAAAGCAGTCTGGGGGAAGTTCTAGCAGCCTTTCTTGTCATCCACTCATCCATGCAAGTTTTTCTTTGGAATTTAATCTTCCTTTGAAGGCTTCTAAGGAAAAAAAAAATAATTCAAGAACCAAATAAAAATCACATAGTCCTTTTAGATCAATATTCTCAAGGCTGGCCAAAGTCCAATTAGATTTAGAGAGCCATTTTCTGCCCTTCTTTGCAACCAGGAAGTACAGAGAAGCTCCATAATATAAAGAGATTTCTTCTGGAAATAAACAAATGTTCTTTAGTTTTGTTTCATGCATGTTTCAGTTATTTATGGCCTCTCTTAGGCTGCCTACCCAAATTATCCACTGGAGCACCAAGGATATCAAATTGCTGGGTTTTGCACACTCCTCAAATCCTGCCAGTTCAGAAAAACTTACAGCACACAGGCAAAATATAAAATGAATACAAAGCACACATTGGGCAGCTCACAGGAAAATTTTTCGTGTGTTTATTTTTGTGTCCTCCTTGGACAGTAATTTCTAAATTAAGTAGCTAATATACCAAAATTTAAATAATTTCTAAGAGCTCAGGAAAACAACAGGCTTAAGTGATGTTGTTTGTTTAGTGAATGCTACAGTGCTAGTAATCTGGAATGCCTGGTGTTTCCCTTGGTTCTGTCTTGATAAACTCTACGATCTTGGATGTGACCCTACTCATCCTGGTGATAACATCTCCACATTATTTAAATGTTAAGCCCTCTTCTAAGAAGGTCCCATCCCATGACAAATTTGCACAGTCCAGCAGAACTCCCTCTCTTCAAAATGCCAACAATCATCTCTCTGAGGAATTATGGAATATGCTTTCAAGTAACTAAGTCTTATGTAAGTGAGCCTTCAACTTTCATGCTACTGATGATGTCAAAGGGGAAGAACAGATGTATTTTTTTTAGCATCAGTATACAAGAGTGGAAGGCTGAGCTGAAGCAAACAAATGGGATCCTAGTGGGCTTTCCATAGGAGGCATATTCCAATTAATTTATACTACTTTCATATCTCCCACTTAGCAGACCTGACTGAAGGTGAAAGAAAGCAAAAGAAGGAAGGAAAGACCAAATAGCGATGAAGAAAGTTGAAAAGAGCCTCTCATATGGAACGTATGAGATTTAACGAGTGTCAGTGTAGTTGGTAGGTTTCATGACACCAGGTGATGTAAAACTAGGGCCAATGTTTCCACTAGCTTAGCCTAATGTAACTCCATTGAACATGTATCACAAGCTCTGGACATGACCTGACCAGACCACAAAAACATCTGTGAGAAGAATGTAACTCTCAACAAATGAATTTGTGAACTTAAATGCATTGACACAGCCACATCTTTGCAGACATATGAATTCCACAGGCCTGATTCCTCACTTTCCCAAGTTGTAAATGCTGTAGCTGCACTTTTATAAAGCAAGTATAAGTGTAAATCAGAAGAACCAAACCTGTGATGTTCATTTTACAGTTGCATGTCTTTTCGCTGACTCCCTTGAAACCAAAGTGGCTCTGTCGGATTATGGTCGAGTCACAAAAGTTAAATTTAAGAGGTGACTATGCTCAGACTGGTAGGCAGTCTGTGGTTGCCATCTGGTGGCTACATGTAAGTAGTGCGGGAAAACAGGGAAATTATGCCTCGATTACATTTTCTCAATAGCGTTTATAAAGAATATGCATTATCACTCTTTTCTTTCATTTAAGGGTTAGCAACATGTGTAAGATATTCTAAGCTTCATTACTTATATATGCAAGTTCTCAGAAATTTAGTTCTTCTCTTTTACCTTTTGCTTTCAGAGATCCTCAATTATTGTGTTTTCCTTCACTCTTCCTCATGCTCTGCAGTCCAGCTCTAAGAATTTTTACAGTTGTATGCAGAAGAGCAAGGGATTCTCATGTGATCCTCATCTTTTGTCTAGTAGAATACCAATCCTACCAACATTGCCAGCCTCATCACCCCTGCATGGTCTTGCATCACTACAAATGCTGGGGATTGACTGTGATGTCCAGAAAGCTGATATTGAGGTAGTTAAGAGCATCAGAAGGACTGATGCAATTTAAGGCTATTTCATTTATAAATTCAAAATAGCACAATACAAGCTTTCCATTAATTCTCCCCATCTTCCCTGTTTCTGTGATGTCTTTTCAAATAAATTTGGCTTGTTCCAAGAGAAGAACAAGTTGCTATTGGCAACATTCCTTTTTTAACCTCCCTCTGCAGGACTGTCTAACGGATTCATCCTGTGGGTTCAGAATGTAGAACAGAGTTTCTCCAAGGACTAAGTGAAACGCTGTAGTAAATCAGACTGCCTTTATTTAAGCTCTTCAAGTAAGAAAAAAATGGTTGCACCTGTAGGTAAAATGCTCATCAAAACCTTCAGCCAGGTATGTATGGCTACAGTGCCATATTTCACTGGCAGTCCTATATATGCATAGCACCAGTCCTGTCTGAGGTTGTAGGTGCTCCTATAATACAAAATACATGAAATGTCCCATACAGTCTATACAAAACTGATGTAATTTTATTCAGGTGATCACATTTACAGGTTTGGATGCAGAATACAGTCAGCCTTTGCAGTTCCTTCTTAGCATCCAGGAAAGATCCTGTAAGTTCTTATCGATGGGTTTGTTTTACTATTTTTTTTAGCAGCAAAGTCTAAAGTCTGTACCAATTTCACTGACCATCAGCAGCTGCTGAAGGGCAAGAACTAAGAGTTAAATGCTCTATCACCAAATACTTTGACAGAGCTGAATTCTGTGTCTCCAGTAAGAGTCAGGCGGGACAAAATAAAATAATCCCTGTATGTACTGCTATACATTCCTTTACTTCAGTCTTCCAGTATGGGGGTGCAGGAAATGAGTCTGGTTTGCACTTCTTACACAGCATTTGAAGCACATGTGAGGAGATCTTTCTTTGTGGTAATGATATCCAGTAATGAAACCCGATTGAGACACAAATGGGACTTGCCCTCTCATGCCTGCCATTCATATACAAATTAAAATACAAGTATATGTGACAGGTCTCCTCAGAGTCACTAATTTCATTGACCTCATATTTGAAGGTTGAAAGGCAGATAGCAGTTGTAACTGAACCACAGTGGTGTTGGAATTATTAAGGTATCACTTAACAAAAGAAGAAAAGGCATTTACAACTGAAGTAATTAATCTTGTAGTGACTGAGGGAAGAAGTGGACCTCAGAGATCCAATTTCTTTCACACTGGAATCTGCCAGATTCTTTATTTCAGTCAATTTAGTTTAGTGCTTGTTTCAAGCTCTGCTGAAATGATGCATTTTCAATATAAAGATCAACAGAAGAGGGCTTTCCTTACATGGCTGGGTACAACAGCCAATATGACTGAATTCTTGGAATTAATTTCTTTCTTCAAACAATATCAAATTCACTGACTGAACATGAGAAAACAGATGTTAGCACTTCCTTTTCACATAGAGTTTCAGAGAACTGATGACTTCTCTTTAGAGGTCAGGTCAGGAGAAAACATTTTTCCCCTTACCACTGCAGGACTTTCACAAGAGTTATTTTGTTTATTTCTTGTTTTGCCTTTCTTCAGCTTCTGTCTTTAATCTGAACTCTGTCCTTTGCTCATTTTTTTTTCCTTTACAGCTGCATATCCTTTTATTGCTCTCTCAATTGCTTTTTTTTATCATGAAGTTGAGTGTACTTCAATTTGTCCTGTGCATGGTGATCACACAAAGTTCAGGAGACCAATTTAATTCTATATCACTCCAATTTCACACCACTGCAGTTTCTTTTTAAAGAAACTAGAGAGTAAGAGTGCTGTGATTCAGGCTAACAGTACAGATTTTTGTGCGGTGCTGAAAATCAGTGAAGTATTTGGGAGTGTGCTTGGGGTGCAGTTCATTTGAGCCACTGGGATATTTTTCAAGTAAAGACAATATTTGAAATGTGCAGACAAATGGGGGAAGGAAAAAACCCTCTTCACTTTTTACTGATGGCATAAATTAATGGTGTAGTAAGTGGAATTTTCTGTGGTAGTATTTTGTTTATTTGTTTGTTTGTTTTCTACATGCACACAGTGCACACCTAGCTTTGTCAAAACAGCTTTGCAGTGACAGCAGTTTCAAAGACCAAGAACTAGTTGGCTCATTATTTAAAAGTCAAGTGTAGACTTAAGGAATGATACAGGCTTTGGATTCAGGGAAGTTATTGTAGTCCTGTGGTCAGGACACAGGGCTGAGAAATCAGAGACCTTCCTGTCCACTACAGCCTCCTCAAATGAGTCAGAAAGACTCTGTACTTCAAACTCAGTGAGGATTAAAAGTACCCTGCACAAAGTGCTTCAAACTGACTAGGAGAAATGGAGCAATCTAAGGTCAAGCATTCTAATTTCTCTGTATAATAAAAGAAATAAAAGAATATGAAATCTCCAACTACAAAATCGTCCTGACTAGGACAAAAATTGAAACAGACATTGTAAAAGTCTGGAGCAAATATTTATTTCTTACATCTAACCACTAAAAATGCCACTGAGAATTATTAGCTTCTCATTTCTGAGAAAATGAAATCCACAACAGGAAACTATTAAAAAAAATAAGCCTCATACTTTGCGTTATGATGCAATCACACAGCAAACACAAATGTCCACAGCAGTGGGGTCTATTTTTAACTTGTTTTTAAAATTTAAAGCTATGTCTCGTTCACCAACAGAACTGAAATGGATCCCTGCTTCTGACTAAACATACTGAATCTCTTCCAGCTGCAACAGATGACCAAAACTGCCAAAATACACACATGAGTGATAATCACAGCAACACCACTATTCTGTAAAATTCAAAGAATACATACTGGCTGTGACTTGCCATCAGTAAAGAGGGGTATTTAACAGGCAATAAAATTTAACCTTATCTAGGTAAGCACAGAAAAAAATCCTCTTATCCTTTGCTCCCATAGCCTGCAAAACCCAGGGTATTAGTAGGTTTTACAGCATTCCAGTGCAGCTATGAAGGAAGCAAAAATAGTCAGAATGCTCATCTGAAGGCAGTCACAACATGATTAAATTGTAGTTTATTGATTTCTCAGAGCAGGAAGGTATATATTTTGATATCAGCTATGCCCTAACGCCTGAGAGAATTTCCATGTGTATGTCACTAATTCTGCTCAATTTTCCATGTTTTACACATTGGCATTCCAGCTCTTTATGAGAAGAACCACTGCAACAATCTGCTATATGTGAAAGATCAGTGCCCTAGAAAGGCAAAAGCTGATAACAGCCACAGAAGAACAAGTCTTTCTGTAAAGACTTGTTCTCAATCCAGAGAAAGATTCAAGGCTGTTCATCCATGGTGGGCAGAATTCTGCAGTAATTTTAGGCCATTTATATTCTCATGGTGATATTAATACAGAATCACAGAATCAATGAGGTTGGATCATCAAGTCCAACCTATTACCTAATACCTAACACTTTGTGACATCTAAACCATGGCTCCAAGTGCCACATGCAATCTTTTTGGAACACCTTCAGGGATGGTGACTCGACCACCTCCCTGGACAGCACATTCCAATGGCAGATCACTCTTTCTGTGAAGAACTTTCTCCTCACCTCAAGCCTAAACTGCCCCTGACACAGCTTGAGACTGTGTCCTTTTGTTCTGCCACTGGTTGCCTGGGAGAAGAGACCAACCCCCACCTGCCTACAACCTCCTTTCAGGTAGTTGTAGAGAGCATTAAGGTCACCCCTGAGCCTCCTCTTCTCCAGGCTAAACAACCCCAGCCCCCTCAACCTCTCCTCACAGGGCTTAAACTCAAAACCTCTCGCCAACCTCGTTGCCCTTCTCTGGACATGTTCAAGTATCTCAATGTCCTTCTTAAACTGAGGAGCCCAGAACTGGACACAGTACTCAAGGTGTGGTCTAACCAGTGTTGAGTACAGGGGCAGAATGACTTCCCTGCTCCTGCTGGCCACACTATGCCTGATGCAGGCCAGGATGCTATTGGCCTTCTTGACCAGCTGGGCATACTGCTGGCTCATGTCAGCTGGCTGTTGACCGGTTCCCCCAGGCACGGGGCAGCCAATTCAAATCCTGCTTCCACAAAAAGGGCAGATACTCCCTGGATCACCTTTTGCAGTGTCCGCAGCTTATCTGACACAGGCCAATTCACACTGTAGTCCAGTAGCAAAGTGGAGAGAAGTAAATACTCCTCTGTGCCATGCTGTTGAAGCCTAATGAATCGATTCATGAGCAGCCCAGTGAATAGCAGAATTGGGAGAAAAGTGACTTGTGAAGCCAACAGAAGGAGTAAGCAGCAAAGGCTCCCACATACGGTGTGCTGAGCTGTTAAATCAGTGCAGGTATGTTTATTTAGCTTTATCCTTTGCCATCTTGCAACACCTGTGCAGAGATGATCTCTGCTACAATTCAGAATTACCTCAGGTCTTTCCATATCTAGCACAGATACTTGATGGCCTTCATTCTAGCTTGCAGTACCTTCCTCCTCCTTCTTTTACAATGTACTACCCCAAAATGCTGTACTGTATTAAGAAATCTCAAGATTTGTTTCCAGTATACAGACATATGTGGCATCTTGTAGAATAGGATGTTTCTAAAATACTACAGTGACAGAAAAATCAAAAGCAGCATAATTTCTAGGCCCCTGAGAAAGTTTTATCTATGTAATTTTTATAGCAAATACAAGAGGAAGGAAAGCACAAGCTATAATTCTACTTATTATTTGCATGCCTTATATGAGCAAAAAGTGTGAAGCTGGTATTTTGAATACTTTGAATATATGAAGCTAGATTAAAGTATAAGAAAAGTTTTTTAGGTGAAAAGTCTTCTAGATTTCATTTCCTGCTCTTCTACTGACATTTTACAACAATACATCTAATTTAATTCACTCATGAAGCATGTAATAATAACTTCTATCAGAAACACTTCAGATTTAATTAGTGAGTAGTTCTATAGCATAATAGAGACTTGGAGCTCATGAATTTCTCTACTTTTTTTCAAAATAAATGATTTAATCCTACAGAACCCTTGGGAACTAGGCAAATCTTTTCATTTCATTATCTGTATGGCAAAATTATAAAAGAGAAACACAGGCTTTAACATTTACAAAGCAAGCTGCATATTAATCCACAAGCATCTCTCCATTAAAATCAGTAGAAGAATGTTAGGATGGACTCCATGAGGTCAAATCAGATCAACTCCTGTTCAGAACAGAGCTAATGTCCAAGTAAGATGATGTTGCACAGGGATTTGTTCAGATGTTTTGCTAACCTGCAAGAATGTATATGCCACTTCATTGGGGAGCTTGTTCCAATTCTTACCCACTCCCATGCTGAAGGATCTGTAACCATGAGACTTCTAGTTGTTAAAAAGACTTGATCCATTTTTCCAACTCTAAAGAGCAGTCAGTAGCTCACATGACGTCCCCTTGTTGGTATTCCCTCAAACCCTGGCACATAACCCTCTCACATAAGCCAGCCTATCACCAGTTCCACAGCAGAACTCTGTGCATTTGAGCATCCTTTCATTTACAGTTAAATCTGTAACAAAGACTGGCAGCTATAAGCAAACACACCTTTATTAGAGAAGTTATAAAAGCTGTCCTCAGACACTGTTACCTCCACACTGAAATGGCCATTCTTCCAGTAATTTGTAAGTGATTTGTAAGCTGCTTCTTCTTTCCAACTTCCAAAAAGTTTTGAAGCCACTCTCCCAGTCACCTATGAAGTTAGCTTTGTGACTCAAAGGAATGAAAGGCTACTGCAAAAACTGCCACTGAGACAACTTTTCCCTACTCATCCCCAAATCCCAAACCCAAGCAATCTCATGTTTAGGAGGTACATCAAGAATACTCCCCATAAGTATTTGTAAGCTTTATTTGCAGTAAATTAATGTGGCAACATTTTCACATGCTGAAAGGCTAGCAAAGAATAAAGTAGTAACCCTGCAGGTATATCAAAAGAAAGAAGCACAGAAGTTGATCTTATTGTATCTATGTATCTTATTGTATCTATGTATCTTATTGTATCAGCACTTTAAAGTACAGCTGGGTTCCTCAATACTTTTTGAGTACAGATCCTGCCTAAAATATTCACCTGAAATTGGTTGCAGTTGGATCTAAGGAAAATACTCTCATGATCATAGTCATAGAATCAGTCAGGGTTGGAAGAGACCACAAGGATCATCTAGTTCCAACCCCAGTGCCATGGGCAGGGACACCTCACACTAGATCAGGCTGGCCAGAGCTGATAAAACATATGGAAAAGGATAATACTAACCAAAACATTGCCCAAGATTTGCATCTCAAAAAAAAAAAAAAAAAAAAAAAAAAGCCAAACAAAAGGTGACTTTGCTTCTTCAGGTGGATGAATTGACAAAAAAAAAAAACCAACAAACAAACAACCCAATCCAAAACAAAACAAAAACCCAAACAAAACAAAACAACCCAAAATCCCAACAAACAAACAGCAAAACAAAATTCATGCCTTCCTCATAGCTCAGAGCTAACAAATATAACTTACAGCACTTTGATTGGTATAGGACTTCCCATAAAGCACAGAGAGAAGAGAAGCATTACATTTTCCTACTTTGGGTTTATTGAACATTTGTTGTTTAGTGAAGGGGCTTTGCCTTCAAAGTGACCTATACGATTCTGTACACATAACATTTTATTTATTTATAATTACTGTAATTTGTTCTTGAATAAAGCTTTCCTATGCTTTCCTAAGGGGTCACGATGTCCTGGCCAAGCTGCAAGCATACTGGAAGACCACATAAAAAGTGTCTCAAAGCAGTAATTCAAAGCTTCTGAGTGGTGTGGGCAGGTCACTTAGTTTCAGAGTACTCAATAGTACCAAACTTCTGGCAATATTCCCACCCCAGTTTCCTCACTGTTTCTTTCCATACTCTTTTACTTGAATACACGGGGATTGATTAAGTCCCTCTGGAATATCAATGGAGCGAAGATAGTTTTTGTTCAGCACCTAGGCCCATAGTGCTTTGTTAACCTATCTTCCAAGTGCTTCAAACAAAAAAGCTAATCCAGGAGATTTTCCAAAGATGCCGTGGCCATATTAATCTTTCCAGGAATATGAAAATATGTGTCCATTCTTCAGCCTACTTAACTTCTTCAGCCTACTTAGCTTAAACACCATATTGATTTCATCAGTGAGTAATAGTGGAGTAGCAAACATGAGCACATTATGCCCCTTCATCATGGTTGGACTCTTTTCCAGCCAAAGCAGTTCTATGATTCTATGATTCAGGTACAGAATGGGGAAGGAAAGTAGACTGCTGGGTAGGGGTGCAACCTTCCACTGTGCTCCTTTCCAAATTTAGATTCTCTATATATTACAGAGGAGAGAAGGGCATTCTAGAATGCTATGTACAACAGCTGGCATGCTAAGGCCAACTTGGAAGACATCTGTGTTTGACTTGATGATGTGGTAGAGTATCCTTCTAAGAGTATCATTAAAAGCAGGGCTTTTGTATATGGCCAGATCATAGAGAATAGTGTAAAGGAGGAGGTAAGACTAATATCAGAAATACTGGCTATTTTTCTTCAGTATCTGACTGGTCAGTTGGAGTTTTTTGTATCTTATAAAATTTTGAAGCATGCTACTGCTGTGTCATTGGCATATTGCTCTTTGCACCTTACACTTTGGCTTTCCACATGGTGCGTCTACTTGGTCTTGTACAAAGACTTCCTAGTGCAATAGGCTCTGCATATGAGGCCAGTCAAAGTCCAGTGTCTGAAATGTATCCTAGGCTTAGGTTTTGTCTTCATCAGCAAGTAGTGTGGTGCAATAGGAGCAGTCCTGTAGAACGCTTACATGTGCTGTTGAGAACAGGCTGTCCATAGTATATGTGGACATGGGTATAACATAACTACAGACTTAAGAATGTCTTAAACATCACCTGTCTCCCTATCTGGCCTTTGAGAAAGGGTTTTGAAGATGAAAATCTGTGCAGAACCCAGGAGGTCACCTCTGCATGCAAAGTTCCTCTCTGTTCATGGACCTAATGGTACAGCCTCATGGAACTGAATGGAGAGGTTTTTCTGAAACCACACAGTGGAGACTTTAAGAGGTGAAAGACTCCAGGAATGTCCTCAAACCAGTGGCTGGGGTGTACTCACACTCCCTGGGGGTTTCCTCTGTCAACTGGAAAGTAATACAGAGCAGAGATGTCTGGTAGTCAATCTGCCTCTTGGCAAACAGATCCACGGGGGCAAATACTCTATTGAAGAGCATTTATAGCCTTTTAGAGAGTGTTTGGTGCAGGGGTGCAATGTTCCTTGAAACAAATATCATAGAATAATGGATTTTAACCCTTTTTCTCCCCTCACATTTGCGCTGCTTCCGTTGCCCATTCTGGCATATGCCTTGCGGAAGTGGCACTGGCACAGCCCTGTGTAAAACGGCCGCTGCCAACTAGGTGTCAGAATCATCACTGCAGTTTGTTGCAAGTTAAAAGAAATACGGGATAGCAGGGTATCTAAGCCACGCAGGGTGGGAGGAGGAATGCAGAGGAAGGTGGGCACATCTGGACCGACAGACAGACCTCAGCGTGAGGTAAGGAAGCGGCCGAGCAGGGGCTTCAGCACGCGGGTGGGCTCCGACATCTCCAGCTTCGCCCAGCCATCATGGCAGGATGGCCTTCGCTCCCTGGGCAACGAAGACCCTAGCCCACACGGGCAGCCCTGTGGTCAATGCGAGGCGTCGTGCTGTGGCAGGAGCCTCTGAAGCGGCCGCGACCAATGGACGGCGCCTCTCCGCCCCCTGCCGCCTCCGGGGCGGACCGGGCTGCGGCGGGACTTCGGTCGGCGAGGCGGGTGCTACCGGGGGCAGCGCGGAGCGAGTCAGCAGTCATGGGGACGTCGCTCCGCAGTGCCGCGGAGCAGAGCGGCTCCAGGGCAACCAGCGTTCGTATCTGGGCTGTCGTCCTGGGAGTAGCGGCCGGGTTTTTCCTCCTCGGGTTCTTCATCGGTACAGTGCAAACTGACTCACACTTTGGATCAGAGGCTTTCCCCAGCCACCTGCGGCCTTTCCAGTTGGGGGAGGTGGGTCGGAGAAGGCCCGAGCAAGGGTTGGGTTGGGGGAAGAAGCAGAAGGGTTTCATTGTCCAGCGCTTTGTGCCAGGGATGCCCGCGGTGAGTCTGTACTGGGCCGGCCGACTCCTTCCTCCCTTCCTATGCTTCATCCCAGGGCAGGCGTCGTTACCGACCCCTCCTGGCAGTTCCAGCTCTTCCGCAAGAGAAAGAATATTTTGTCCTTTGGACTCGTTTGTCGATTTTCTTTTAAATAAAGTAGTTATACTATGGGCAAAAGAAGAGGCAGCAGGTTTGTGAGAAGGGAATAGAAAACGGACCCCTCGACCCTGCTGTGTTAAAACCAGAAAGGCAGGAAGATAAATACAAGTCTGGAGGAGTGCTAACAGGAAGGATGAAATAGTCTCTAATTTACTTGCCCTCCTCCCTCCTGATGCAAGCAGGCAGGCCTGTGGGTTGCTGCCACCAGAGATTTCCCCTCCCTACCTTCCCTTTGATTTAAAAATGGCTCAGGATCAGTTTGGAGGAGGTAGGAAAACAAAAAAGCCACTTGTATTTTGAAATTATTTCTGGTATGTACTTGGAGTTAGTGCCATTGGGAAGCCCTGACTGAATTCCACTGTCATGTGGAGAAAGGCCCTTTTGCTGTGCCAGTGGTCAGTGTGCCTCACTGGTGCCAGCTTGTTCTCTGCTCCTCACTGATTCTCTTAGTTGCATTACCTGTGTAACTGCTGCTGCATTTGCACTCAACATGTCCAGTCTCTGACTTAAAAACAGATGTCAGGAACACGTTCTAGCCAGGTGTTCCTCTCATCACTTACTGCAGTAATGCATCCACAGTAAGGGAAGGATTCCCGAATAAGAGCCAGACAGACCAGAGAGTGAGAAAGGAATTACAAGACATCTGTTCCTTACAAAGGGTGTCTGTTTCTGTGCATTTTTGTAAAGCTGCCACCTTATTACTGAGGTGACTGATATGACTGACATGACAGCATCATGTTCTGGTGCTAAAGGAAGATAGATAAGTCTCCTTAGCATCTACAGTAAAACAACAGTGATGAACAATATAAACAATATAGTATTTTATTCCCATTAATATCTACCTATGTAATTAAGTTCTCTTACTGTATGAGGGACTGCAACTGCCATCACATGCAGGATGCATTAGGTTATGGCTTTTGTCTGTGCAAAAAGAGCTGCAAAATACACAATGAAAATCTTGTGATACCAAAGAGAAATGGTATGTGTCATGGAATATTACTCTGATGTTTTTACTGTTGAATTTTCACATGTTGTACAGGATGGTTTGCAAAACCTACAGAAAAGGAGACATCTGTGAGGCCTCATGAGGACATGAAGGCGGCATTTATGGCTGAAATGAAAGCTGAAAACATCAAGCGGTCTCTTTAGTAAGCAATATGTAGACTAATGAGTCTGAAAAAGATAGAAATACAACAAACAAGCAGGAACCAGCCCAAGGATGCCACCAGATAGAGGATGGTGTGCTGGTTCTTTGCCATAGGTTTTATCTACTGTGTCCTAGTGAGCTGTGGTTGACAGAACCACCTCACCTCTTACTCTTGTTTGTGTTGGAAACAGTTGAGGATTTGTCAGTAATCTCAGTACTTAAAGTAATTAAAAACTGGTCAAGCTTTTGCTCAGCATTTAGTGATGCTTGTACAATGCTGTAGAGATTCAGCCTTTCTGTTATGTGTCCTGTTTCAGTCTACAACAATGTTTATTCTGTATTTTTTTAAATGGAAAAATCATTCACTTGAAATTAGGCTGTGTGAATGAACTTAAGTCAGGAAAGATTAAATGGAAGATAGTGGAGTACAGCAATGTAAAAGAGAAGAAAATCATAGCAGTGTTTGAGCCTTTACTTCTGCAGTTTAGGCCTTAATACCTTATTCCTACCCTCTCTTCACACTGTTATACTGTGACCAGTTTATGTGTTAATCTGTCAATTTCAACTGTGTACTCACTTCCCTGAAAATACGTTTCCAAGCTCTCTCCCTCTGCACAGTGAATAGCTAGAACAGATATAGTAGATATTAGCTAGTCATTAGACTGTCCCTGATAAATGTAATAATCTTAAAACTTCAATAATTTTTAAGAACAGGTTTTTTTTTCCAATATTTTTTTCATGATGTCTACCCTTTAAATTAGGTTATTTTAAATATATTGTGTTTCTTTTATTAAATCCTAGAAGCTGCTAATATTTGTTCCTGAAAATTCAAACAGTTGTTGATTTTAGGGATCCTGTAAACAGATTATTCTTCTCTAAGGAGAGTGTAGTAATTGTTAAATGCATATATTTATTCCAGCCAGGAACAGACCAGAAGTCTAAGTTTATTGATATAAATTTGCATGTATGTAAAGAAAATGTTAAGAGTATCAGTTTTTAAGAGTAATCAACAAATTTGGGGTTGCCTTTAATTCTCAGCCTGATTACATAGCATGAAGTGGTCAGGCAGTTGGATTATATGATCATTGTAGATCCCTTCCATATTCTCTCCCCCCCCTCCCTTCCCTTCCCCTCTCCTCCTCTCCCCCTCCCCTCCCCTCCCCTCCCCTCCCCTCTCCTCCTCTCCCCCCCTTCTCCTCCCCTCCCCTCTCCTTCTCCTCCCCTCCCCTCTCCTTCTCCTCCCCTCCCCTCCCCTCCTCTCCCCTCTCCTCCCCTCCCCTCCCCTCCCTTCCCCTACCCTCCCCTCTCCTCCCCTCCTCTCCCCTCCCCTCCTCTCCCCTCCCCTCCCCTCTCCTCCCCTCCTCTCCCCTCCCCTCCTCTCCCCTCCCCTCCCCTCCCCTCTCCTTCCCCTCCCCTCTCCTCCTCTCCCCCTCCCCTCTCCTTCTCCTCCTCTCCCCCTCCCCTCTCCCCTTCCCTCTCCTTCTCCTCCCCTCCCCTCTCCTTCTCCTCCCCTCCCCTCTCCTTCTCCTCCCCTCCCCTCCCCTCCCCTCCTCTCCCCCTCCTCTCTCCCCTTCCCTCTCCCCTCCCCTCTCCGCTCCCCTCCCCTCTCCCCTCCCCTCCCTTCCCCTCTCCCCTTCCCTCTCCCCTCCCCTCTCTTTCTCCTCCCCTCTCTTTCTCCTCCCCTCCCCTCCCCTCTCTTTCTCCTCCCCTCCCCTCCCCTCTCCTTCTCCTCCCCTCCCCTCTCCTTCTCCTCCCCTCCCCTCCCCTCCCCTCCCGTCTCCTCCCCTCTCCTCTCTTCTCCTCTCCTCTCTTTCTATTCTAATTAAAGTGCAAAGTTCTTTCAAAAGTGCTTCATTTGATAGCTTTGTTCTCACCCAACTCAGGAATTAATTTTTTTCCCAATCTTCCACCCTTTCCTTATTGAGGATCCAATTTCCTTCATTAAGACCAGCTGATATGACACATGATTCTGTGTCATGTTGATGGCATGGTCATATGACAGGATGAGGATTTCATGATGACAATCTCATTCAGCTGGGAGTTTCTTCATCTCACTTCACCACAGGGCTTTCTCAGTGGTCTGGATAATTTGCTTTTTCAGACAATATGTTACTTCTATTTGTGGCATCTTTCACTGTTTGTTATTCACACTGCATGACTTTTAAGTTGCAGGCTATTGAATTTTTCTAGTCCTTCTTTGTAAACCACTGTGAACTCACTCTCATTTGCCAACAAGACACGTTCAGAGTGAACTTTTAGCTAAATTAGTATTTATGTCAAAATTAATTAAAATAGTGGGATCCAAGGAGAATATCCAGTTAATTACAAGTAGAGATCAGAGTAATTATGCACGTTTCTATATCGACTGCACAAAGATAATTATACTCAATTATTTTATCACTTCTCAAGGAAGGCCAGTCTCATTATGCATAGAAGTGATTGGCCTAAAGTCACTCAGTAGATGAGGAATAAAGCAAGGACAAGACACCACAGCTGATGGCATTATGCCATTCTTGCTAAGCAACACTGCAAGGAAGATACAAAAAAAAAAAATTACATCAGGACAGACCAAAACTTTTCACCTCAAATTTAAGACAGGCAAAAGCATAGATGCAGAGGAGTCTGGGCCATCATTTGGCCTGGGTTCACCCAGTTATCTCTAGAAGGTTGATTTCCAGTTAGGCTTAGAGGAATTCTGATTATGAGCTACAATGCCTGATCTTGACTTGTTGCTTCTTTTTCTCTAGCAATTTTACACAGCTTCCTCACCTAGCAGGAACAAAGGAGAATCTGCATCTGGCACAGCAAGTCCAAGCTGAGTGGAAGGAGTTTGGTTTGGATTCTGTTCAGCTGGTTCATTATGATGTCTTGCTCTCTTACCCAGATGACTCTAAGCCAAACTACATCTCAGTAATTGATGAGCATGGAAATGAGGTACAGAAAACAGCATATTTTGCAACTAGGGACTAAAATCACCTTCATACTCCTAGGAAGCCTGGGAAGGAAAGCTATGTTCTGCTCTGGTAATGATGCTGGACATGATCCAAAGCACACAGAAATTAGGGGTTCCAGTTTACTTTTGTATTTTGTATGTTTGTCGCATAATGTATATGCTAGAAGTACTAATTGCCCTGATTCATGTAACAGACTGACATAGATGGATTGAAGAAGGATTATGTAAGAAAATTGATTTATGTAATTTAATTGTTTTAAAATTATTTTGTTATTTAGAAAGAGGAGAACAACCATGGTCAACATCGTGTCGATTCATTATGCAATATATTGGTGATTGTGCTTAATTCAGTTTCTTGAAGATTCCAAGTTTAAGACTCAAGATGTGCTATCACAAGTAACAGCTGTTCATTACAGACTGGCTCTACTGCTCATAGAAGCTCCAGGGATGAGCAGAATGCAAGCATTTTTTACCACTGTGGTCTAACCTGTTCTTACCTGCTGCACTAAGACCACTTTAAAGGAGTCTGTGTTTATTTAAGCAGGATTCCTTGTGAGGAGCAGAGATGAAATTTGCAAGATCACAAATTGAACCAGCATTCTAGAAAGCATACTCAGTGCTTTCCAAAGTTTTGGCCACTTCTCATACAGAGTTCTAAAACTATAGTACTTTAAACTGCAAATACATGTGAAATGCCTGAACAGACAGTACTTCTTTACCATATTGCCTGGTTTTCTTTTTCTTTTCCCTTTTGCACTAGATTTTCAACACATCATTGTCTGAGCCTCCTCCTCCAGGATATGAGACTGTTAGAGATGTGGTGCCACCCTACAGCGCATTTTCAGCCCAAGGAATGCCTGAGGTAACACAGTAGGAAAAAACAGAAGTAGAAATAGTCTTCTGTGAGTGCATGACTGGATGGATAGATGAGGGAGGGCAGTGAGCATTGTCTGTCTTTACTGCAGCAAGGCTTTTGATGCCATCTCTGACAGCATCCTCACAGGCAAGCTTAGGAAGTGTGGGTTAGATGAATCAGCAGTGGGGTGGATTGAAAACTGCTGAAAGATAGAGCTCAGAGGGTGATCAGTGTCTTAATTGGTACAGAGTCTAGTTGGAGTTCCATTGTGAGTGGTGTTCCCCAGGGGTGAGTATTGGGTCCAATCCTGTTCAATATATTTATCAACAACCTGGATGAAGGGATAGAGTATACCCTAAGCAAGTTTGCTTATGACAAGTTTGCTAGTGGGTGATCTAAATGAGGAATTTGAAAGGCTGCAGACTATTAGGGAGTGTGAGAGGAAGCTGGACCGGTGGAATCAGACTCTGCCATCCTTCAAACAGTCCCATCAGCCGTGTAGTAGTCAGGACACTAAACGCTCCCTACTCTCTTACCAGCTTCCCAAACAGAATGACTCAGAAGCTGGAGAGCAGTGGAGACAAATTCCTCCCAAGTGCACCAGGCATGGCACCCCACAAGCCACTGAACCCACTCAGGTGCCCCTGTATAATACATACGCTGTTCTTAATGAACCTGTTTCCACCAAAACCAATGTTCAGCAAGTGGAACCATCTAGGGAACCAGCTAGGAAAGCCTATCTAGTTTACGTTATTCAGAGAGGCTAGGGCAAGTAAACCTACTGTCAAAACATCTGCAGTCAAGACATCTGCTCCAGCCCTCTGGTCATCCTGGTGGCCCTTTTCTGGACATGTTCCAGCATGTCCATATCCCTCTTGTAACAGATATATGGACATGCTGGAACGTGTCCAGAGAAGGGCCACCAGGATGATCAGAGGGCTGGAGCACCTCTCCTATGAGGACAGACTGAAAGAGTTGGAGCTGTTCAGTCTGGAAAAGAGAAAGCTCCAAGGTGACCTTATTGTGGCTTTCCAGTATCTGAAGGGGGCCTACAAGAAAGCTGGGAAGGGACTTTTTAGGCTATCAGGTAGTGACAGGACTAGGGGGAATGGAATAAAGCTGGAAGTGGGGAGATTCGGGCTGGACCTGAGGAAGAAGTTCTTTACCATGAGAGTGGTGAGACCCTGGAATGGGTTGTCCAGGGAGGTGGTTGCGGCCCCGTCCCTGGAGGTGCTTAAGGCGAGGCTGGATGAGGCTCTGGCCAGCCTGATGTGGTGTGAGGTATCCCTGCCCATGGCTGGAGTGTTGGAACTAGATGATCCTTGTGGTCTCTTCCAACCCTGACTGATTCTATGATTCTAAGAAGTAACGCCGGGTGCTTGTCATCGAGGACTCGCTTCTGAAGGGTGCTGAGGGTCCTATATGCAGACCTGATCCACTCTTTAGGGAAGTCTGTTGCCTACCTGGTGGCAGGGTCAAGGATGTAGTAAGAAAACTTCCTACCCTGATCCGCCCAACTGACTACTACCCATTGTTGGTTTTCCAAGTAGGCAATGATGAAATTTCAAAAAGAAGTTTGAGATCAATGAAGAAGGACTTCAGAGCCCTGGGACGAATGGTTAAGGGGTCAGGAGCACAAGTAATATTTGATTCTGTCCCCCCACTAGCTATGCCTAATGATGTACTAAACATGAAAATCTAGCAGAGTAATGCCTGGCTGCAGGACTAGTCAATGGCAGGTTTTTGGGTTCTTTGATCACAGGCTACTCTACAAGACTCCAGGCCTGCAGACTATAGAAGAAAACTGCTTATCTCTGAGAGGAAAAAGAATCCTGGGTAAATTTCCAAAATTCAAAAAGGGCAAATATGGGGTACTGCACCTAAGGAGGAATAACCCCATGTTTGGGCTGATCTGATGGAAAGCAGCCCTGTGGAAGAAAGACCTGGGAGTCCTGGTGCACAATGGAATGACCGTGAGCCAGCAGTGTGCCCCTGTGGTCAAGAAGGCCAATGATATTCTGGGATGCATCAAGAAGAATGTGGCAAGCAAGTCAAGGGAGGCTTTCATCCTCCTCTACTCTGTCCTGGTGAATAGTACTGTGTCCAGTTCAAGAAGGACAGGAAACTGCTTGACAGGGTAGAGCAAAGGCTATAAAGATGATTAGGGTACTGCAACATGTGTCTTAGATAGACAGGCTGAGGGACTTAGGGCTTTTTAGCCTGGAGAAGACCAAATGTTTATAGACACTTAAAGGGTGGGTATCAGGAGGATGGGGCCAGTCTTTTTTCAGTAGTGCCCAGCAACATTGCAAGAGGTAATGAGCAAAAACTTGAACATACAAAGTTCTATCTAGCATTTCTAGCTGGCAATAAAAGTGGTGTGATCTCAGCTTAATATTCCTGTCTCCTTGTATAGATGGTACCAGATGATGGGCTTTTATAAAGCTGGCCTAGGTAAAAGGAGTTTTCTATCCTGTAATCATCAATGGTTTCAATTAGTATTTTGTAAGATAAAAATGTTTTTTTGTTGTTCTCAGTATATTTATTATCTATACATAGAACCATGCAGATGGACAGGGCCCTCTGGAGGTTGGTTATCTGGTCTCATCTCTGCTTTAAAGTTGGATGTCACTTTGAAACCTACTAAAAATGGTGTTACTCACACAGCCCAGTATTAGAGTCACATACAAAACATTCTATGATTGTGTACTTACTGAAATAAGCTTTCTGAAGTAAACTTTCTGTTACTAAGCTGTGCAAGACCAGAAAAAAAAAAGGTATCCTGTATTCGTTTGCTTCAGATACTCAAAGGAAGATGGAGTACCAGGCAGATGGTCTATGCCCTAGAATATGAGAGCTTTAAGTGTTTCAAGAATTGCAGTGGAAATTTTGGAATGTAAATAGTGTAAGGTAAAATTTATGGGTTCTGACTTTGTATCATAACATAATACCCCCAAAGAAAGATAGAATAACCTCACTGCTTTATTTGGTTTGTGGAGAGCCAAAAGAAGTGATGGGATTTGGGAAATTCTAAAAACAAATTTAAGAAGCTGCAGCCATAACATTCTCCAGCAAGCAGTTGTCTGACCTGTGCTGCAAACAGCACAAGAGGGAGCATGTCTGTAGCTCAGCAGTGGGAATACACAGTGGGATTGAGGGTCTTCTGAGTCGTACCAGGCCTGTATTTTGTTAAAAATCATTCTATTAAAAAACAGAACTAAGACAAGGAGAGAGATATTTGGAACTTGTGAAGTGCAGTCATCAGTCATAGGTTCTCTTTCTGCTCATTAATTTTGCAGACAATTCCTGCATAAAGCTTCAAGTTCAGCAAAGGGGGAAGGCTGTAAAGTACTTGCATCCCATGGTAATTGTAGTCTCACAAACACACCTTCCTGGAAAATGGAAGTAGTGTTCCAAGTTCTTCATACTGAGAGTCATAGTCTGCAACACCAGGAAAAATGCTATGAATGTGGATTATATATTGTATATGAGAGCTTCTTCTAAATATCAAAACTGCTCTTTTCATGATGTGATGGCTATCTACTTAATCAAAGATGTTATTTTAAAAAACCCTGTAAAGGTGAGCAGGCTTTCTCTGTAGAATGCTACTCTCATATTAACTCGTTTTGCACTTTGTTGTAGAACAAGGGCCCTGAATGTGAGACCCCCATAGGTTGCTATTCATTGTTAGAAGTACAGCTCTGCAGTTGTGTAAGCCAGACTGTTGAAATCAACATTTTTGTGTTCGTCATGAAAACCACAGTAGCCTGTAAATACAAATATTCTGTACAAGGTATTCTAAAGAAACTGTAAAAACGGAGGACCAAATTCCCTTCTTGCTTCATCTAAATAGCTTCATCTAAATAGGAAGAGCTGTCTTGTCTTCAGCAGAGTTATATTTCAATTTACTGAGAGGGAAAACTACTCCTTAAATTCAGAATAGCCTCCACAAGAATAATTGTTGCTTTTATGAACTGTTCTCTGAAAGGACCAGAATCGCACTAGGTATGACACTGCTTATCTTATTCAAATACAGTCCACTTTATTTCATGAATTTGTCGTAACTGAATTTATTTTGCTTAATTTAAGAAGAAATTGCAGCTCGAGCAGATTACTGATGAAACCAGTACAGTGAAAATGACAAAACATGCTTGAGTGTCTAGTCATTGATTTTTATACCTTTTTGAAATTAAATTGAAGATCTTTCTGAAGGTTTGTGGTAATTTGGAGAAATGCACTAAGAAAGAATTTCTGTTACCTAATTTTAGTTGTCTGAAATTGTAGGCATCTTCTCTAAACCAGTCTAAGGCTTGTTATAGGCACTTACTCTAAAATGATCTTTGAGGTATATAATCAGTGAGAGGACAATTTATTCCTCCTTACAATAGATGTTTAAAACAGGTTTGGGGTGAATTCTGGAAAGGGTGAGTTTTCAGAGAACTTCCCAGCTCTTCACTAACTGTGGAGTTCAATAAACGGTCTTTGTAGTCAATGCACACAACTTTTAGGTAGCTGACATTACAGAAGATGAGTTATGCATTGAATGTTGAATAACATGAGTGAAACACAATCATGAAGAATACTTTATTCATATCCAAGGTGTATTTATTTTGACAGTCGCCAGCTGTAGATTCTGCTGTATTGAATAAGAATCAAGTCCTGAGAATTTCATAGGATATTGGCATCATTCAGTCTACTGCATAAAGTATAATTGATGGTTACTGTGGTGTCTGAGTTCAGAATAACTCCATTTCTTCAAGTCTGACTACATCTTAAACTATGAAGAGAAGTAAATGCCATGCTCTGAACACTTCCTCTAAGTTTCTGATTCTCCACTGTAGGCAGTCTGGCCCGATTTGGATGGTAGGAGTTTAAATTCATTAGAAGTCACTTGCCTATCTAATTGTCTTATGATTAAAAGAACAATTTGTACCAGAGCCAGTCCCAAAACTCATTGTTCCCAGGTTATTCACTTACTAAATCAAACTCTCCTTTTGACATGCTCATCGGTGTTCTTGTTTCAAATTGTGCCTCTTTCTATCAGGGTGAATTAGTGTATGTGAATTATGGCCGCACTGAGGACTTCTTTCTGCTAGAGCGTACAATGGGAATTGACTGCACAGGAAAGATTGTTATTGCCAGATATGGGAAGATCTTCAGAGGAAACAAGGTAATGCCCCCATATTAAAATGTTACTTGTGCTGTCCTTCAGCTGATTTCAAGAAACAGAAACACTCGCCTAAAGTGTTCTGAAGATTTTAGCTGAGTTTTTATAGAGCTGTGTTCAGAAATGATTCTTTAGCACATCTAAAATACATATTTGACATGTACATAATACATCTGTAGGATAAAAGTAAATAAGTTAGAAAATGTAGCATACTTTTATATTCATTTGCATACTATAAATTGTTCCAAAATACTATGAATATTCTTGGGTAGTGCATTGTAATTTCATCTGTGCTTTTGGTTCAGCTGTGCTTTAAGATGCCTGTATTGTGTTTCTTTATAATGGTTTCTGTATACCAGGCAGGGATTATGACTACATGGAGGTTATTTTAAATTCTGTATCTATTTAAATATTCAATGTCCTTGTCATAAAAATATTTTTAAGCTACAGATTTTTGCAGATTTCCATGGCCTGACAGGAAAGAACATAATCATGTACATAACTGCATGTGTTCACTTAAGTTATTTCCTCAATAGGGGTGTAAGAAGACAGTCTGTTTTAAATGTATTTGATTCTTGAACAAAAATTAGTTTGACCTTAATTTAGGCAGGACAATAATTTGTATTTCTGTTACCTAGGAGTAGCAAATACTGAATCTCCTTGCTGGTATGCCATCCCCTATTAAACTCTGTTGTATAATCTTTTTTTTTAAGTGGGTAACTCACTGGTTTGCAGATAAATGAGCTTTCACCAGTGAAAAGTGTCATGGAAATCGTATTCTAGGTCAGATAATATTTTCAGTAAATTGTTTACCTCTCTTAAAGATACTGTGGTTTGGAAATTACATGCCCTCGTTGACTCTAAGGAATGATATATTCATTCTTACTAATTTCTAGTTTTGTTTCTATACTGAAGAATTCAATAGCCTATATAAAGTCTGCAGAACTGTCATTTTCCGACTTCCTAATGGTGTGCAAGAATAGGATAGAGGATGAAGGCGAGTACTGTATTTCCTAAAAGAAGCTACGTTATTTCTGAATTAACATACCTAAATTTAAAACTGTTGAGGATTAGTTGTCACACATTCACTATACATCATTGTAATTTCTAGTAGCATAACAGATTGGAATGTCAGAATGACATATATTTTCTTGCTCTCACTCTCTACCAACCAGCATTACACAATAATAAAGTTGCATGACAACACTTTCTAAAATCAGAACAGCATATGGGTCAGTTCTTCTCTTGTAATAAGCGTAAGATACACACTCTTTGAAGTTAGTCTTGTTCATAGCCAGACACTTTCAAGCTCTCCCATGGTAATCTTCCTGTGTAGTCTGAACTCAGATATGTTCCAGAGATCATTTAGGTAAATAAGGTAAATACATGACTTACTGAAAGATAAGGCTGCAGCAATGTTTTTTGCATCTATGATGTGTACATTTCAATACTCAGTTGATTTTACTGATCTAGATGACAGAATACAAACTCATGTTATGTAGTAATACTTTGGAGGATGCTTTCCATGCTTCTGCAGTTATCTCCTAGATGGAACCTGATATCTGCACATATATTTTTGGGAAATGTTATCCTATGAGACACTTGTGGGTCTTTTATTTATCCCAAGCATTGTAAAAGGCCCTAAGGAATAATCACTATAATTTATACTACTTTCATTTGCCCCTTGAACTCTGGTGTCAAGCTATGAAAGGACTGGATAGGGACTGTAGATGTGCTTTGCAGGTGAAGAATGCTGAACTGGCAGGTGCCAAGGGAATTATTCTATACTCTGACCCTGCTGACTACTGTGCCCCAGGAGTAGATCCCTATCCAAATGGCTGGAACCTTCCAGGTGGAGGAGCCCAGCGTGGAAATGTATTAAACTTGAATGGGGCAGGAGATCCTCTGACACCAGGTTATCCTGCAAAAGGTGAGTGACACTATGGAAGTCATGCTCTGACAGTCTAGTTTCAGGAGAGAGGTAATGGGGACGTTCTTTCCCTTGGAACAAAACACATTTTTGTTGCTATTTCTGTGCTTAAAAGGGGCAGCTTTGAGCTTCACATCAGTAGGCTACTTCTGTAAATGATGCATGACAGAAAGTGAGGGGATAAGGGAGCCACATAGTACAGTGCTGGGGTGCTTAACTTCACAGATGTACCCAAGTTAGCCTAGAGATCATTACACAGTTATTTGACAGCTGAAGCCCTAGTCAGCAAGGAGCCAGCCTGCATGGCTTACAGGTTTCTTTGCTTTTGCAGTTCTCCATTCTGCAGGAATTGGGCTACTTTCCCTCCACAAGAGCCCCTACTGGCAATGCTGAGTTCTTTCATGCTGAAACTTAGGTCACCTGGCTACCACTGAGGCTTCTGAGAAGATGAACATTCCCCACTGATTCATTACCTTCACCTCATGCATGCTTCCTCAGCTGTTTATTTGAGCTCTGCCAAAGCTGTTTCGTTTAGCACATAACCCAGATCATTTTGACTGAAGTGCATTAAGAACCTCATACCAGCACTTAAGCCAGCATATCTGAGGGAGGCCCAAGAATAGCAAACCCTAAGTGGTGGGGAAAGTTACCTCTATCCATCACGAATTGAGCTGGAAGAGGATAGATGTTCACAACAGCAGCATAGCAGGAGCAGACCATGAGAAAGATTTCTGGTTCCTCATGCTAGAGTCAGTGGTCTAGATGAATCCCCACCTGCTTTCCTCAACAAGGGTCCATGTGAATGTTGTATGAAGGAGGAAACTATTATTTTCTGTATGTGCTAGCTTGCAAACTTCAAATATTGTCCACATTGTAATAGTTAAGGTTCATATTTGAAAGAAAAAATTGTGTTTGAGCTTTGTCAGAACAAACCCTAGACTTCATTTTGTTCACAAAACCAGCAACCAGAATATTAAGTAGTCCAATGTATGAGATGTTCTCTGCATCTCTTATTAGCTGGCTTTTTAATTTATTTTTTTTTTTAGCTCATAGATCCAAGCATCACACCACAGGCTTCCTTTTTGCTCTTGTTCTTTCTCTGTGGCTTAGTGTGGGGGTTCTTTTATATGGAGGGAAACATTTCTATCTAAAAGTGTTTCAAAACACAAAACATCTAACAAATAATTTAAAAATTTCCAGCCAACACTAAATGCAGACAGTATGGATGAGCCTTTGTTAATGTCTCTCTGCAAATGTGTTGATAATGAATAAAGGATTAAATCACTGAAGAAATTTCAGCCCAACTTTTGAGGAAAATTATTATTCTTGGCTCTGGTATTTTGACTGTGCTAGGAAATGCACAGACTCCTTCTGAGAGTTTTAAATATGAACATTCCTGTCTTTCTGCTTTCAGAATACACCTACCGATTAGCCAAAGCCAGGGGTGTAGGTCTCCCAAAAATTCCAGTTCATCCTATTGGCTATCATGATGCTGAATCATTACTGCGGTAAGTGTCTGAGACATGAGGAATTTTCAGGAGACTGTTCTTTGAAAGTTACAAGAGTATTTGAAAAGAAAGGGAAAATATTCTGCACTATTGAAGTAGATGCTTGTTTGTCCATAGGTTCTCCATAGGAGGTAAAGATATAATCTGTTACAGCATATCAGATATTCACAGAATGATGTGGAACAGATAATTTGTAATATATCATGGTCATTTATGTATATGGAAGCGTTACAGTGTGGTAGGCTGATATCCCCCTACCACGCTGACAATAACCAGGCTAACTCAGTTTGGAAGCAAATGAAGGTGTATTTACAGGCAAAACTACAATCTATAATGAAACGCAGTGAATATGTACAAATATACATTATTCACAACATTTACAAATATGTACAATCAACAGAAAAACACAACAAAGCTCCCTGGCCCCAGAGGGGCCATGCTTCTTCCCCCCTCCTTCCCAGAGCAAGCCTGCAAAGGGGAAGAAATTAAGAAGCTGAGAGGTTTGTTAAACTTAGCTTGTCAAGGTCAGTATGCAAGTGTGTTTGTTATCTCCAGCTAGAAGAGAAACAGAACAGACAGACTGAGAGAGACTGCCTGTACTTTGTTTTGAGTACTGACTCTTAAACATTTCTATCTCTCCAATGGAAGTGTTTAGAATAATCATTATTTTTCTTTCTTACACCCAATTGTGATTTATTTACATTCTTTCACTTTTCTGCTCGAATTTTATGAGAAAAATTAAAGCACAGTCTTAAAACCATCACAGGAAGTTATAGTGTGTCTCTCAGGTTGAACAACAGCAAAGAAATTTGAGAATGGTATGATACATATCTTGTAAAAAGACCACAAATGAAGTCATCTGTTTGTCCAGGGAATGCATGTTTGATGGGACAGTGTCAGTGCTGTCTTCTGTTAAATGAGTGCTTTCTCTCATCTGATGTATTGTGTTGTATGAATATAAAGTGATGCTACACAACTAATACAAGGACACTGAAAAAACTCTAGAGTACTATAGGGCATATAATAGAAATCAGCCTGTAAGTAAGTGTGCTTATTAAGGATGCAAGTGACATGAAGACCAACTTGCCAGAGGACAACATTAAAATTCATAATTATCTTAACAAGCCAAATATGTTATCTGAGAAAACTAAGGTATGATTGAGTTGGCAAGTGTATCATTCCCCTAGAAATGCAGCAGCGAGTATCTGTATCAACTGCAGAGATGCAGAGCAGGAAATACCAGGACTGGGAATAGTACCATGGGTAAGTGTTAGAGCAGTAAGTGAATATAATCTCAGGTGTGTATTTGTATAGGATTTTTGTATCTAGATCACATTAGCAGTCATTCTGCTCTGTCTTATGTCTCTATTTGAACACTGAGTGAAAAACAAAACAAACCCAAACCATTCTATTTTGGTTCTCTATTCAGGTTTCCTCAGAAGTATTGAAGCTATTTATTTTTGTATGAGACAGAATTTTACTCTCTTTAGTGTTTTTTTGCATACCTGATGCTTGTTAATGATGTTCTGGTGTTTTTCCTATATCGTCCCAAAAGTGTTATGAACTAAAATATCTCCAAACTGTCTTTTTTTTTTTTTTAACTATGAGGTCATCACTGTTAGGAGGATAACTGCTTCTAATGAAAAAGATGTAGGTTAAAAACCCACTGGTTATTTCACTGTCTACTAGTAGTGGTAGAGCAGATTAATAATGTTTAAATATAATGTACCTGGATTTTTTTTAATAAGTTGCAAATAATTATAGCACTTGGTTTTAATAATTATGAATGAAATCTTCTAAAAATACTGAATCCTTGTTTTCACTTTTGTCT
Organism: Indicator indicator; assembly: GCF_027791375.1. Classification (NCBI taxonomy): domain Eukaryota; kingdom Metazoa; phylum Chordata; class Aves; order Piciformes; family Indicatoridae; genus Indicator; species Indicator indicator. Next base: position 9,689,869 of record NC_072010.1, read on the forward strand.
TGACAAATCACAACTTCTAGTTATTCTTGCTAATATTAAAGATACACTGAGGATTTATAGACATACTGAAGGTGTTGTGTGGAATACAGTGTGACTGAAGTATGCATTTACAGTGAATTGCTTTCTTTTGCAATAATTATATTTTGCCTAGTAAGAACTAGAGCATCCAACACACTTTTAATATTTTTTAATGTTTCTCAAAAGTTTATGTCAAAAAATATAAATTCCTTAGAGTGGATGAATAAATATCAGGTAATTGCAATCCACAGAATTACTGCATTTCTATTTTTGTTAACTGAGAAAAAAAAGTCTCACCTTTGACAATGGAACAAGAAAAGGTGACTTGGAATGATGAAGTTTATCCAGTTTTAGTCATCTTTGAAACACATGAAACACTGTATGCTACTGGGTTAAACAGTGTCCAGGAACAGGCATTGCCAGTGCTGTTAAACTGTTAGAATGGTCCAAGTTACTGTCTGCTAATTCAAATGCAAATGCAGTTCAGGGCAGTAGAAAGTTCCAGTTACAAGAGGCAGTTTGTATGCAAAACCTTTGGAGACCAGCACTGTTTTGAAAGTCATTCCAAGCTGATCTCAGTGTACAGGACTATTCTTCTATGTTAATTTACTAGTATTAGTGTGGCCAAAGAGAAAGATTCTTCACCTGTGGAAGCTTGTATTATAAATACAGAGACAAAGACCATCACCCTGGTCTGTGTGAGCATGGGACCTAACAAAATGTGGTTCCTGGTTTCTTATTTGTGTTTGGTGCTATTTTAAGATGTCTATAACTAATCTTTTTTTTTTTTTCGTAATAGTAATATGGGAGGACTTGCACCACCTCATAGCAGCTGGAAAGGAAGTTTGAATGTATCTTACAATGTCGGTCCAGGTTTCACACCAAGTTATTCTTCAAGGTCAGTTTTGTTTCATAAGAAAAGCATGCTTGGGATCAGAGAAAAACAGATAGAGAAATTTGACTGAAGGTAGAGTAGTTGGGGTTATTTCTATCATTCCTTTGAATATGATCATTTCCTGGGTTGAAATGTTCTCAGTGGAAAGCTTCGGTAGATTTACATCTTGATGGGATGGGCTTGAATGAATTGCTTCAGTTTCCAGATAGTCTTGAACCAAGGTCATTTAAGAAGCATCTAGCTTTTGGCAGACTATTTGATGAGACTGATTATTTTTTTGAGAATTGAATTTGTCATCTTTTTTAAATTCACATGGACCTTACCTCTTCCTCACAGAAAATAGGATTAGCCTACGAGTGAAGTTTTCATGAAAAAAGCTGTTAACTACAATGTCATTTTTATTGCTTCGGATTGTTTTTAGTAATTAGAGTTTAGGACTAAAGTCCTGGTGTTTCAGTACTGGCTGAGTTGTTATACTGGCCTCATTAACAGTTTGACCTATTCCCTATGTCTTAGTCATGCAACATAAAAAAATATTTCTGAATATACAGACAACCCTTGAGGATGAGTTGTTGCACCTCCAGCTGTGTGGTAGATAAAAGGTCTCTTGATGCAACCCTCTAGATGATGAGAACTGTTTACCTTTTTAACATTAGATGGTTTTAATTTTTCTTTCACTATTACAAATTTAAATTCAAGCTTCTAGCAAAAAAATCTTTGGACTTCTGAGCCTTTAATGCATATAAATCCTACTGACATCAATAACAGCACATAGATTTCAAAGGCTAAATGCTGTTTACAAATGTACAAGCATGCAGAATGCAGAAAAAACTACACTGAAATCTTTTTAGGTTTAATTTGGTTTAATGAAGGGCAAATATGGCCAAACTGCTTTTCTTACATTCATATTGTACAATTTTGAAAAATGTCAAGATGGTTTATTGTCTAATCTGGGGGCTTTTCTCTTTGAATTTTTTTCCCAATACACTAGAAAGGTGAAAATGCACATTCATAGCAACAATGAAGTAAGAAGGATTTACAATGTGATTGGTACCATCAGAGGCACAGTGGAACCAGGTAAAATCATCTGTCTTTGGTGTCATGTGAGCATGCCATGACTTCTACATGCACTTTGTAGTTACAAGGGGAAAAGGAGGAATATAGTTTTCCCTGAAATACTGCACTACACCATCACTGGTGTTGAAATATTTATTACAATAGCTTTCATATAGTTCAGGGTATGTTTCAATTTTCAAGTCAGAGTCATAGCCAATACAAAATATTTGTCTTCAGGCAAGTAACTTTGCAACTGAAAGAATATTCTTAAGTAGGTATTCTTCCCTAATAAGACAGGAATGGATTTTGACATCTGAAGACAGAATATCCACCACTACTGACCTTCTGTCTTACAGTCTCTTGTAACCAGTGTGATTTTACACTCTAAAAAAGCAGATATATGAACATTGCTAGGAGGGTGATAACATCATTTAACTTGTAACTGCAGCACTTCCCTGTTGCTTGTAACAAAACTGTTAACCACATTATAGTAGCACTATGATCTTACTAATCATATCTCCATCATGAGCTTGACAACCTATTGTATGATTGACTCTGTATACATTGAATGTATATAGAAGTACTACATTACCAAGGTAATTAGTGGATCAGCTTTACCATGAAACACACCATTGTAAAATGTGAAAAGATGCTTCTATCTTTAGAGTAAAACTGCAGTATTCCATAATAGAAGTAAATTTGAAATTTGAGAGGCTGTAAGCCTTATGGAATCAATTTACTGTTTGATGAATTCTTTAGAACTGGCTGAAAGATGTCTTTGGAGATTTAAAATGTCTTTTGCCTTCCTGTGATGTATATTATAAACTGTTAAGTTTTGTTGCCCAATGCCTACATGGAAAATTAAGAGATTACTTCCAATTAATATCTTTATGACAGGAAAAAAGTTTTTCTAAGCAAACTTCCAGAATTAATTTCTCTAGACAGGTATGTCATCTTGGGAGGTCACCGCGACTCATGGGTTTTTGGTGGCATAGATCCTCAGAGTGGAGCCGCTGTGGTTCATGAGATCGTGAGGAGCTTTGGAAAGTTGAAAACGCAAGGTAAGAAATGAAAGAACAAAGCATACCAAAACCATAGCTCTCAGCAGTGCCTGTGGATTTCTCTGGAATTGAAGCATGTGCTTAAACACATTTATCTCACTGATCTCTCAAATAAGCATGCTGCTCTTCAGCTGTTATTTCTAGTTGCAACCTTGCTATACGTGAGGTTCTTCTGCTCAAGAGAAAGTATGCCTAAAGAAAAAGAAAACACAGAATGGAGGACACTGAAAGAAATACAACATTTAGGTTAAATTGACTACTGTGTATTTGAGGCTGGTCAGACTTGATAAACTCAGTGGTCCTGTAAAACTGATGCAGAGGTGGACCGACCCAGGTTTCATGAGACCAACATCAAGAGCCTTCTTAGCACATAACTGTAGTTTGGAGACAGACGCAAGAATAAAAGAGGCATGTCTGTGTATTCAGAGAGTGAGCTGTGCAAACATGGTAGGAGGTAATGGTTAAAAATACCTCATGCCTAGTTACTATAAAGCAGGAACAAATGTCATCTTTACCAAGTTTCTGCTGCTGTCACAGCAAATGCTATCTCCCTATCTGACATTCCACAGAAAGAAGCTCTGATGCTTTCTTTGCTGCCCCAAAAATCTATTGACATTTAGTATCCATTCCCTTCCAGTTTTTGGATATTAGGGAAAAGTGTCTTTGGAATGATAGTTGGAAAAAAAAAATCAAAGAGGTGAAAAAGATAGGGAACAAAAGATGAAAAAGTTCCAGTAACCTGAATGAAATCTGTGGGCACAGATACAGAGGCAGGCATGTAGAGACGGTTCCATTTGGCCTGGGTTTAAATCAAATGCAGAACTTCAGATGGAGGATCTTTGAAGGTGATCTGTCAATGTTACAGAGCATTCCTTAGGTTTTGAAATCCAACATTTGGGAAACAGGTCAAAGAAACTCAGTAATAGATACGAAAACATGCCAAACCCTTTTCTATTGAAGTAGGCCCTGATATATATAATGTGTTCTGAATCGAAGAGAGCAATAACTGTAGAAAAGCTTTCTTTCAAGAATCTCTGCACAAGCACATAGACACAGTTTTAAATTTTAGAACATTTTCTTGCAGTTAAAGCTGACAGAAGAAAAAGAATACATTGTTTGGGACAATACTGAAGTAGAAGTGAGATTGCTACAAAATTAGCAAACCATTATTAGATTAGGTTAGTGAAGAAGTTTGTGTTAAAGGTCCTAAAACACATCTTTCCCCATGGATCAGGATAAAAGACATGTAAAAAGCAGTCTTTTTTTTCTGGACAAATACAAATTTCATAATCTTCTATTGCAGGATGGAGGCCAAGGAGGACAGTGATATTTGCAAGCTGGGATGCAGAGGAATTTGGCTTGTTAGGATCAACAGAGTGGGCTGAGGTACACCAATAGTGTACAAAGAAAAATTTGCACAGTGGAAGATCCCTTCCTCTCTCTCTCTTGCTTTCTCCCTTCCTCTCTCTTGCTTTCTCTCTCTCTCTCCCCACCTCTTGCCCAAGAATTTAGGGCTCCTTGCAGTTTATGATGTTTTTCCCTGAAACAGCTGTTACTCTGTGGATGGGAAAATAGTTCTAAGGAAAAAAAGTTCATCAGCCTTTTCTTCTTCTTCTCATAGGAAAATGCCAAAGTGTTGCAAGCACGGGGAGTGGCTTACATCAATGCAGATTCCTCTGTCGAAGGTACACAGTTTTGACTTATGTTTTATAGGAGTAATGACGTACATAAAGAAGAGGCATTTGGGCTTGGACATCCATTAAAGCTTCATTGTGAGAATTTTATTTCATTAGTTTGGGAGTAGATATGGGGGGAAACTATGACCCAGAGTCATAGTGTGTCCTTCAGTTATTCCCATTCCTCCAGGGAAAAACTCTATTACAGTAGCTACACTGTTTGGGAAGTCATGTGGAGGGACAAGAAGTGTTGTGCCCCTGTAAGCAGTTCTGTGGCAATTCTTTAGTCAACTTCCCCTCTTATAATGTGTAGTAAACATAGGGACATAGGAAAAGTTCTTAAGAGTTGCTTCTAAAGCTGGGCTGTAATTCACCCTAACCAATACAAGATCACAGATGAACACTTCTACAAGGAGATCAGCTTGTCCCATGCAGAGAGTGTAGCTCTTTAGTCCCTTTCTTATTAATAAATAATGAGATGCGGTTTTAGAGGAGTAGAATTTGATTCTTCAAATTATTTTAGGGTTTTGTATTTTTCAGGAAACTACACACTACGAGTGGATTGCACACCACTGATGTACAGACTGGTGTACAGTCTGACTAAAGAGGTAATACGACTTAAAATTTTTAGCCAGCATGTTCAATGCTTGCTTACTGGATGGGGCTCTGTGTATAAAATAATATCGCAGATCTTTTCTTTCTTTCTCTTTCTTTCTCTTTCTTTCTTTCTTTTTTCTTTCTTCCTTTCTTCCTTTCTTTCTTTCTTTCTTTCTTTCTTTCTTTCTTTCTTTCTTTCTTTCTTTCTTTCTTTCTTTCTTTCTTTCTTTCTTTCTTTCTTTCTTTCTTTCTTTCTTTCTTTCTTTCTTTCTTTTCTTTCTTTCTTTCTTTCTTTCTCTTTCTTTCTTTCTCTTTCTTTCTCTTTCTTTCTTTCTTTCTTTCTTTCTTTCTCTTTCTTTCTTTCTTTTCTTTCTTTCTTTCTTTCTTCTTTCTTTCTTTCTTTCTTTCTTTCTTTCTTTCTTTCTTTCTTTCTTTCTCTTTCTTTCTTTCTTTCTTTCTTTCTTTCTTTCTTTCTTTTTCTTTCTCTCTTTCTCTCTTTCTCTCTTTTTCTCTCTGTCTTTCCTACTGCATTACCCCTTTCAAGTCAGCACCTAAGCTACTGGAGGTTTTAAAAGGAGTGGCGAAAAAATTTCAAGCTTGTACTTTTAAATTATTAGCTATTCCGGAGTAGGGGATTTTTCCACTCCTCCTGTGAAAATATTCTTTCTAAGAACAAAAGAGTACAAAAACGCTGTGAGCTAAAGGACAAAAACAAGCACAAACCTGGCTGCCTTGTCCAGTAGAGTACCCATGATAGTGGGAGACTGACTCCCTCTAGGCAGAGTGAAAAATCTGGCTTATTACAGTGTTGCTTTTAGCATGATTTGGCAGGTTTGGTCAACATGCTGAGCTTCAGTATACCCTGTTAGATATTTATTGGCTCTGACTGACGCTTTCACACACATTTGTGTGGCACACAAAAATAAAAGTTCACCTTGTGTGACACACAAAGGTCACAAAAATAAAAGGTCACCTTTCTCAGGTGATAGCCTCACCATCTTAGATGTCCATTGCTTGGAGAGTGGGTCTTAGGGGCTGGCACTAAGAGCTTTTTATTTCTGTTTTTGTTTGGTTTTTCTATTCATCTGTATTAAAGCATGAACATTTAATTAGACATCTATGTGTATACTTTATATATTTATATAAGGTACATTGAACTACAGTATATATTCTATAATTCCCCTGTATCTGTCTTTTCCAGTTGATAGTTTGATTTGTCATCTTGTGGAAGGTGGAATTAGGCTGATACAAAAGTAAAGAAAATGTAATGCAGTATAATAATTTTCTGGTAATTGAAACACAACAAATAAAATGTAACTGTGCTAAAACTAGGTGTCCAGATAGAGATATTTCTGTCTTGAACAGCAGAAGAGTTGATCACCTGCACTTCCTGTGGTAGGCTGTGCTAAGTGCAGGTGTCCAGAACACTAACCAGAGCACAATGTCCAGAAGACAATTAGGTCAACAGAGTCTCAGTTTGGATGCCCAGAGCCATTGTTAAAATGTTGACCTAAATACCAGCAAACATGGTTGTGTAACCCCTTCCTTGAGCTGAGAAGCAGCAACAAGGACTGATGAATGCATGTAACCAGAGCTTGTTGGTATACATTTGAAGTATTAAAATGAAAATAAAAAAAGGTTAAGGAGTTTAAGTCTGTGACTTATTCATTTCCCTAAAACATAGATTTTATGAAATAACAGGTCATAAATTTATTGCTTGGTAACATTTAAAACTGTACCCTTTACTCTTGTTTTACAATATCCTTCTAGATTCCAAGTCCTGATGAGGGGTTTGAAGGAAAATCTCTTTATGAGAGCTGGTTACAAAAAAATCCATCAAGAGAATACAGCAATGTTCCCAGGTCAGTGACAAATGAAAATAAACAATACACAAAAAGCTATTTTAACTTGTAGAGTGTAGATTTAAAATAAATAGCCACTTAAAAAAGTGAACCCCAGAAGAAATGGTATGATTCTCAGCTGGTATAAATTCCAGAATTTTATTGATTGCAGCTGATGCACCATTGTACAACAATTTTTTAACTTGCCTTTGTGGCATAAATAGGGAAGCTTTATAAATAAAAAGTATTTGTGCAGTTTATAGAGATTTAGACAAGTAAAAGTAGTAGCACAAGCTAGAGGCAGGCACACAAGCTGCTAACTCAGCAGCTTTCCCTTGCACTTGCTTTCAGTCTCCAGGGCCTTTGAATCTGCATGGCTGGGGAGCATAATAGGTGTGATTTTAGAACACTGTCCTTCAAATTTATCAGGGTTTCTCTAGAGAATCTTCAAGACCTATTGTCTTTGATGGAGCCTACTGTTGTGATTTCTCTGCATTGAGAGCTTGGGATAGTGGAAATTCAGTAGAAGGAAAGTCATTGGATCTTCTCAGTGATTAAAGGCAGTGAGTTAAATTCTCCTCTTAGAGTCTTATTTCTCTGCCCCTGAAAATGATGACTGTGCTCCTTCAAGAGTGCAGTTGATGAGGTGCATGTAATGTAGAGGTCATAGGCAATTCATGGTCATGTTGTCAGGAGGGTACTAGGGAAAGGCTGTGTAGTGGCTACCAGTGGAGAATAAAGAATTGCCACAGTAGTTGTAAGGAAACTGAAATTATGCTTTAATTATTGTTACTCAAGGCATTTTCCTCTTTCTTGTTAAAAGAATAAATAAACTGGGTTCTGGCAATGACTTTGAAGTCTTTTTTCAACGTCTTGGTGTTGCTTCAGGCAGAGCACGTTACAGTAAAAATTGGGTAAGTCTGTGTCTTTGTTTGTCTGCTCTGTAACTGCCTGAATAATACCACCCCTAATTGAGCTTTTTAGACCGCCAGCTTTTTGGAGTTCGGTTTAATGTGCCAGAGTGGAGTCCTAGTTCATTACTAGAATTCTATTTGCTACTACAACAGAAACATTTAATAAACAACAATGGTCAACTTGGTGTCAGCCAGACAAAAGGACCTTTGCTCAAAATAAACAGATGTGCTCAAAATTACATATGGTTGATGAAGGCTTATGAGTTGCTTATGATGATTTCTGAATGATTTGTAATAAGTTATGAAGGTTTGAATTCAAAATGGTTTGAAGTGGTTTTATAGAAAATACGGGTTTGAATCTGGAGCACAGTGTGAGATGAGACTATTCAGTATGGTCTTTTTCTCTGCAAAGACATAACCACAGCCACAAACAGAAATGACTTCTTGAGATCCAAGCAGAGAGAAAGGATAATCTCACCTCAGATCTTGCCAAATAAAAGTGTCTGTTCTCAGCTGCCTTCTTTAGGCTCTGTACATGGTCAGTGGAGAGAGAGAGAGCTCCAAATGGCCATTCGTTTCATTATAGGTTGATGTCTAAGAGAACTGACCACTGAGCAGTTCTTCTCATTTGACTGTCTGTAGTAGCTGCGTAGGATTAGTGTGACTTGAAAACTTGACAGTGCCTTGAATTGCATGGCAAAGGTTTGCAAGCAAAACTAAAATATTTGCAGCTGAATAATGTGTTTCTTTGGGTTTGTTTGTTTCAGGAAGTAGAAAAATATAGCAGCTATCCAGTTTACCACAGTGTCTATGAAACCTATGAAATTGTGGAAAAGTTTTATGATCCCACTTTCAAGAATCATCTTACAGTAGCTCAGGTACGGGGAGGGCTGGTTTTTGAACTGGCCAACTCCGTTGTGCTTCCTTTTGACTGTAGAGATTATGCATCAGCTGTGAACAGCTATGCTCACATCATCTATAACTTGTCAAGGAAGCATGAAGAGGAATTGGCAACATACAATGTATCCTTTGGTATGTATAGTCTTAAATCACACTCCTCCTTAATACATCTTTGTGGTGACCTGGTTTTTACCTTGTTCTGTATGAACAGTAAATGAAACGAGAGCCACATCCTTCAATAATTTGAAATATTTTGTCAGTAGTATGCCTGTGTAGAGACTATGCCACTGCCAAGTAGAACTAACACAGTCACATGTTCTTTGATCGGTGCATGGTTCATCAATATTGGCAACAAGATATTTTTGGTTTGGTCCTTAAAAAAAAATCACACTGCCTTGCAGCTTATGGTGTTGGATAATTGTTTGTCCGACACTGATCATAGAATCATAAGATAATGATAAGAACGTTGGAAGGAACCTCAGGAGGTCTCTAGGTCAACCTGCCAAAGGCAGGATCACCTTCATCCCACCTAGTCTTGAAAACCTCCAAAGACAGAGACTACAGAATCTCTCACTGGACCAGAGTGCTTGATTACCCTCAGGGTAAAATCATTTTTCTTAAATCCAGTCAGATCTTCTCTTGTTTCAGTTTATGGGCACATGATGACAAGTGCAAGCACCATGAAGTTTCCCTTGGGCCTTGGTCAGGCAGGAATGGCTCACAATATGCCTCCTGCCTGAGAAGCCTTTATCTTATTTGCAACATTGTATGGTATTCCATTTAGGACTTGGTTGCCAATGACTGCTATAAGGTAGGCCCATGGGCGCACACGCACGCACACACACACACACACACACACACAGGTACTCTCAGTCTTTCTCAAAACTCAGTTCTGTGTGGAGGGACATTCCAGTAAAATACAAATTGTTGGGATTTACAAAATCTTGGACCTACCTGAACAGTCTGGGTCTGGCAATTCATGCTCTAGATTTTGGTATTTCTTCAAGCAGCAAATAATAAATATTCACCAAAATATTGGTTTCTGTTGTCTCCAAGGCAGGTTTTTACACACCATTACATAGTTTTTAATGTAGAAATATGGGGTCGTCTGATTTTCATTCAGTGAGAACTGACAGGTCATGATCACAGTTAAAAAAATGAAGCTTTGGTTTGAATTTGATTTGTTTAGGGATTCCTTCAGAGTTTAAAGTGAAATACTTCTTTCTGCTTTCTCCAGATGCTCTCTTTTCTGCTGTGAAAAATTTTACAGAAGTTGCTGCTAGCTTTCATGAGAGACTGCAACAAATAGATACCAATAAGTAAGTTTAACACTTTTTTTCTTCCAGTTAAATACAATACAGTCAATACAAGTCCTCTGGGCTCTGAGGGAATTTCATGCCCTGCATAACCTTGATGACACATGACTAAAAATTACTTGTTTCTTTTTAAGTTCTTATGGACCCTTGTCTTTAAGGATCTGGTTAATCTGCGAAACAAAGTACAGAAGTGTTGCAGCAGTGCATATCAGAGATACTGCAGAGCCTGGGAATCTAGCCATGTTAACTTCAAAAAGTGTCCAAGCTAGTTAGTGCCAATTCTTCATGAGATTTAGCTGAGGAATAGTGCCAGGATGATACATGGATGTGACTAGAATGCTAGTTAGCATGAGCAAAGCCAGCTCAGGTGTGTAACTCAAAGCAGAGACATGTCCCAAGGTGGCGTTACTGAATTATCATTAAAGAACAAATGTTGACTCATGGTGTGTGTTTGCCAACACTCTAGTTTTCAAGATACTGGTACCATTTAATGAAAAAAAAAATAGCTGTACAATGATTGTAGACCACATAATCACAGAATTAACCAGGTTGGAAAAGACATTGGGGATCATCAAGTCCAACCTATCACCCAGCACCATCTAATCAACCAAACCATGGCACTAAGTGCCTCAGCCAGTCTTTTTTTAAACAATTCCAGGGATGGTGATTACACCACCTCCCCAGGCAGCCCATTCCAATGGCCAATCACTCTTTCTGTGAAGAATTTCTTCCTAACATCCAGCTTAAACTTCCTCTGGTGCAGCTTCAGACTGTGTCCTTTCATTCTGTCACTCGTTGCCTGGGAGAAGAGATCAGCTCCCACCTGGCTACAACCTTCTTTCAGGTAGCTGTAGAGAGCAATAAGGTCTCCCCTGAGCCTCCTCTTCTCCAGGGTAAACAACCACAGCTCCCTCAGCTGCTCCTCACAGAGCTTGTGCTCCAGGCCCCTCACCAGCCTCGTTGCCCTTCTCTGGACATGTTCAAGCAACTCAACATCTTTCTTAAACAAAGGGACCCAGAACTGGACACAGTACTCAAGGTGTGGTCTAACCAGTGCTGAGTACAGGGCAGAATGACTTCCCTGTTCCTGCTGGCCACACTATTCCTGATACAGGCCAGGATGCCATTGGCCTTCTTGGCCACCTGGGCACACTGCTGGCTCATGTTCAGCCTACTGTCAACCAGTACCCCCCAGGTCCTTTTCTGCCTGGCTGCTCTCCAGCCACTCTGTCCCCAGCCTGCAGTGCTGCATGGGGTTGTTGTGGCCAAAGTGTAGAACCTGCCACTTAGACTTGTTAAATCACATGTGGCAAGTTTTTTGACAAGCTTTCAAGGAATTCTATGTGCCACCTATGCCAAAAGTCCTAATTTGCACTTGATTCTTAATTTATTCTTTGTAGGCCATGCCCAGAATGGGAAACTAAACTTCTTTTTGTATATACATATGTGTATACTACATTTCTTTGGAAGAATCTCATTTAGCCATATGCTTACCCTTATGGAAGACTAAATGAGAATAAAAATGATCTTTTTAATGACAGCAACTTCCAAGCTAAATGAGTTAACAATAATTTCTTGTGTAAAATATGACACTTATGACATATGACATGTATGGGACATTTTCAAGGTGGCTTCATTGATGGATAGCATAAATCCAAGAATTCATTCAACCAACCAGTTTTGGTTTCCATTTACATCAATGCAAACCTTTAATAATTTTACTGATGGTAGTAGAGTTACTCTAGGTTTACTGTGATATATCAATTTTGCTGTTGTTTTATTTTTTCAATTGGTTAATGCCTTTGAAGCTCTGCAATAAGTTACTTTGGATGTAAACTACCATACCCACATATATTCAGTGTATTCTTTTTCACAGTTCTTTTATTTGTTGATCATCAGCAGTATGCTCAGCTATTCAAAGCACACAGACACAGATGGTCTCTGCTCTAGGGAATTTACAGTCTGCCATCAGAAAAACACTATTCTTGGATGATTCAAAAGATGATTCTAACATCACAAGGTTCCTGTTTCTCAGATGTTGTGGGTTTACATGAAAATAAATGTGATTTTATTGATGTAATTTGCAGCTGGCTGGCTTTATGGAAAACAGGGTCTTTAGAAAACTGTTGCACAAAAGACACAAATAGTCTGCCTAAGTGTCCCAATGAAAAGAAGATAAAGGAATAAGATACAATATGAAAGACTGTTCCTCAGCCTTTAAAAACAGCTTTAAGAGACTTTCAGGTTATTAACCAGACTGTCTCACAATACAGGTCAGCATAATTATGTTGTGCAGATTAGCTGACTTGGACTGTCTTGAGGGCAACACTTTAAGTTCAACATCTTGGATTTACTGTTCTTCATAAATCCAGTACTGTGTATATTGGGGCACAGCATGAAAGTGGGCCAAACACTCTGTCACTAACATATTCCTCTGTTTTCCTTCTAGCCTACTTGCTGTCAGATCACTAAATGATCAGCTCATGTTTCTAGAAAGGGCTTTCATCGATCCTCTTGGATTACCTGGCAGGCCATTCTATAGGTAAGAAAGGCTTATTTTTCACTTTATTTCACTCAATAGAGAGCACCCTGTGAATAATTCCTTTAATATATACAGGTCTGTAAATGGAATTGAAATGATCATTAAACATGGTAAAAGTAGATTAAATAGGACAAAGATTGAAAAGGGAAAACACTAGGGAAAACTTCACTGAGATATGCTATACAGAGTAAGAGAAAGTCTTGTTGGAAGTCTGTTTAGATCAGTAAATTCATTTCCGCTAATTTCTGTGGGCTTCTAAACAGATATAAAGATTTCTTCCTGGACTCAGTTCAAGTAATTCCAGTGGTAAAGGATCTTTTTGGAAGTTACTATGATTTGAAAGTGAAATAGGATAGAACTGAAGTATCTAGAATGTATCTAGGAAGTATCAAGGATGATCAAGCAATCCCAAGTACAAATACAGGCTGGGCAGGGACTAGGTAGAAAGCAGCCCTGAGGAGAGGGACTTGGGGGTGCTGGTGGACAAGAAGCTCAACATGAGCTGTCAATGTGCACCTGCAGCCCAGAAAGCCAACCAGATCCTGGGCTGCATCAAGAGAAGTGTGGCCAGCAGGTCAAGGGAGGTGATTCTCCCCCTCTACTCTGCTCTGGTGAGACCCCACCTGGAGTACTGTGTCCAGTTCTGGAGCCCCTATTACAAGAGGGATATGGACATGCTGGAACATGTGCAGAGGAGGGCCACCAGGATGATCAGAGGGCTGGAGCACCTCTCCTATGAGGACAAACTGAAAGAGTTGGGGCTGTTCAGTCTGGAGAAAAGAAGGCTCCGAGGTGACCTTATTGTGGCTTTTCAATATCTGAAGGGGGCCTACAAGAAAGCTGGGGAGGGACTTTTTAGGCTATCAGGTAGTGATAGGACTAGGGGGAATGGAATAAAGCTGGAAGTGGGGAGATTCAGGCTGGACGTGAGGAAGAAGTTCTTCACCATGAGGGTGGGCAGAGCCTGGAATGGGTTGTCCAGGGAGGTGGTTGGGGCCCCATCCCTGGAGGTGTTTAAGGCCAACCTGGATGAGGCTCTGGCCAGCCTGATGTAGTGTGAGGTGTCCCTGCCCATGGCAGGAGGGTTGGAACTAGATGGTCCTTGTGGTCCCTTCCAACCCTGACTGATTCTATGATTCTATGATTCTATCAGAGGGCTGGAGCACCTCTCCTATGAGGACAGACTGAGAGAGTTGGGGCTATTCAGTCTGGAGAAGAGAAGGCTCTGATTACCTTCCAGTATCTTAAGGGGGCCTACAAGAAAGCTGGGGAGGGATTTTTCAGGGTGTCAGGTAATGATAGGACTAGGGGGAATGGAACAAAACTAGAAATGGGTAGATTCAGATTGGTTGTTAGGAAGAAATTCTTCATCATGAGGGTGATGAGACACTGGATCAGGTTGCCCAGGGAGATGGTAGAAGCCCCATCCCTGGAGGTTTTTAAGGCCAGGCTGGATGTGGCTCTCAGCAACCTGATCTAGTGTGAGGTGTCCCTGCCCATGGCAGGGGGGTTGGAACTAAATGATCCTTGAGGTCGCTTCCAACCCTGACGATTCTGTGATTATATGATGTACAGTTTGATCAATTATAGCAGAACAGTCATGCTAGGAAATACAGTGTAGAGGGCAGTATACCAACAGCAGTGAACCCTCATGCAATTCAAGAAGTAAATCTTGTTGGAGAGGCAGAATAGTCAAGTCAGTTCTAGCTTTTTGGTCCTGTAACCAGTCTGCATAATTCAGAGCAGTAATATTTCCACTAAAGTGTTTCACTGAAAAGTAGCTGTAGAAAGAGAACTTAAGATCGATAATCATTGTACGTGTTATAGATTCTGATTTTAAATCTGTTGAGAACAGTCTCTTGTTGAAGAATCAGCTTTCCTACTTCAAAGCCTGCCTACATCTGTGGGAGATTGTGTCTCTCTGTAAGAAAAGAAAATAGCTTTTTTTAATCCTTCTATTTTATCTAAAATGAGGAAAAGAAAAATATATCAGTCAACTTTCTCATGTCTTAGCTAAAAAGTTCTGGAATTCACATGGAATAATGTATTTTTATGTCATTTTATAGCTTTGTAGATGATAGCTAATATTGCTGCAAAAATCTTATTTACATCTTCAGTGTCAAGAATTTAACATAGTATTGAAACAGATTAGTTTTGATCAGAAAATAATATGTTTTATTTTTCTAACACAGTGATATTTTTTCCATCAACTTCCTTACAGACACATCATCTTTGCTCCAAGCAGCCATAACAAGTACGCAGGAGAATCATTCCCAGGAATCTATGATGCCATGTTTGACATTGAAAACAAAGCTGATCAACAAGAAGCCTGGGAAGAAGTTAAGAGACAGATTTCCATTGCAGCCTTCACCGTACAGGCAGCAGCAGGGACACTGCAAGAAGTAGCATAAATATCAATAGCATAATCATCAACGAAGACTATGTATGACAGTTTGCAGAAGCCTTAAAAACAGAGCATTTTAAAACCCTAGGATGATTACAAAGAACACAAAATCAAAAAAATATTTCTCTTTACAAGTATTATGCCCAAGTGGAATGCATTTGTCAATATTAATGAGGTAATGTACTGCAATAGAGATCTGGCTTCAGATGACTTCTAAAGTGAGAATGAAGTAGTTTCATGTTTTCTCTCAGCTTCATATTTGAGAATTGCTAACCAATGGATTTTTTTTCAGAACTTTGAATTTTCCTAGCTTGATTATTACAGCAGTACCCGTCATTAGGAAACCAGAAGGCATTTAATGTTTCTATCAATTTCTAATTTTGTTGTTGCTTTTTTATTTACCTTGAAGTTGTAAAATTATACTCCAAGATAACCCTTCCAGCTCTCCTTTTACACAAAGAATAATGTATGAAGATGGGAACACTGTCACATACTGTGTGAGGGATATATGATGATCATAACAAGTTTTGGGTGGCCAGCCCAGAATACTCATCCATGTTATTCTTCTGTTTACATGCTGAGACTTGCAGCTGTTTGCAAATAAAATTAAGTATGATGCTTTCTAGTCACCAGAGTAAAAAGAAGGCAGGGCATCTTGTCAGATGTATAACCACCTCCACAAAACACACCTTTTGAGATGAAGACCTACTTTTTTTATCCAAAATCCACCCCTGCTATGCCTTGTCCATATCAAGGTATTTTAAATACACTGGTGCAGTTTATTTTTCCTTCCCATATGCAGGTCTCTGCACTTATCCTTCTTGAACCTCATTAGGTTCCTCGTTGCCTGGCTCTCCAGTCTGTCCAAGTCTCACTGAATGGCAGCACAGCCTTTTGGTATATCAGCCAAGCCTCCCAGTTTCATATCATAGAATCATAGAATTGTTAGGGTTGGAAGGGACTTCAGGGATCATCTAGTTCCAAGCCTCCTGCCATGGGCAGGGACACCTCACACTAGATCAGGTTGCCGAGAGCCACATCCAGCCTGGCCTTAAAAACCTCCAGGGATGGGGCCTCAACCACCTCCCTGGGCAACCTGTTCCAGTGTCTCACCACCTTCATGGTGAAAAACTTCCTAACATCCAGTCTGAATCTACCAATTCCTACTTTTTTTCAATTCTCCCTAGTCCTATCACTACCTGTCATCCTAAAAAGTCCCTCCCCAGCTTTCTTGTAGGACTCCTTAAGATACTGGAAGGCCACAATAAGGTCTCTTCAGAGCCTTCTCTTCTCCAGACTGAACAGCCCCAACTCTCTCAGTCTGTCTCCATAGGAGAGGTGCTCCAGCCCTCCGATCATCCTCATGGCCCTTCCCTGGATGTGCTCCAGCACATCCATATCTCTCCCATAACAGGGGCTCTAGAACTGGATGCAGTACTCTAGGTGGTGCCTCACCAGAGTGGAGCACAGGGAGAGAATCACCTCCCTTGACCTGCTGGCTATGCTTCTCTTAACGCAGCCCAGGATGTGATTGGTTTTCCAGGCCGCATCATCAGCAAACTTGCTGAGCAGACACTCTGTCCCATCATCAGAGTCACTGATAAAGGTGCTGAACAGGACTAGACCCAGCACTGATCCCTGGGAGTCCCTGGGGGACTCCACTAGTTACAGGTCTCCAGTTGGACTTGGCACCATTGATCACCACTCTTTGAACTCTATTGTGTAACCAGTTCTTAATCCATCTCACTTTGTTCTATGCCATCCCTTCTGAGCTCCCTCGCAAGGATGTTATGGGAGACAGTGTCAAAAGCCTTCTAAGGTCAAGGTACACTACATCCACTGTTCTCCCTGCATCTGCCCATACAGTTACGATTTCATAGAAGGCTATCAGATTAGTCAAGCATGATTTCCTCTTTGTAAATCCATGTTGACTACTCCTGATAACCTTCTTCTCTTCCATGTGCCTAGAGATGACCTCCAGAATGAGATGCTCCATCATTTTTCCAGGGTTGGAGGTGAGGCTGACTGGTCTATAGTTTCCTGGAACCTCTCTCTTGCCTTTTTTGAAGACTGGAGTGACACTGGCTTTCTTCCAGTCCTCTGGCACCCATGCTGTTTGCCATGATTTTGCAAAAATGATGGAGAGTGGTAGAGCAAAAACATCGGTCAGTTCCCTCAACACTCTTGGGTGCATCTCATAAAGGCTCATGGACTTGTGTATGTTCAATTTGTGTAACTGATCCCTAACACAGTCTTCATTGACTAGTGGAGAGTCTTCCCTCCTTCAGGCTTTCGGTCCTGCTCTGGCAGGGGGGTTGGACTCAAAGATCTCCAGAGAGCCCTTCCAACCTCTAACATCCTGTGATCCTAAGATCATGTCCTTAGTCCAAAAGGATACCAAATTATTACTGTCTGTATTTCTGATTTTGCTGTGCAGTTTACTCGTATGACAGACTGCTCAAAAGACTACAATGGGACAACAAAGATTGGACAGAGAAATCTCAGAATATCAAATCCCTCCATCTGACAGTGCCACTGGAGGGTTACTAATGTCTCGTACAGCAAATATTTTGTGTCATTTGATCTGCCATTTCAGCTGAGGCCACCAACATGACTTAGAAGACTGACCCACAGTCTGATGGTTTTCAGTGTTATGGTAGGTTTTTTTTCTTTTCCTTAATACCTCATTCATTCATAAATATTTCTACTCTTCACCTTAAATCCCTTTAGGCAAGTTATTATAGTTAAGTCTTTATTTTACTTAACTGTTGGCCTTTCTCATAAAATAATCCAGTTTACTATATAATGGGAAATGCTCTTACAACCACATTTACTGCCCAGTTATTCTCACATTTTTGCAAAAGTCATTGGAGTAAAACCCTGGAGCCGTATCTTCCCTCAGATCTAGTTGTGCTGATAGGAGACATTGCTGTCTCTAACTGTTTTATCACAGCTGGCTGCTCCACTGCTCCTTATAGCCAGTGGAGAATCCATGATGATAGTCTATAATCCACCTCTGGCAAAATTAATCCAGTTAGTTTAGATCATCAGTTAGGTTAACCTAGAGGATCTGCTGTCTGCAGCAGTCAGTGGTAGTAACAACACAAATCCACTTCGTAGCAGCAGGTGGCAATGAACAGCTTCTCTTGACCAGATGGATACAAAAAGAGACCCCCAAATTATGGGAGGTCTTTCCCTAAATGACCTGTAAGCTTTCTGAACAACTTATTTTCTTAACCCAAAAGATGTATTTTTTTATTTCTGGCCTAAGCTTAGTGTTGTTTTATTTAAGTTTAGTTAGGGCCCTTTTTTGGCAATGGCTAGCAGATAATATAAAATGTCAGGACCCAGACCCTCACAGAAGTTCTTCTCTCTCCTATTGACCCTATTCCACTGCACACAAAAACATGTGAAGCTAACTGGTCCAGAGAGAGGCAGCACCTGTATGGCTGGTTGCAAGAGTTTATGTGGTGGTTTTGGTAAGATGCAACTGAAACCGTCCAGTGCCTTCTCCCAGGTTTGGGTCTGCTATGTGATCCATCCTTGTTCAGTGAAAAACCACAACCTGCATCAGCTGAATTTTTAAAACAAATGAAGCTTTGTAGTTGCACTAAGAAACATTTCCAGTCCATTGATTCTTAGAGCTCAAAAAACTGAACCAGAGATATGAGTTGGGAGATTTATGCTATGAAGCAGTCTACTAAGGAAAGCTGAATGAGAAGCCAGATACTTTTTAAGCATCTGTGTTCTTTGTTAGATCTGTCAGGGTATCTCAGTAGTATAGTTATTAGCTAACTCAAGCCCTGAGCGTGAAATCCTTTCCTATACCAGAAGTCAAAATAAGGTTTATGTGCTGATTCTCCTTCAGCAAAGTAGCAGTTTAAACAACATTAAAAGTGGTGGTTATTTTCCAGACTACTACAGTGAGTTGAAATTCACCCTTAACACTGCCAAGTGATCTAAACCACATTAGCTGTTTTGGCTCTCAAGCTGTAATATTATTCCATAGTAATTGGCCAACAGGGACTGTTGAATTAAGTAAAACCCCTAAAATCTGTTGTTAATAAGAACAAAAGCCAAAATTAACCATGTTGAATTGTTTAGTTTATTGATCATCTAACATGAGCCAGCTTTTCATGCAACTAGATGTTTTCAGCTAGAGATGGCCATTAGCACAGTTGCTTACTATAATCTTTTATTTTCTAAATGTGCTGTAATTAATACTTGGAAGAACTAACATCCTGATTCCAGTCAGCTCCTCGGGAACACTCATTTAGCTTTTATAGTTACTGCAAACAAAATCATCAAGTTACTGATCTATATACAGTAGCAGGTGACTTTAGAAGAATTAAGTAAGCAAAGGGAGGAACCGACCAGACACTGTGGCATTGCAGAGAGCATCCTTTCCAATTTGAACAATTACATTAAAGAATATGGAGGTAAAATAAAAAAGCAGTGGCATATTTTTGAGAAAATACTTCCTATCATATGATCATAAATTGAATGCTTTCAAAATTTTCCAGAGAACTCCACAGTTACAATGACCATCCTATGCACTACAAGTCTAAATCAAAGGCAGTGGAAGCATATCAGTGTTAGTCAACTGGAAAGGCTGTTGACTCACCAGCATAATTCCTAAATTAAGATGTTGTCAACACAGATCTAACTTCAGATGTTTGGTTTAGCTGAGATGGACTAATCACTAGTAGTCAAGATCTTTGAGATGGGACCTGTGCTCATCTCTGCTCATATGAGCAGTATGGAGTGTACTGCTGGATTACAGGCAAAACTGTGGCAGAGCAGAGTAGCCAATTCTTACAGGCAGAGTCAGAGTAAATTGTATTTTAGTAGCTCCCCAGGTCATGGGGAAGAATATCACACAATCACAGGATTGTAGTGTTGGAATAGAATTCAGGAAGTCTCTAGTAGAAACTCCTGCGCAAAGCAGGGTGAGCTCCAAGGTCAAATTGTGCTGCACAGAGTTTTACTGAATCCAGTCTTGAAAATCTCCAAGGATGGAGACCACATCACCTCTCTGTGCAACATATTCCCCTGCCCTCATGATGGAAAAGCTTTTGCTTATATCCAGAACCTCTTGTTGTTTCAGTTTATGACTACTGTTTCTCATCCTCCTGTCATGCACCACTGAAGAGGCTGGTTCTGTCTTCCTGAGAAACTTCTTGTACGTGCTGGAAGATAGAATTTTGTTTATGTTCAGTGCACAGTCCTTTACTCTCTCTGCCTCACTGGGTGCATTCCTCCTGTAGAAGAAAGGGTCAAAGTTTGCAAGCTGAACTTGTCAGCTGCCTACAGTGTAAACTTTATTTTAGCAGTAACCTGGTAATGGATGCGTGAAGTTGAAGATAACAGAGACTGACTCAAAGCATCAAAATCTACTACACTTTTAATCTGGTAGTCAGATAAACTGCAGTGGCTGTGAGAGAGTTCTGGGAGACCGTGCGACTGGCAGTCAGAAGGAAACTATTGATTTGAAATTGTGTTTGAGCATTCCCCTGTTGCCGTTTTTCCTGCAAGAGCTGCCTGTCCCACAAACCAGGGCCCTTGATCTCTCAGGTCACAACTTCAACCTTTAGTCAAACAATAGGTCAAGTAACACAACAGTAATATAGAATCATAGAATCAGTCAGGGTTGGAAGGGACCACAAGGATCATCTAGTTCCAACCCCACTGCCATGGGCAGGGACACCTCACACTACGTCAGGCTGGCCAGAGCCTCATCCAGCCTGGCCTTAAACACCTCCTTAAACACCACCTTTCTTGATGCAGATTTTAACCTTCGGAGCCTCACTGCTGAGCAGCTACAGCCTACAATTTACAACCCCTGGCATTTGTTTTATGAATTATGTATTTTTATGTACTGTTGCTGGTTTTGTTAATTGGTTGCAAAGCATAATTATGCATTCAACACAAAAATTCATGCTTGTTTTTTGTTTGACATGTGTATCCTTGCCAGTCTGGGAGCTTTTCTGGTTTAGAAGGGATATCTTTATTTTTTTTAACTAAGTAGAATATATATAGCTAAATGCCAGCTTAAGTTCTGC
This sequence comes from Indicator indicator, assembly GCF_027791375.1. Taxonomy (NCBI): domain Eukaryota; kingdom Metazoa; phylum Chordata; class Aves; order Piciformes; family Indicatoridae; genus Indicator; species Indicator indicator. Next base: position 9,711,151 of record NC_072010.1, read on the forward strand.
TAGCTTAAGCTGATCCTCACTTTTCACTGTCTACATGAGCAATTCTCACCAATCCTGAGCTCAATATGAGGCCTATGAAGTAAGTGATAGTTTCCTTGCTAGTTTTAAAAGTGATTGTAATTTAATGAAGTACTGGATGTTCAGGAGTTTGTCTGTTTTGGTCTTTTTTTGCAGTTTTGTCACCTGGTCTAAGAAAAGAAGTCCCTTTTCCTAGTAATCTTTTCAGTTTGTTTTGTGTCATTTTTATGACTACTTAGGATCACTTTTATCTCCCATAAGCCTCATGTCTTTAATTAGACTAAAATAGGTATTTTCAATATTGAATAAAATATCCAAGTATTATCAGAGAAGCACTCTTAACCATATCTCACACTGGTAATAGCTCTAGCAGGGAAAGTCCCATATAAGAGAGTATGGTGGCCAATAGGTGTGGTTTTGATTTAGTCAGGAAGTGACTCAGACAGTCTTATGGGATGCTGATTGTCTTAAAAGTTCTGAGTGTCATCTTTGGCTGCTAAGTGAGGTGCTCAGTAACAGCTAAAAGTGAGATGAAATTTGATTTGGACCAACTTCTTCTACCTCCTAACAGAGTTGACTGCATTCCAAGGCATGCTGTACTTCAGATCTCACCATGGCAGGCTCATTTTTCTCTGTCTCCAGTTATCCTGCAGAGCATTTGTAAGACAGGATACAGCAACTGTGGCTTTGTAATTTAGCAATGTGTACGGTGGGCTATTTAGTCATCTCCCAAGACTCAGGAAATGGTGAGCCTTCAGGGTAGATACTGCATTCCTTATGCTGCGTATCTTGGAATTGGTAGTAGTAGCAAAGTGGAGAAAGTAAAGGAGGTGCAGAAACAAAGAGTGAGACAAGAAAGGAGCAGCAAAACAATGCTAAAGAGAACCCCCTCTTCCAGCCCAGGCACTGTGGAAAATGGAAGCTGGTGTACAAGGAGGTAGCTTTATTCCCTCTCTTTTGGAAAATTTACTTCCTTATGCTCTCTGCTCTCAACTCACTACCCATATTCTTTTAAGAAGCATGTGGTTTGCTGCATCCTGTTCCCCCTTCCAAAAGGGAAGCAAGCAGCATCAATAAACTCTGCCATCAAGCCAAAGCTCCTGTTTTGCCTGGGTGAATGGTATTTATTTAGCTTTTAGGTATTTTCCTCCCTGGGCAACCTGCTCCAGTGTTCTACCATTCTCATAATAAAGAACTTCCTAATGTCCAATTTTAGTCTACCCTTCTCTAGTTTAAAACCATGGCCCCTTGTCCTACCACTATAGGCCTTTGTAAAAAGTCACTCCCCAGCTTTTTTTGTAGGTGCTCTTCAGGTACTGGAAGGCCACTCTAAGATCTCCCCAGAGTCTTCTCCAGGCTGAACAATCCCAGCTCTCTCAGTCTGTCCTGGTAGGAGAGATGCTGCAGCCCTCTGATCCTTTTTGTGGCCCTCCTCTGGATCCGCTCCATCAGGTCCATTTCCCTCTTGTGTTGTAGAAGGTGAAGAGCAGCCACTAAGTGTGGCCTCCCTGCCTGTGGCTCAGCTATTCCCTGCCCTCTTTCCCATCCTCTTCCCTCAACCTTTCCTCACACACCAGCTCACTTCCAGGCTGAGCTGGCTCACTGCACAGCCCTTTGTATACCCTGCCTCAGCCAGCTGTGTCACTGGCCCCCAGCTCACATTCTGCTGATGTGACAGAGGCACTATAGCACCAGGGGGAGAGGGGTGCCAGGGGCTGATGGAAGGCCCAGCCTTCAGCTGCCCATGGAAAAAGGGCTGTTGCTCTTCAGATTTACTGAGATGCAGGACAGACATCACAGTACTACTTGGTTGCTGCTATTGTTCATTTTTAATGTTACTGATGTACTTACGACTTTAAAAAGATGTAGGCATAGAAATAAATGCATTTCATACCTTCTTCTGATGCTATTCATACCATCTTCCTCCACTGATGTTATCGTCATGTGAGGTCTAATTTAGATAGTAATACCCAAAAGCACCTGTCATTTTACTGTCTATTATGTGCCAGTCCCACACCTGTGGTGCTATATAGAAGCTAATAATACATCAATATGCTCATTCTTTATAAGTTCTGTAGGTGGAATTCCATCTGGTTTCTATATGACATGTGAGATGTTAGTGTGAAAAGTCCTTGCTGTTCAGAATTTGTGATGGCTTATGAGCAGTTGGGAAATGGCAGAAAAAAGGATCACAAAACTGGACATGCTTATCATTTAAAAAAGACATGCAGACATATGTTTAAGACAGTGGCTGTGACTGGTGCAGGATTCCCAAGTGGTGTAAATCTCTAATCTCTGAAAAGTCTTACTGAAGTTGTTAGGACATTAGCCAGTCTTTTCAACTGTTTCTGAATATTTTCAGTGTTTAAGAAAGTTTTGGTATGTGGAGCACTGCCATTTCTTTCACAGAATATATCTACTTCTGGAGTGACATGCAGGGCCAGGGAAAACGTAAAAAATATGGTGATTTGATGATTCTGTAAAAATACCTTGACTGTTCCCTGGGTGGAAATTTTGTCCTTTCTCATGAGGTATTCATGGATTTGGCTGAATTAGACTAGGAGAGCTTGATCGGAAGAACCTTGTAATCCAAAATTTAACAAGCTATACAATATAGGAAACAATTTTGCAGCTTTTCCAAGCTGCAAATTGGATGATGTGTGGAAGTGTCCCCATTGGCTAATCTAAATTGTATTCTGAGTTTCTCTAGTCATCACTTGCCAAGGATTACTGTAACCATGGATTACAAAGGGAAGCAATCCAGTGCTTCCTTAGTAAAGAGAAAACAAGTTTTCTCTTCCTCCCCTTCACCTCTTGACCACTTCTACTGGAACAAATACTGGTTGTGATTAAGCCTGAAATAGGAACTTTCAAAACCTAGAAGTCCTGATAATTAATAAAAATTAGCCCTTAAATAGTACTTAATGCATTGTTTGGTGCACTGCCTAAATGCATGTTTGTTACAGAGGTACACAGCTGTCTGGGGTAAGACTGAAAAACAGAAGTGTTTTATTGCACTCAAAAAATCGTATCATCACCATCCAGCACTTGAGGCTGGTTAGGCAAAACGAGAGCTGAGAAGCACAGAAGCCAGGGGCAGCCCTGAGGCTGAGGGCGGGAAGAAGAGGAGAAGGAGGAGGAGGAAGGTGGCTGTTTGCCTGTCCTCCTGGCAGCGTGCAAAGCTGCAGGCAAGCGGTGCCCCCATGGCCGGGAGCAAGGCCACCCTCCGCACATGGCTGGGCTGCTCCGGGCTGCTGGGCTGTTTCTTGCTGGGCTTTCTGGCAGGTGAGTACAGAGACACAGGGGTTCGGCCCGCAGCCTTTGCCCTGTACGGATACTTGGTGCAAGCCCTGATGTGATTAACTCCCCATCAGGGAGCTTTTACTGCTTTTTGGGGGAGTTAAAAAACACCCGTCCCGCTGTTTTTCTCAGAGATTGTTGTCTTGGCAGTTTTGGGCTTTAGGGAGTGAGGAACAGAGGCGGCTGCGTGCTTCAGTCCAAGATGAGCCCTGGTGAATTGATGGCTTCCCGTAACGGGCGGTCAGCTGGTCAAAGAGGAGAGATTAATAGAAGACTTTGAGACTTCAGAGGTTACAAAACTTCCTGGGTTATCTTTTTTATTTCTGCTTCCTAATTTTTACTGAAGAGCTATTTAAATGCTCCTATTCAGTTGCTATTTCAGAAATTGAGGGCAGAATGTAGAGGAGGAGGAGGAGTTTTGACTGCCAGCCAAGAGTGGAGCTTCTGAATTTTTCATCATGTACAATGAAGTTTACTAGAACATTAGATTCTTTTCTGCAGTCACTTGCAGAATTTGATTTTAAGTCTAAAATTGTCTAAACCACAAGTTTTAAAAGGGTGGATGCAGACATGCAATTTTAGAAAGGGCACTTAAGGGCAAAGCATGAAAGAAAAAATACATGAGGGCTATTAAATGTGTATTAAAAAAGTAAATAATTCTGGTGCTTGTTCTATGCTTATGTTTGTCCCTGAAAACAAGATACTGGGCAAGATGGACCTTTGGTCTGATCTAGTATCACTGTTACATTCAGTGTTACCATAATTGCATTTTAAGTCTAACAGGTCATATATATTGTGCATGTGACAGCACTGATACTTGGCTTTAGTATGACAGTAATTCCTAGCTATAATAATAAAAGGATTTGTTGGGGGTTTTGTTTATTTGTTTGCTTTTGTGGGTTTTGGTTGGTTGGTTTTGTTTATAAAGACAAATTCATACCTTTTATATGCTCTCTTTCAGATTTATGTCTACGGAAATATCTTTGACTTTTTAAATCTGACTTGGGTCACAGTCACATTTAACTTTATTCTTTTAATTATCAGATAGACTAACCATACTCTCCAACCTCTGTAGCTATTAAAATGCTGACAGGGTGGCTGTTGAGTCCTATATCTTCACTTTAAATATCCTTATACATGTATTTTGGAGTAAGTGTATAAATTAAATGCATCAGGAGTTCAGTCCTCACACTGCAAAGAGTTAACTGAGAATTTAAATTTGACTTCAAAATGAAGGAAAAGTGAATCTACCCTGAAAACAGTGGAGAATTTAAACTAGAGTTTAAAATGAATGAGAGATGAATCTACCTTGAAAAGAGGACTGTATTTACCAGAGAGTCAGAGTATACTCTTAATTATATTACGCTTTTTTTGGCAGTTCAGTCAGTGAAGTGTATTTTACTTTTCTGCCTCACTTCTACATTTGAGCCAGCAAATACTGACAGGGGGCGCTCTAAGCCCTGTACATTCGTATGGTTTTAATAAGACAGTTCGGTACTTCAGGTTGCACGTGGGCTCAAATATATGAGGATTTGGGTTCCTGCTAAGTGGGAAGCTCTTCAAATGTGTTTCAGGATGGTTTACAAAACCGACTGAAAAAAACCCTGACTCTTCAGATGTCTATCACAGTGCGCGACAGAAACTTGTGGATGAAATGAAAGCAGAAAACATCAAGCAATTCCTTCGGTAAGTCCTGAGCATCTTAGTTTTGAATAATTTTAACAGTCACAAAATCCAGAAAATGCTAACATCAGCTCCAAGGAGCTGCCTCTTAAAGCAGAGCTGTTAAGATGCTTTGGAATCACTTGGTTTGTGCATAATGTCTGGGGGGAAGGAGAAGGGAGAGTCTCACAACCCTTCTGTTCCCTTCTTACCCATTTTTGAAGTTTCCTCTTTGGAGTGCTTGTACTGTTCAATGCACTTCCCACAAGCTTCAGTACTGCCAGCGCTTATGCTTTTTACTATGATTTTCCACAGTGTTAATTTAATGCAGTGTCTGTTGGGGGTTTTTTGGGTTTTTTTTGTTCTTTTCTCAGAAGTGTCTGAGAAGTGTCTGAAACTCTAGCATTTGATAACTTTGCTTTGTCTCAGACTGAGATTATTTTACTGTGTTTGGCATACTTTGATTGCTATTAATTACATTTGATTGCTTATCTGCCCAGTGTCTCATTGAACTTTCAGTTTGAGCAGCTAATATAAATAGGAAATAAATATATTAAAAATTATACAAAATTTGCATGATGCTGAGTTCCATGTATAGTTACAACTGGTAATACTTTTAGTGTGACCATATTGGTTAGTGTACCCTGTTTTCTGTTTCAGAAGATGAAGGGCCCTGTCCATGCACAGTGTGTATGGTTGGTTAATTCTTGTATGATATAATTGTTATAAAATATACGTTTTGCATCCATGCAGTTCTTTCAAAACACCAAAAATGCTAGGGATATGGAAATATCCTCTTGTTTTGCTATGTATGCCACTGGAAAAAAATCATCATTATTGTACATGTTTATTGTATCTTCTACAGGAAAATAAACATGTTCATACAAAAAAGTAAACTAATATAACCTATGGTTAGTAACATGTTGGTATTCAGCATGTAAGTCAGCAGCCACATCATAAACATCAAAGAAACAACTCTGATTTCTGTCCATTTATTCTAGAACTGCAAGGTTTAATTTCTAGTATCAATTAGCTTTTTTAAGTCTATAGGCCTTATCTTCTTTTGTATTTGCTGCTCTTGATAGGTTGGAGAGTTTCTCAAGATTATGTTTGAGTGAGAGTCTAGGCAACATAGATTGGTGTCAGCATATAATAGCTCTGCAATTATGCTAAAGTTTCTTGTCTCTAGGGTATTAATTGTATCTTTTTTTGTGAATTTGCTTTGATGATGGGCCAAATGATTCTTACTGTTTGCTATTTTCGTCCCTAAATCCAAATAAAAAGCAAGAACTGCAGAAAAAAATACACTAATACACTATCCAGAAAGTTTGTTAAAAACATTAAAAAATGTGAGCTCGAGAATTTTTGACTTTTAAATTGGCTTTTGTCAAGTGGGGGAAATGAGCTATGAGTCTCAGAAAATGCAGGCACTTTGACCTTAGCATTGAATCCTAGTTCTGGAAAGGAAAAGTTAAAAAGCAGTATCATGTGTTGTTCTATTCGATTTTCCTAATAGCATATGCAGTATTTAAACTAGAGTGCCTAAGGAATTGAGAGGTACTTAAAACACTCTAGAAAATTAAAGTTCAAAAAGACAGGCAGCAGGCTTTGTCAAAGCTTGCTTCCAGACCTCAATGCATACCCTCACAGTTTAAAGAGAAAGAAGGATGACAGCAGAGAGCAGAAGGTTGTGGTCTATTCAGATGCCTTCAAATTCAGAGGGCAAGGTGAGATCCACATCAAAGAGTTGGATGTTATGATTTCAAGGCTGCTGCGGGTGAGTAGTTCTAGCAATTGAATGAGGTCCCTGGTGGCTGGAAAAGGCTGATACAAATAAGGCAAGAAAGACAACCTGGGGGGACTGTGGGCTGGTTAGTGTCACCTCAGTCCCTGTAAGGGTGACCAAACGTCCTTCTGAAATCTGTTTCCCAGCACATGAAGGACACAAAAGTAGTTAGGAGTAGTCAGCATTTATTTACTATTTGTTTATATGATCAGCATGATCACCTTCTCTAAGGCTACAGAGGTGAGTGGAGACATTAAGCGGCTGTAACATCCTTGACTTTAACAAGGCTTTGGACGTCTTCTCCTGCAACATTCTCATTTGGAAGCTGAGGAAGTTCATACTGAAGAACAAGCTGTTATATGGGCAATAAATAGTCTGAACTGACAGGCTGAAGAGGTACTAATCATGGTATTTGGTATCGTTAATTAATGGTAATTAATGGTATCTGATATCCCTGGGGCAGCCGTTAACATGTAGGCTGCTGGGAATTTGAAGCTGGTACCCAGCTGACAGCTCAGAGTAACTCATTTGTTCAGTGGGACAAACAGATTGTAGACAGATTTGTGTAGGGTAGCCCAATGGGGCTGGATGTTGTTTCTGACTATTTATCACCATTATGTGTTATATCTGCTCTGGATTTAAATGTTGTTAGAAGGCTTTTGTTAGTCAGGCTTTTGATTAATTAAAAAAGAACAAATCTGTGCAGATAGTTTGACGTATTTTCAAGTGAAACTTATTATTATAATGTTATGCCAACAATGTGCAAGCTCATCATCAGATACCAGAATTATTTGAAGGTCTTCTTTCTAAACATGTGGCTTTTCTGTATCTAATTCTGCTCCTTGCATACTGTTCATGTTTTTTTTTATGAATATCCCTGACACTGATTTTTGTTGTTTGCGTGTAGATCTGGCTATTTCTATTATGCAAAGAGAACAGTTCAGCTGACTTATCTTAAAGCCTCAGGAAAGCTTTTCTGCTCTGACTACGTTTTATGCTTATCCTGATGCAGACTCTGATAAGCAAATATGTTATACAGCTCTGACTTTAACTGTAAGACCTTATTTTCCATGCATGTGGCCTGTAGATAAGCTTCATACACACTGATCCTGGTTCACCACTGTGCTTCTCTATATTTGCTGTTTACTAATAGCTTTCTTTTTTTATTCTAGCTCGTTCACCAGGCTGCCTCACCTTGCAGGAACTGAACAGAATCTTCTTCTTGCCAAGCAAATTCAAGGCCAGTGGAAGGAATTTGGACTAGATTCAGCAGAACTCGTTCATTATGATGTACTTCTTTCATATCCAAATGAAACTCAGCCAAACTACATCTCAGTAATTGATGATCAAGGGAATGAGGTGAATCTTTTTAATGATCAAACTATAGTTAAGACTTCTTTAAAGAAATAGTGTCTTCCTCTTTTCCTGCCATTTCATTCCAGCATATGCTTTATATTTTGATAAAAAATCCAGTGCAAAGGGAACTTATATTTAGAAATGGTTTTCCAGGCTGCAGAAAAACAGCAGTAGCTGAAATCTCAGTTCCCCGAACAGCAAACAGAGGATGTGTGGAGAGGCTGCAATTAACACCAATAGACCATAAGGTGTAAGAATGGCCATACTGGTTTAGAGTAAGGCAAATATACTGTTTCAATAAACAGTCTTATGTGGATGTATGGGGAAATTTAAGCACAAAGAAATCCATTTAGGACATGCATTCTTCCAGTGCCTAGCTGTTTTCAGAGCAGGGATTCCCTGAATGTGATGCAATTAGTCTCTTTAAGAATTCTCATTAAAAATCTTTTCCAAATATTTACCCAGTTAATGACCCTCTCTGTTTCAAGTATTTATCCAATCTCTGCTTGACATCTGTACAATATTTGCTTCTCCAGCATGCTGAGGTAAGGAATGCCACATAGATGCTATGCATTGTATGAAGTACTACATCTTTCATTAACTTTGATCCTACTGGGTTCCTGTGATGTCTCCTAAATAATAATGAACAGTTGGTCTATAGTCATCTTCTCCATTTTGTACACACAGAGGAATAAAAAAACCTAGATGCAAAATCTGACAAGGGCCCTGAGTGAGGAGAGGAGGTGTCACTGGTGGAGAAGGATCATAGCACATAGGTAGGGATGAAGAGCCCTGATAGAAACTAAGCACTGTGTGTGCAGAGATGGCATGAGCTTAGAAGTGAAAGAATGGAGAAATTATTCTGGAACCCCCATAACAGTCTCTAGCTATAACCTCCTAATGTGACAAAGAGTGAACATGGATCTTGAGGAAACATGAGTGTTAGAACAGATAGTAGCAAAAGGCAGCCTGTTTAACTGGATTGTAACTAGCAGGGAGTTGAAGAGAATAATAATAATACAAGTAATCACAAAAAAATAAGTGTCTGATAGCATGGATGAACTAGGTGTCTTTTTATTGTCACCACCTTTTGGCAATTTTCAGCTACTTCTTTGCTTAGGTTCAGGCATTGACTGATAAGCATGTTCTGACAACTGCTATATCAAACGGCTTATGGGTGGACTCAGCACTCCTAAAAGCCTTTTCCAACCTAAATTATTCTCAGATTCAATGATTCTGTCTCTCTGCATTCTTTTGTAAAAATTCAGTTATGTATCTCTAGCTGTTTTACTGTTTGAACTTATGCATGCTAGTTAGAATGGTATTTTTTGCTAACAGTTTATGTAAACAGGTATATAATTTGCAATAATCATGCTTAGTGTGCAAACTTTTGCCTGGAGTTAGAGTGTTTGACCAAGGGTTCCTGTTATTTGTTAATAGATTTTCAATACATCGTTGTCTGAACCACCTCCACAGGGGTATGAAAATGTTACTGATATACTGCCACCATATAATGCTTTCTCAGCACAAGGAGTGCCAGAGGTAAGAAAAAAAATATGTAAGAGTATTATTAGCTGAAGTTGTGTTTTGCAAAAAACTTGCTGGGATGGATTGCTCCAACTTCTCAAAATATTTCTTGTAGTAGCTTTAATTAACCATTAGTGTAAGAAAATACTTGAGGACAGCTAGGCCACATATTGTGCTAAGGTCCTCCTATTACAAAAAAAGCTTTCTCAAATTACTAGACCATAATAAGTGAAAAGCTTTTATCTTTATGGAAAATGCTGGAAACTTCTCAGATTACTCCACATTACTCAATCATAAGGAGCAAGAAGAAATAGCTACATATAAATTGGGCTGGAAGACATTTTAGATTAAGTGAATGTCTTCTACGGCTACAGAAGTCCCTCACTTAATCTGGTAAGTCATCATGGAGAAAAACAAGCCAGGGACAACCTTGCATGGTATAGATGAATGAAATTATATAACAGTGAGTGTTTGTGTATGCAAGTCATACCACTATTTTTTCATGGCCACAAAAGTTTGTCAGCTTAGCAAAGTACTTTGGCTTAGAGTCCAACCTTAGTTTGTAGGATAATACAGAAAGCTCAGCAGTTTTGGGCCAAGGATTCCCGTAGAATATTACAGGTATCTTTTGCTATCGTTTTGATGAACACTGGATCTCATTTGTAGGAACCCAAAAAAAAGCCCTATATCAGACATAGTGACTAAAACTGTTTATATCTGAAAACAAGTATTTTGTGTTGAATGCTGGTTGTCATGAAACTGCTTGTCTGTGCAGGCAGATCTGGTATATGTGAATTACGGTCGTACTGAAGATTTTTTCAAGCTGGAACGTGAAATGGGAATTAACTGTACAGGGAAGATTGTCATTGCCAGATATGGAAAGATATTCAGAGGAAACAAAGTAAGAGTTGTGTTTTATTTATTTCCCTCTCTGGGCAGACGCTGCATATGGTAGAGCCAGCAGGAGTTAATGAGGGCTGTAGACTGGAACATAAAAGCAGAAGGAAGCCTGCAGTGTATCCATTGTGATTGCATTTTACACATAACTTTCAGTCTCCTGAGGCTGAGATAACTGCAGACTCCACAGAAAGCTCTTGCAAGAGATTAGTTTAGGGAACTGGCTCTTTGTAAAGCCAAAACCTTTAGTGCTCTGCAGCCATGGAACAGCAGTATTTTGAAGAAGTATTTGACAGGGAATCTGATGCATAGAGATTGAATAACTACTAACTTGAGGCAACAACTCTGACAAAACTGGTGATAGTGGGACTGTAGGGATACTGGTCAGTTTTTGTGCCTCAGTTTTATGTCCTGTGCTTTGAGATGTGAGTAAAGGTGTGACACAAATAATCAACACTGTTTTGCTGTGGTGAAACAGAGCAGACTCATTTCTGCTGAGTCTGTGGTAATTTTTCACTCTTGTACATACACAACTTCTAAATCTATGTCCCCATGGATGTAAATTGCAACCTTTGGATTAATGACTGCATTAAAACAAAAAAAAAAAGAGAAAAGAGGCATTTCTTAAAAGCAAATAATTTCACAGGTCAAAAATGCCATATTAGCAGGAGCCCAAGGGATCATACTTTATTCAGACCCTGCTGACTACTGTGCCCCAGGGGTAGATGCTTATCCAGGTGGCTGGAACCTTCCAGGCAGAGGAGCCCAGCGTGGGAATGTGTTAAACCTAAATGGAGCTGGGGACCCTCTGACACCAGGTTATCCTGCAAAAGGTGAGTGAAAGATCTGTACCCTGGGCTATCAGGTACTTTGGAAACTGGTGCTGAAGTTATTGTAGCAGTGGAAATTAATCTCTTTCTTTTTGCATCTGTACTGAAAACAGATAAAGTTATTTTTTAGCAATAGTTCATTTTCCTATTGCTAACTAATTTCTATCTCTATGTCATTTCAACTTGCAGCTTTTGAGTTAGGCAAGTAAAGTAAGTTTGTAGGAAAATCTCTTTGTATGAACATAGCCTTGTAATTTAGAAAAGCAGGACATGTAAATTTTCAGTCTATGAAGCAGCAGAAAATGGCTGAGAATTTATAGCCTTTTTAAAATACCTGTGTTTCTTAAGAAACCATCAAAGAGGAGTAATGGCTTTGCTTGGAGGCATGTTTCCTTGTTGATCCTAAATTCCAAGCAGAAAAACTGTTTAAAATCCTCTTTACAGGGAGTAACATTTCTGTAGTAAAAATAACAGTAGCCTGAAGTCTTTTGAAAACTGGCACCATGTGCTTGTCTTGTCCTTGTGGGCATCCTGAGCTCTGTCTGAATGAAGCTGCCTGACACTCCTTTCTGATGGTGGGATGGGAATATAGGGGTGCTGCTGGAGAGCTCACTGCCTTGTTGGGAGTGTAAGACAACAACCTACTGTAAAAACAGGATAGACTGTGTGTACCTGGCCCATGAGATTCAGAGAGACATAGACTGTCTTCAGCATAGATAAATGCATCTTCTGTGGGTGCCTTCTGTAGCTTGACAACAGGCTGCACCGGGGCCATCTTCACCTCACACAATATCTTGGTTATCCCACAGTCAGTTTTGAGGAGGTGTAATAATATGGATGGACAGCAAATCAAATTTTGCATCAAATGTGAGGAATTCTCTTACACAGTTGTGCAGATGCACTATTGGGTTTGTGGTTCTGTCACTTCATTTTGCAGTATCTAAAAAATGATGTAAGAATACAAAAATTGATGTAAATTTGTGGCTACTGTGTGGCTGCACTGTTCAAAAGTATTGCCAGTTTGGTGAAAGTTGCTAAGAACATTGTAAACTTGACATTTTGTTCTGGTTTCTCAGAGTACACTTTCAGGTATAAAGGTAATGAAGGTGTAGGGATTCCCAAAATCCCAGTTCATCCTATCGGATATCATGATGCAGAAGTATTATTGCGGTGAGTATACATCAGTCCTCCTCACCAGAAGTCAGTATTACAAATGTACAGCAGAATTGTGCTTATTAAGATGTAAAATCTATGCTGTTGCTTGCATTTACTGCTCTTTTGTAGCAATGTGCACTTCAGAAAATGTGGAAAATTCAAAGAAATCTGTTTCTGGTATAATGGTTTTAAGAATTTTGAAAACCCACTTTATTTTAGATGCAGTAATTGTTAAGCAAATGTAAAGTTTTAGCCTACTGGTCAATGTTTGTCTTGGGTTTTCACTTAACAGTGCAATGGGAGGACCTGCAGCTCCAGAGAGCAGCTGGAAGGGAAGTCTCAATGTGTCTTACAACGTGGGGCCAGGATTTGCAGACAAGTTTTCTACAAGGTCAGTTTTAACACTTGCCTATTTATAAAATACTGCGAAAAATCTCCCAACAAGAAAAGGTCTGAGAAAAAAAATGCATCTAGAGATACTCTGGAGAAATTTATTTCCTTCAGAGTGGGCAATGCTTGATGATAATTACTAGAATTGTAAAATGAATTATCAAAAATATAGTTTTGCTCAATGTCCTCAGTGTCAGTGAACAGATTCAGGGGCATATGTCCAGCCTTGTCATGGCAACTTCAATTCTTAGTATAAGGTTCAGACTGGCAATAGGACATCCAGTTTATATCAGCCCAAAAGAGAAGGACAGAATATTCAGTAGTCCTCTTCTATATATATTTCCCTTGCCCACTGGAAGCCTTACAGGATTTCAGTGTACTTAGAGCTATAAAATACAGCAATGATTTGGGAGTCTGTCAACTATTCCCCAAAGCTGGTAGGCCCCATGGTTGAGCAATAACAGGATGGAACTGCCCAAGGCACGTGCATCTTACTATCTTGTTTGGGAGGAACTGGCCTTTGCCCAGTTGGATTAGCGATAGTAGGTTTGTGGTTTACATATGTTTCTCTGTTAGAGCTGAAATGAACTGTCCAGCTCTCCAGCCCTAACAAGAGTTATCCTCTAGCAGACCAAGACACATAACAGTTACATTTACCAAACAGGGATTTGGCTGGCTGGCTATAGCATTCTTCCTTATTTATAGTTGATAAGCTGCAGTACATAAAGCTAAAGAAGAGTTTTCTATCACTTTTTCCCACAAAAATATTTTCAATTTACGTGAGATGCTATTCTGAACAGCGTGCAAAATTTGTGTGTCATTATCACTGTTCCACCTCCTACCAAACAAGACTATGGCTGAGTATTTAATGTATGAAGAATCATAGAATCACAGGGGTTGGAAGGGACCTCTAAAGGTCATCTAGTCTACTCCTCCTGCAGTGATCAGGGACATCCTCAACTAGATCAGGTCACCCAGACCCCTGTCGAGCCTCACCTTGAGTATCTCCAAACTGGTGCCTCAAGCACCTGTCTGGGCAACCTGTTCTGGTGCTCAACCATCCTCATTGTAGAGAATTTCCTGACATACAATCTAAATCACTTCATTTATTATAATTTGTTTCTTTTCTGTTTTAACAGTAGCTGAAAATTAGTAAGAATAAATAAATATGTAAGAAAACATACTAGACATAATCAGGGTGCTGTTTAGAATGTGAGAAAACAGTGAGAAAAACAATATGATTCATCCACAAAACATATACATGGACAATATTTTTGAATGCACTTTTTAACATCTTCCTACTTGATATGGTAACAGTTTGTATAAATATGGGCTAATCCATCATATATTTTTCAGAGTAGCTCATATCCAAATAAATCTTTTGAACCTAAGTAGAAAGTCACTTGCACATGGAAAGTGTGCAAGTATATGCATGCTCAAGGCACTGGTGTCAATTATTTTCTGGGCAAAGATCCAGTAGCTGTCCTGAAGCAGGTTTTGATTTTGACAACTATGCAGATTTGCTGCTGAAAAGTTAACTTCAAATGTGAAACTCTTGGGGTTTTGCCAGACACAAAAAAGTCCTTATTTGGTGGTTTGTTTATTCACACAGGTTAAGAGGGGCTGAATACTATGTAAATTTTTGCTGTCCTAATACACAAAGTTGCTCACTTTCTCCCCCCACAGTGGCATGAGGGGAAAGAATTGCAAGGGCAAAACTGAGAAAATCCAGGGGCTAAGATAAAGACACTTTAACCAGTAAACCAAAAGCTGAAGGCTGCACAAACAAGCAAAGCAAAACAAGAAATTAATTCACCACTTCCCATTTACAGGTCATCTCCAGCAATGCAAGGCTCCATCACACTTAGCAGTTACTTGGGAAGATAAAGGCCATCACTCTGAACATCCCCTCTTTCTTCTTCCCCCAGCTTAATGTGCTGTGTGATATCATATGGAATATTCCTTTGGTCAGCTAGCGTTGGCTGTCCCAGCTGTGTCCCCTTACAACTTCTTGTGTGCCCCCAGCCTACTTGCTGCTGGACTGGTGTGAGAAGGAGCAGAGGTCTTGACTCTCTGTAAGCAGTGGTCAGCAATAACTACTGTTGTCAACACTGGGTTATCAACACTGTTTTCAGCACAAATCCAGAACATAGCCCCATACCAGCTGCTATGAAGACAAGTAACTGTATCACAGCCTGAACTAGCACATCAGTACTTCTCTAATGCACAATTATTCAACTGACTCCCATAAATACTAACTCAGTAAATATTGTAAATGGTCAAAACTTTATAGATTGACCCACTTCCTAGGGTTGTTTCTAAGGCATCTTTCTGTCAGCAGGTTAACCTGAAGTAAAATAATGGGACAGAGGTGCAGCATGACAAGTTAGATCAGTGCTGAACACACAAAAAAGAAGCACAGACTTTCTGCTTACAAGTTATTAACATTGACTTTTTATTGCCTTCTCACTCAGAAATAGTTACTCCATACTGCTTTTCATTTCAGAAAAGTCAGAATGCATGTTCATACAAGCAATAAAATAACACGAATTTATAACGTCATTGGCATCCTCAGAGGAGCTGTGGAACCAGGTGAGCATTGAGTGCTTGATGATTTTAATTTCTTCTTTATTTTGTGTTTGGTGAAGCAGTTCTCATGTTGTAAGAAACTTCAAGATTTTTTGATAGCCAGATAATATGAAATCTGAGAAATCCTTAGTAATTGCCCTGTCCCTCCCATCACACTGTTTGACATTCCCAGGAACGTATTTGAATGGAAATACTAGAATGATAAATCTTTGAGAATTTTTTTTAACACCTGTCATTTTATGGTAGGTTTCCACCTAAATCATTCATATCTTTTGCCTTTCCAAAAGAAGAACACAATGAGAAGTACAGAAAACTATTGATGATTTGGAATCTCAGCATCCTGTTGTTGATACTTACTAGCAGGTCATATAGAGGAAAGAATTTTAAGTGAAAAGAAAAAATATGTATGAAGTATTGCTTGCCTTTAGTTATATACTTCAGTAGAGTAAGTGAATCATTGCAGAATACCTTAAAAACTAAATTTGTGGAACTGGTATTAAACTTCATATTTTCTTTGACACAAGTAGGGTTGCAATCAAAGGAAATATAGGTAACCTTAATGCATTTTTAATTAAGGATTGGTATTATCTGTTTGATTCCAGACAGATATGTTATTTTAGGAGGTCACAGAGACTCTTGGGTGTTTGGTGGTATTGATCCAACTACAGGTGCAGCTGTTCTGCAAGAGGTTGTACGGAGTTTTGGTAAAATGAAGATGGAAGGTAACTTACTTATTATGGACGTAAAGTGATGGACATGAAAAGCAGCAGCTTTGAGGAACTTTGCTTAATGCTTCCATGAGTAGTTGTGCTGATTTAACTTTTCACCTCTACAGAAAATTTTATTTCATATTCTGAAAGATGCAAATTAATTGAAAAGATGAATATGTAGCTGAATTTATTCCCTCATGTCCCTCATCAGCTTTGTGGAATGAAAATATTTCATTAAGAAGAAATGTCTCTGCAATAATGTGTTCCTCTAAAGAGTTTAAAGATGATTTTTTTTCAGATATATTAATTAAGGTATATTTTAAACGTGATTTCATTTAACTTTGGTGATCTTTCACTGCAATTTCTACCTTTAAGTTGGATTTTGAAGTTTAACTATGTAATTGCAGGTTGGAGACCTAGGCGAACTATTATTTTTGCTAGCTGGGATGCAGAAGAATTTGGATTATTGGGTTCCACAGAATGGGCTGAGGTAAATAAAAATTAGTATAAAAAAAGCAAAACCTGAAAGTCTGTTGCAGGCAGCTACAGTACCCAGTGACATCTATTGGTAGACTGCAATCAATAGCTTCAAGATAAAACTAGAGCACAACAGACTCCTTCAGGTGCTATGAGGACCTCATATATTTATATAAATTACCTTATATATATATATATACAAATTATGTTCTTACAACAAAAGTGCACTATCTCCTCAAAGATTTAAAAATCTTATTTGATTCAAAGCTAATGTCTTTGCGTGGAAATCTATCCTTTCATTTAACAGAATGATACTGTGTTATAAACCAAATTGCTTTATTTTTTAACTTTCTATTAGAGAAGTTCCTTAGTTTCTATAAATTAAAGTCCAGATCATGTATCTGTGATCCATAAGCACACCAAGTCCTTTGTGTGGAAATTAATTCTTCTGGGCAAATGAAAGGGTAGGTAGTATTTGAGTGAATAGTTCCAAATCCCTGTGAAACTTCTAATATTGCAGAGTCTCAGGGATAGGACAATTGATTAACTCTGTAGTGGAATCCCTGACTATATTACTGCCTGATAAGAGGGATGTTGGGAAATTCAGAAATGAGATTCTGAATGTTCCTTTCCCTGTTGGGCATGCTCAGTTCTTAACTATGTAAGCAGTTTTGCTCAGCCCTAGTAAGAAATACAGATCTTACAAGAGTTTTCATTGCCTTGTCTGTGAAATACAAATTAAAAATAGAGGAGGCAGAAAACTGTCTGATGAAACACATTTCTGCTGAACTATGTCAATTTATTAGTGCTGAATGGTTTAACAGAAATGTGTTGTCTTGTTCTGTTAAATTTTTATTTACAAGGTTGTGCTAAGATATGTGGATAGAGCTTTCAAAATCTATAAAATTAAATCTTTTAATCTTTTTAGTTTATTAGCATGTATTTCACTATACTACAGTATTTTGTAGCAAAATGACGTGTGCCAGAGGAGGGAACAAAAGCAGAAATATGCTCCCAAACACCAAAGGAATTCCGTAATTCTTACAATAACAAAGCTGAGATTTCTATTCCTTTGGATTTTCACTAATTCCTTCTCCCCTGAACTGTTTGCCTTCCAGCTGCAACAGACTCTCTGCACCTCACAATTGGTTCATGGCACATTAGATGAAGAAAGCATAATTTAAATTATGTTTAAAATCATTTATGGAGAGATTTTAAAGAGTTGGCATTAAAGGTCCATCCCCTCTGAACTGCACTGGTGACAAAAATATGCTGTATTTAAAACCTTATTTGTGATTTCTTGGTCTATGTATCTCCACACATATGTAGACACTGCCAAATTAAAACACAGAGTTGTTTTAATTGTGAGGAATATGAAACAATGATACTTTAAAAGATCAGTTTCTCTTGAGCAAGTAATGAATAAATTAGGTGTTCTTTTTACATTTGGTTTGTTCACATATTGCTACTGCTTTTCCGTAATGTTTTTTGTTTCATAATTTAATATCCAGTAATTTATCATCCACTATTCAATGTTAAGGCAGCTGAACTAGATTAGAAAAACATGAGCACAATCTATATTTAAACCTCAATGTTTTTATATGATTATTTTCTTGTTTCATCTTGGTGGCGTGCATTCCCAACCTTTTACACATATATTAGGTTCATTTTCCTTGGAGGCATTCCTCACAGCTTACATTCACAGGTATGCCAGATCTGCCATGTACTAAATTTTGAGGAAAACTAACCCATGATATTCTCCATCTTCTGTGTGACAAAAAGACTCTGCAAGAGTGGCAGCATCCTTTTGTTACATAGACAATCTCCATTGCTCATAAATGAAGGCATTTCTTTATACTGCAAATACGCTTTTGCGTATATGTGAGGCTTGCTCCCTTTTCATCTTCTATTTCAGGATCTCCTACTGTTTCTGATCTACAGAATCTACTGTTTGTTTTGAAGATACTAATTTTATTATGAAGTTACTAATTACCAATTCTATTTTCAGTTCACATGACTTAACAAATGCTTAGTTGGGTTTTAAATTGAATGAATCGAGTAACAATTAGTAATCTAATTGCAATATCTATCACAAAGCCAACACTTAGTAAAATACCACTAGCTGATTAGAATATCAATTTCAAACATAATTGCCAGTTTGCAAAAAATAACACAAGTGTGTGTATGTATTTAGCATGAAAGCAATGCTTAGTTGACTCAAAACAGACAGTCAAATTCATTTGAACAGAAGATGTCTGTGCTTTGACTCTTCCCTTTTTGAAATGGAAGAGCATAGAAATGGCAGCAATCCTTGCTTCATCAGTGTTAAAATTAAAATCCATGCTGGGAGCTCACATGAATAACTAGGGATTAAAAATGTAGAGGAAATCTGGCTGACCTCATGGTCAGCGAACACAGTGTTGTGTGATCAAAAAGCACTGCAACTGCATAGTTAAAGTACATGCATAGCCTTCATTTACCCTGTTGCAGTGCCACTCAGGCATTCTCCTGTTCCATCTTGCTCCTGTGTGATGAAGCAGGCAGCACCTATATTTTGTAGATGTTTTCCTCAACAAATTAAGTCCCAGAATTCAGGAACGGATTTCATATTCCCAGATAATTGACACATCCTCAGAAAGTGACCTGGGGATACTGGTTGACAGTAGGCTGAACATGAGCCAGCAGTGTGCCCAGGTGGCCAAGAAGGCAAATGCCATCCTGGCCTATATCAGGAATAGTGTGGCCAGCAGGAGCAGGGAAGTCATTCTGCCCCTGTACTCAGCATTGGTTAGACACACCCTGAGTACTTTGTCCTGTTCTGGGCCACTCAGTTTAAGAAAACAGTTCCTTGAATGTGTCCAGAGAAGGGCAGCAAAGCTGGTGAGAGGTCTGGAGCATAAGCCCTGTGAGGAGCGGCTGAGGGAGCTGGGGTTGTTTAGCCTGGAGAAGAGGAGGCTCAGGGGAGACCTTATTGCTATCTACAACTACCTGAAGGGAGGTTGTAGCCAGGTGGGGGTTGGTCTCTTCTCCCAGGCAACCAGCACCAGAACAAGAGGACACAGCCTCAAGCTGCACCAGGGGAGGTTTAGGCTGGATGTTAGTTCGCCACTGGAATGGTCTGCCCAGGGAGGTGGTGGAGTCACCATCCCTGGAAGTGTTTAAGAAAAGACTGGATGAGGCATTTAGTGCTATGGTTTAGTTGATTAGATGGTGTTGGGTGATAAGTTGGACTTGATGATCTCAGAGGTCTTTTCCAACATAGTTAATTCTGAATTCTGTAATTCTGCTTATCCTGACTGGGTTCTTAAAGGTAATGCTGTATAAAACAGTGTTCTTAACATGCTCTTGACTTAGTGTCATTAATTGAGAGCAATAATTGCAGTTTTATAATCCTAGGAAAATTCCAGAATCCTTCAGGAACGGGCAGTAGCTTACATCAACACAGATTCTTCTATAGAAGGTGTGTCTTTTATTTTTAAACTCACTTTACTTCACAGGTGCCAATTTTAATAGTTCATTGTGTATTATTTATTGCATCCAGAGCAGACAAACATAAAATAGATAATAGGATATTCAGAATACATGTAGCAAATACAGTATTGAGTAGAGAGAGATAACAATTGCAATTCTCATGTTGCTTTCTTGTTGCTTTCTTGTTGCAAACAGTGCCATCCATGAGCTTCAGACCACATGTCTGGAGTCCAGAATGTCTCTTCTGGATCAGTTTCAGTATTCTCTGATAATGAACTGAGCAGTCTGAACGTTTAAGTATCTCTTAACTGCATTAGCTTTAATTTACAATTACAGTTTTAAGGTATGACAGATTACTCCTTGTTTTGCTTGTACCTCCAGTTCCTTTCCCTGTGGAATTATGATCTTTTGAGACACTAACAGAATACAATTTGTGTTGAGACCTTAGGCTTACATTTTGTGGGTGTGGGACTCATTTTGGTTCTTTGGCCCAGTGTGGTCACCTTTATTCATTATTATGAGCAGGAAGAATATGCAGGGAGTTACATGTGTATTATGGCAGGGCTCTTCTGGAAAAAAAAAAAAACAACAAAACACTAAAGAATGTTTCACAAAAAACCTGCTCCATCATTATCTAGTTTTCTATGCTCTTCAGATTATGAGAAGACTCTATTATAAAGGACTGCTTTCCAGAAAATGGACTTTGAATTTTGGGCCCAAGGCTATGGTCTAAATCACATAATCCTTAAATCATACTGAACTTTATTACAGAAGGACTTCATTTACTATTGTCTGTGTTGAAATAAAAGTTGCTAGAGTCCTATAAAGTTGTGCTGCATCCTAACCTCAGTGATTCAGGGCATTGCTCTTTCCATGTTAAACCAAACTTATCTGGGCTTAGTGTATGTGAATAAAGTGGATATCCACAGGCACATTTAAGAACTCATTTTGTTCCTGTCAGCTGAAAATTTTGTCTGACACTAAAGGATTTCAAAGAAAGAAAAGCCAAACTCAGTTTCTAAATGCTCAGTTGAATTGGGGCATTGGGAAGGGTTAGAGCTTCAATTATGCAGCCTACATGCTGGGTAAAAAAAGTAGAGCAGAATTTCACACCTAGAAGATGTCACGAATGAAATAATAGCTTTACAACTGCTTCATGTTCTCAGCATTGATTGTAACATGTATTTTTTCAGTTGATTTGCAGCCAGCATGCTGCTGCCTTAACATTTTTCTTCTAAATCTTGATTATTCAAACATGGTTCTTGCTTTATGCATTAAAGAAAATGTGAAAGTAAAACCACTGGCAAAGAAATATGTAATAAGGAAATGAATATCATATTCAGTGTACTGTTCTAATTATTTTGGACATCTTTCACCTGATACCATGTTTAGTGTACTGTTTTAAGTATCTTGGACATCTTTCACCTGACTGAGCACTAAAATCCCCTTTAGAGCCATGTATCTATGTTTATCATCACACGTTCTCCACAGGAAATTTTGGGCAGCAAGTTGTTTCTATTCATTGTCCTCTAGCAATGAAAAGAATAGTGGGCTGTCCTTTTGAGTGTTTCAGTGATTTTAATTTTCAGTTTTCAAATACAGACTCTCCTTGGAAACTTTATTAATATTATCTAGCATTTTTCCATCATCATGGGGCTTTTTGTAATTGTCAGTCTGGTCCTTTTGTGAGTACACACTGTGCAAAGGATGAGCCAAAGGTCTTACGTCATATCAAAACCCAATAACTATGTTATCTGAGAGCTTATATGTGCTTTGTTGTCCCAGCCTTCTCAACCCTCTTCTCCTCTTTGTTGTTGTTTGTATCTGAGGGCAGAAATGTTTTCCCAGCTGCCTGCCAGTGGCTGTAGTCTATAGAGAAGAATGCTTTACACTCTCAAAAGTAGTGATAGTTTCTTTTCCATGAGGCTTTTGGTGCTGTAACTCATATTATCTCAGTATGGGATACTTAGCTAGTTCGGTGTAGCCTGGAGGCAGTGTGGAAACCAGAAGAAAAAATAGGATGTTACCTTTGCCTACCATTTAACACAAGCTTCAGGGAGCACAAGTGACAAGGGCTTGTAGCTGATGAGGGGTAGTTAGGTGTATTTTAGACCTGTGGGAAGGCTTAATTGCATTACTGTGTGTGTACTGTAAGCAACATAGAATCACAGAATCACACAGAATGTTAGAGGTTGGAAAGGACCCCGAAAGATCATCTAGTCCAACCCCCCTTCCAGAGACACATTACTTATTGTGTAGTAGCAGTAGTTTATACAATGTGACCAAGTAGTCTATTTCTGTATATAGTCTAAGGAAAGATGTAAATTTTTGCCTTTGTCTAAGAAAGGATAACACCACTGGTACGTGAGGGGAAAATTTCCATATCTTTGTTTCATTTTCAGGTAACTACACATTAAGAGTTGACTGCACCCCTCTTCTCTACAAACTGGTGTATAATCTGACAAAAGAGGTACAGAATCAGAATGTCTATTATTTGTGACTGCAAGTTTATTGGATAAAATGTGATTATTGATTAATATTTGGTTTATCTTATCACTGTGCTGGAAGAATTCTGATCCTGCCAAAATCAATAGCAAAACATCCCATCAGTGGTACACAGCCCAGACTCACAGTTGTTCAGTATTCTCAGAAAGGTTGAAACATGTCACTGACAGAAGTGGAAAATTATTTACAATATAGTAAAATAATAACAATAATAAAACTAAGATAATAAAACACTTGAGCAAGATCAAATCTCTAAAGTGATAAGCATTCAAGGAAATAAATTGTATTTTAAATTTCCATTTCATGTGGCGAAAAGAATCTATTCACTTTTACATTGGCTAGCTACTATTTTCTCTCTGTCTCTTACCCCAAAATCTCTGTCGTATCTCACTCAGCCCTTGAAATACTGTGAGAAATATTTAAGGACTGAGTGGATTTTGTAGCAGGCCAGATGTATGGAATTGCATGATTACAAGTGGTTTAATCATGTCTCTTTTGCTTGCACCTCTCAGGGTGAACTGTCATAAGGCTAAAAGATTGTGATCCATTAAAGCATGAAACGTCATTGTTTTTATGAGGAGTTAACCAGATTAGGCACCTAGCATGAGTCATTGTCACTATCACTCAAATCTGGATTAATCTTAATTAACAAAAGATATCTCTGATTTAATCAACACAGGCTTCCTTTAGAGGCAGTGGGTGGAAATGGGTACCTTTAGGACGAGATTAATTTAACCAAGTGTGGTTAAACGTTCTCTTATACATGCAGAACTCACAAACTACTTTTTCCCCTTGCCGTTAAGGGAACCCAGGTGACTTGATCCAGTGCAAAAATCTATACTGTCATGGCAACTGATGGGATGAGTCCAACTACCAGTCTTCCATCCCAATAGATGTATTTGTCCTGAGATATTTTCAGATGCAGTACATTTTCTTGTAATAGTGGAAAGGCCACGGTTTGAATCTGGGGTGGTTTATCTTTACTTTTTCATGTTTTTCTTTTCTATATTTTATTTTCTTATCAACTCTTTCTGTGTCTCTTCCTTGCAGGGGAAGAAGCTGTGCTTGTTCAAACATTAGCTGTGACACTTTGCACACAGAAGAGTATTCTGTTTCACCTATAAACGTTTCCATGTTCATATTGCTGCAAGGCCCTGGATAAAAAAAAACAACTTTCTGTCTGCAGCAAGCCACTTACTCAGGGATATGTTCTTCTGAAAAAGACAAAGTAGAAAAATATTCCAGGGTAAAAATAGTACCTTACTCTTGATCCTAAGCTGGTTTGAGTAGAAAACTTCCATTAAGGTGAAGTACTTCAGAGTGGCTTTTTTGAAAATGTTCCTATTCAGTATTATTGAAGCTTTTAACAGTACAAGCATAATGTAAACAATAGAAAACCTGACAACTGTTCTATAATTTCATTCTTTGTCTCACACTAAAAAGCTCCTAGCAGTACATTATATTCATCCATATTCTTCATGGCTCCACTTATAAAGGGGATTATTTTACGGTAGAGAGTTGTCAGCGAGAAGTCTATTTCCTGAGCTCCTTAAAGGCACCATTGGAACATCTTAGATTTTTTTTTTTCTTGCTAGCTTGTTAGAGACAAAATCCACAACTGCTTTTCTGTTGTTCCACAGAGCAGGATTCTGCAACAACATTCCAGTTCTTGGCTGTTCTCTGCTTTCCATACACAGTCAAATAGCGTTTTCCCAAGTTTTATGGCATTGTCTCTGTCTTGCTAAACAAATTTCAGACACTCCTTGCCACATTTGTCTACAGGAGTGGTTTTTTCTACTGCCAAACCCTGGACTGCCTCTCATCTGTTTGAAAAATAAAACCATGGTTCAATTTTTACAGCGATTCAACATTGTAGTTTTCCTTTCCAAACCATCCTTCATTTACCAGTGTTGAACTTTTCTCTATCATTCATAGAGATTTGTGGAATTTTCCCAAGAAAAACATGTTTTAGTGGACTCTTGGAGACAAGACAGGAATACCAAAGTGTGTTTGCTGAATGATCACTACTAGCAAGGACACTGTTCTTGTTGACAGACCCTGTAGAAATGTGGCATGTCTTTTACTTGGCTTACTGCTTTTAGCATCACAAAATAAAATTCATTTAAAGATTCAAGTATCTCTGTTCTCCAGATAGCTAAAAATATTAGTGAACTGCATTAGATAAAGAGAGAAAGAATATAAAGCAACAGTTAGGATAGGGAAGCTCTGGTTTGCAGAGGCATCTGCTCAATTTACCTTTTCCCTTCTTCATTTGCATCCAGACAGCCTTTTATACAGATAACCAGAGTACAGTCTGTACCTTTGCTAATCAGCTGGGTCTTTCCCACTAATCTGGAAAACCCCTTAATTTTTGTAAGACTTTGAAGGACTAAGGCAGAGTGATTCTATTCTTAGTTTTGCTGTTTCAACTGCAATGCATTTGAGTTTGGATGACATGGGGAAGATAGATGTGCACAACAAAGCCTCAGCTCATCAAGTTTTTGCATATCCTAGTTGTGAGTTTCTTGAATAGGAATAGTGAGAAGTCCTGTGCACCTCAGGAGTCCTAGTTAATTCTTGGAAAAAGCATAAATGGAACTGAAATGATTCTTATGTTTTGTAGAAGGCTTTTGCATGGGATTGAATTCCCTTCAGAAAGCCCAGTATGTGAAAGGACATTAGTACAGGCATGGGTGACTGTACATGGAAAAAGAAAGGCATTTCTGTTCCTGTTAAAGAGTCTGACATCCAAGTATCCAACATTTGAAGATCTCTTTGCTCTTCTTGGTTTTCAGTAAGCCATTTCTCACACAAAAAATTGTAGCAAACATACAAAGTGTCATCTTTGAAGGAGTTCTACATTTCAGTGTGATCCTTGGCTTGCAGATGGGACATTTAGATGCTGACAGCATTTTTGACCCTACTCTACAGCTAAGCTTTAGAAAATTGGCCACTACCAGCCAGAATCTGCAATAGTTTAACTCCAGGTTCTCTATTCTGATCATCACTTCTTACTTTGATTTGTACTTAAAGAACTCTGCATCTTCCCTTGAGGTAGCAGCAAGCTCATACTTGCTCATACTTGCTTGATTCAGACTTGGATCTAAGTCAGAGCAAACAGCATGGTTTACTAGGCTCTCAGTGTTATGTGAAAAAGCTGGCCAATGGTTTTTACATGACCAGAGCTGTCAGAATAACATCTCTGCCAGAGCATGGAGTACTTGTACTCCCCTATGTCAGAGTTCAGCTTGCACTTATTAATGTGCCATTTTCAATTTAGCCCTAGAACTTGACCTAAGTGCCCTGAAAATGACAGCAGCCAAGCAGTTACTTCACAAAGTTGTTATTTTTCTGCAAGCTGCTGGCATAGCCTCAGAGGTCAGTACTATTTGGATTTTCAATTTGAAGGCTGTATATTTTTCAGTGCAGAATTTAAGTCTCAACAACATTGTACGACCATGTATCTAGCCATCAATATTTATGCTTTGTATTTTTGGGGAGGAAAAAAAAATCCCAATCCTCTGCACTTCATAATCTATGTTATATTTAAAGGACTGTGTCTATTAAAGATCATGTAAGTGTAGATGGAGACCAAGGTCAGAGCCTAGATTTATTTTTACTTCTGTCACAGATTTTTCTAAAAGCTTTGGTCAACTAATTTTATAACCTTTCTTAGTTTTCCTGGCTGTGTGATGACTGTACTAATATTGACTTTTTCTAAGGTAAGGGTGAGACCTACATTTATGCACACACTGTCTTGTGCAATGATTCTCCATTCTTGGTTGTGTTCTCTTGGCACTGCTGTAGTATAGTTAGTGACTTGTTTTGATCCTTCCTATAGGAAAAGCAGTTAAATTTCTAGCTCAGCCTGTTGAGACAACATTGCTGTTGTGTGATGCAAACCTCTGCGGGGTTAGGGCTATTGCCTGCCTGCTGAAAGGAGAGCAGCTGGGGCATCCTGGAGGAGCTCCACAGTGTTATATATGATGTTTTGTATGTACATAGTTCTATAAGGTGGTAAGAAGTCCTAGAAATCCTGAAGATCCACTTCCCCCAGAAGTGAATGTGTCTCAGCTAGTGTCCTTGAACTTTTAACCTGTTCTTTCCCACTGTCTGTGGTTGGTTCCAAGTGCCTGTGAGATGCTTTTTGTGGTTGGGATCCATAAATGTATGTAACAAATACAAATAGTGTATGTGTACTTCCCTGCCTGCAGCAATGCTATTGTTTAAAAGAATGATGTATATAGCTGTAAAGGTCTCCTTTAATAATGCATTGGGTTAGAGGTACTTCCAGTGAGATTATAATATTTTCCTCTCCAGATTTTAAGCCCTGATGAGGGTTATGAAAATAAGTCTCTTTATGAGAGCTGGCTTGACAAAGATCCTGCAACTGAAAATAATAGCTATCCCAGGTAAGTTGTTAATCTGTTTTTTCTTTCCCATTTTCTTCTTCCCCGTTTTTTCCTTCATATCATAGCACGGCTGCTCTCCAGAATTTTTCAAGATGTGCTGTTGATGACAGCAATACAAAACCTTTTAGTGCAAGGTGACTCTCTAGCAGTATTTTTTAAAGTAAAATAAAATAACATTTTATAACTTCTTTTTCCAATGACAGTGACATCTATGTCTGCTGGAAAATGAAACCTCACACTTTTTAAAGGCCTTTTGTTAGTAGAAAGCAACCTGGAAAGCAATCAAAAAGAGCAGAGCAGGGAAAGTGTTCAAAATATAGTTTAGTCACTCTACCAGAGATAATATCAACATTGTTAGGATAAGCAAATGCTCAGTTGAAAGAAACTGCCTAGAGTGGTAATTAAAAAGCTCTTGTGACACTTGTTCTTTGTTTATACAATGGATGTAAATGTAATATATTAAAAATCTATATCTGAGGGTATAAAAACTTCCTATTTGAAGGTATTAAAAATCCAAAACACTCTTTCAGCCTATGAATCACAAGACTCTTAAGTAACAAGCAATAGGGACAAGAGGGAAAAGCCTGAAGTTGCACCAGGGGAGGTTTAGATTGGATATTAGGAAAAATTTCTTCACTGAAAGGGTTGTAAAACAATGGAAAAGGCTGCTTGGGGAAGTGGTGGAGTCAGTGAGCCTGGAGGTATTGAAAAGATACGTAGATGTGCTGAGGGACATGTTTTAGTGGTGAATTGGCAGTATTAGGCTAACAGTGAGACTTGATGATCTGAAAGGTCTCTTCCAACCAAAACAATTCTATGATTCTGTGATTCTTTGACTAAGTATTCACGATGTGGCATTACTCATGTAAGGTAAATGAAACTGCCCCTTTGTGTGATTTGGCCAAAATGTTATGCATGTATTTCCCTATATTTCAGGCCCAAGTAAAGGAGTTTCTAGATTTATTAGGCTCATTTGAAGGCCACCAGATCTGATCTTTCTCAACTGATAAAAATAGTTCCTTGCAGAAATTTATAATAGCAAAAGAACTTGAATAAGAGAATATTTTTTTTTCCATTTTCAGCTGAGAAACATCAATTATTCACAAGGCTGGACATATAAATATAAAACTTGGACTAAATCTTAAATAAATGTTTGAAAATACTTAGAATATTACATCTGTCTTTGTTAACAATTTTCTTCTGTTCTGTCTTGCCACACCTACCCAGCAGATGGCAATATTCACTTGTAAGTAACAAATGCTAATTGTGTCCTGCAGTGGAAAGTTTTTATCATTGATTCTAGCAGAATACGCAAAGTATGTAAAAAAAAAATCTGGTTTTACATGCATTGCTACTTAATTTATATTAGATGATGACTGTTTTAAGATTGCAGAGACATGTCTGATACAATTTTGTAGCTTTTGTGCATAATGTGTACTTTTTTTTGTTTCAAATGTGCTCATGTCACAGTCAGGATTGCTACCTCTAAAAGATCTTCCTAGCAATGTTGGTGGAATAAAATCAAAGTGATTAAGCTTGCCACTCGTCTAGCCTCTGATATTGCTAGTGTCCCTGATGTGCCCTCCAGAAGGACTGACCTCCATTTCTTTGAAAAAAAATCTGCATTTTGCATAAATTGCTACCCTACTATTCAGTAAGTGCTCTCACTAAGATGTTGTCTCTTCTACATGTAGAATAAACAAACTGGGGTCAGGCAGTGATTTTGAAGCTTACTTTCAGCGACTGGGAATTGCATCAGGCAGAGTCCGATATACCAAGAATAGGGTAAGTTTTCCAGACTGCTTGAAGAAGTTTGATAGTGACAAGCAGTCACGTTTTAACAGCATTTATTTATGATTAATAAAAAAGCTTCAAAGAATCTTTGACTGGTTCACGCATTAGTGCCATTTCTTAACTAATTGTTTGGAGAATAAAACATGTTACAGTGATGTGTATATTCTATAGGTTGTCAAGGTCTCTGAAAGGTATCCATACAATCTCGTTGGAGGAGTATATTTCATTCCACCATACTATTAGGAGGCCTCTTAATATCACCGTATCACAGTATATCAGAGGCTGGAAGGGACCTCAAGAGATCATCAGGTCTAACCCCCCTGCCAGAGCTGGTTCACTTAGGGTAGTCCACACAGGAATGCATCCAGGTGGGTTTTGAAAGTCTCCAGAGAAGGAGACTCCTCAACTGCCCTGGGGAGCCTGTTTCAGTGCTCTGTCACCCTCACTGTAAAGAAGTTTCTCCTCATGTTGAGGTGAAATGTTCTATGTTCAAGTTTGAACCCATTGTTCCTTGTCTTATTACTATGAACTACCGAAAAGAGCCTGGCCCCCTCCTCCTGACACCCACCCCTCAGATATTTATAGACATTGATCAGATCCCCTCTCAGTCTTCTCTTCTCAAGACTAAACAGTCCCAGGGCTCTCAGTCTCTCTCCATAGGGGAGTTGCTCAAGTTCCCTAATCATCCTTGTGGCTCTCCGTTGGATTCTCTCCAGCAGTTCTCTGTCTTTCTTGAACTGGAGAGCCCAAAACTGGATGTGGTATTCCAGGTGTGGTCTCACCAGGGCAGAGTAGAGAGGTAGAAGAAATCTTAAGAAATAACTACACAAGATAAAACGGAGCCATGATCTAGAACTTCTGCTATCCAAAAGCCCAAACCATTTTCACCTTTAGCTTCAGCGGAACTGAAGGCAGGTCTGTGTAGATAGAGAGAAGGAAGCCTGCTCACTTAATCTTGTGCAGCAGTCCATGGATTCAGGTTCAGTTTCTTAAAATGAACACACAAAAATGGCAGTAAATTGTGTTTTGTAGCAAATAGCTTTTTTGGTTTGGACAATGTGTAAACATGATAGTCATTAAGTGATTGATAGATTCCTTAGCTGCCATGGAACACAGGGCACTGACAAATTTCTTTGTTCTTTTGCAGAAAGCAGACAAATTCAGCAATTATCCTGTTTATCACACTGTGTATGAGACCTTTGAGTTAGTGGAAAAATTTTATGACCCCACCTTTAAGAAACAGCTAACAATTGCCCAGTTACGAGGCAAACTGGTTTGTGAACTGGCAGATTCCCAGGTCATTCCATTCAACTGTAGAGATTATGGAGAAGCTTTAAAAGAATATAGCAATAGAATTTATAAACTGGCCAAGAAACATGAAGAACAGATGAAACTGTACAAAGTGTCATTTGGTGAGTAGTAGCCACAGGACTGTTTCTGAAGTGGATAAATTAGAATCATGAAAAGACACATTTTATCTGTTACAGCTCTGAGACTGAATTCTTCACTTTCCTGTTTCAACTCTGTCTTAACTGCTTCTAATTTTTGTATTTTTTTCTTTACATAACACAGGTTTAACACATTATTCTTTAAATGAGAGTGCTGTAACAATTTTCATGCATATTATTAATTATAGGGGTTAGTACAGTGCGCATGAGTAGTCAGAGATCTCAAAAAAGATGAATCAGCCTACTTCTCATTTTCTTACTTAAAAAAAAAGACAAGTTAAATGTTTATAACGACTGCCTGAAACTTCAGAGACACAAGTGCTCATTCTTCCTCTGCCAAAGACTTCACCTGACCCTGGGAAACTTGCTTACCATCTGTCTCAGTGCCTGGCTACCACTTTTAGGCCACAGAAGCACTTCTTTAGCTCATCCGCATAAGTACATCCATTTGCTGAGCACTTGAACACATTGCAATGAAGCGTACGAAACAGGCCGGCAGCAGCAAAGTGCTCTGCATCTGAGGCTAGGATAATTTCCACAGTAATTTTCTTTCTCTCCCTCTCTCTTCTTTTGTTCTTTTCTGATTCACCCCTTGTTGTGTTGGAGAAGCTCAACATGAGCTGTCAGTGTGCACTTACAGCCCAGAAAGCCAATCATATCCTGGGCTGCATC
This sequence comes from Indicator indicator, assembly GCF_027791375.1. Taxonomy (NCBI): domain Eukaryota; kingdom Metazoa; phylum Chordata; class Aves; order Piciformes; family Indicatoridae; genus Indicator; species Indicator indicator. The sequence goes on from NC_072010.1 coordinate 9,742,150, forward strand.
AAGAATAGCCAGCAGGTTGAGGGAGGTGATTCTCCCCCTCTGCCCCACCTGGAGTACTGTGTCCAGTTCTGGAGCCCCTGTTACAGGAAGGATCTAGATGTGCTGGAACATGTCCAGAGAAGGGCCACAAGGATGATTAGAGGGCTGAAACACCTCTCCTATGGAGACAGACTAAGCGAGTTAGGAGGAGCTTGAGGAGACCTTATTGTAGCCTTCCAGTATCTTAAGGGGGCCTACAAGAAAGCTGGTGAGGGACTTTTTAGGGTGTCAGGTAGTGATAGAACTAAGGGGGAATTGAAAAAAAAAATAGAAATGGGTAGATTCAGATTGGATGTTAGGAAAAAGTTCTTCACAGAATCACCATGAGGGTGGTGAGACACTGGAACAGGTTGCCCAGGGAGGTGGTGGAAGCCCCATCCCTGGAGGTTTTTAAGGCCAGGCTGGATGTGGCTCTGAGCAACCTGATCTAATGTGAAGTGTCCCTGCCCGTGGCAGGGAGGTTGGAACTAGATGATCCTTGAAGTCCCTTCCAACCCTGACAATTCTATGATTCTATGACTCTGTACCAAGAAGGATTTTCGATCAATCCTAATTCACTTGCTATTTGATGGACCCATGGCTTAGAGCTCTGTGGAGATGCACTACTCTTTTGGGTTTTGTGAAATATAGAAGTAACTGAACTTGAATTTTCATTTGGGGGAAATTAAAAATGACATTAAAAGGTCCATATAGTGGTTTAGGCAAAAAGTTCTTGACTATTTTAAAAAGACACTCATTTTTGTAAAAAGGCCACTAGAGACAGAAGAAGCCTTGCATGATTGTGTCTGAGATTTTTGCATAACACAAGGATTTATTTCAATATGTTGCTGTGTTTACTGCAGCATGTCTTGTAAGGAAACATAAAATCTGAAATCTTTCTGCAGGAGTAGAACATCTACCAAAATTTTGTGTTAAATCTGATATTTTCAGTATTTGTGTTTTTTTTTCTTATCTCAGATTAGACATTGCCTAAACTACCTTCTGACCAACATAGCTATTTTTGTCCCTCTTCTCTAATGTCTGATCAGTTTTAAGTTATTCCTTGAATAAAACTATAATTTATAATTTTTATTTAGTCTGTGGTACCAGAGTGCATTAAAATATATAGGCAGTTTTCTCAGTACTGTAAAAATTAAAATTCATTTCACTCAGTATTTTTATAGAGTTGCCTGCTGACAACACTGAATGTCAGAATATTGTTAATTAAGCCTGAATAAATCATGTAGTTGTCCTTCAGAATAATAGATTAGTTTTTTTCTTTGCCTTTGGATTCACATTTCAGCTGTTTCTCTGATGGCAACTTTGTTTGTTTCATAAAATATATGTACTTGCTATGAGGAACTAAGGTTTTCAGGGGGCAATAACCAGCACTGACAACACTGAATATCTAGTGAACATGATCACAAATTCTTTCATGTATTTTCAGATGGTCTTTCTTTTTTTTCTCTTAAATCCCCTCCTACTGCTTCTGAAATATAAGCTGTTGCTATGATATGGAGATGATGTCAACAGGGCAGAACTCTGTCCTCTGGCAAACTTGCAACTATTGCCACGATTGTGGACAAGTGTAAATTCTCACCCTCCCAAGGTGATGTGGGTCTGTCTATATTGCAGTTTGTAAACAGCTTGCATGCATAAAATCTGTGCCTCTAATTATGTAAACTAAACAAAAATATTAATACAAGAACAAGCAAGTGTAGAGTGGTGATGAGTAAATAAGTTTGCTGGAAACAGACATGCAAATGAGACTGCAGAGCAGCTCTCAGTAGGAGTCCTGTGGACACTAAATAGTGTGATAAATCTATCTACAGAAAGCCTATCACACTAAAATAGTGTGATAAATTTATAAATAGTGAAGAGCCACAGTTGCCAGTGGAGGGCTGGGTTTAGGAGATGACCTAATTGTATGCTTCATATTCCTGTGTAATGAAAGAGACATTACTCTGGTTTCTCTAAAGTTTTCCGAAATTAGTGGGCAATATGCGTGTTGTAAATCTCCCTTCTTTGTAAATGACATGAGTTTGGGTAAGGCCAGAAATTATTCTCCTCACAATATTCCACTCTTACTCTCCAAAAATAATTGTATAAATTGACACTTTTCCCAGCTCTGTATTAAATAGACTCTTCCAGAGGAAAATCCACAGCTGATATTGTCATTAAATAAAATACCTGCTGATTCTTTGGCTAAGTTATTCCATATGGCTTGGACGTACTGACCGGGACAGAGACAGGAAAAAGCAATTGACTTACTGGCCAGCCTGCCTGCTCACAGTCAGGCAAATGGGTTGGGGGAGGGGTTGAGCAGCAGCACTGTATGGTGGAGTGCAGGGTCATGGCAGAGACAGGCTGTAATTCTAGTGCATGTGCAGAGCAAGCGTGGGACTTGGCTACTTTAATCTACCTTGTCTACCGCTGTCTTCCCCAACAGTTGTGTCTTTTATGCCTCACCTAATACTATTCAAAATACATGGCACACTCTTCTGTTGTGATGTGAATAGGACATAATGTTCCAAGAGGGAAATCCTGCTGTCCTGCTGGTATTTTTGATGTAAGCCAGAATTTTTATGCCTAAATGCTGCAATGCATCCCTTTGTTTAAAATGCAAATGCAGAGTTCTCTGTTAGCAATGCCAGCCAGTCCTTTCCTCACCAGGCAGAAGGAAGATGTGAAAGTTTTATTGCTTCGTTGTTGGCCTTGTTGCACAAGGTCTTTTCTTTTACTGCTAGTAGTGTAGCTCTTTATAGAGTCTGCACAAGGGAAACTAATGAATTATGGGAAACAAACAAAATTAATGCAATTTTATCAACTAAACAAATGTGGATTTTCTCTCACTGGGCAACTGAATGGTATATTGAATTCAGTAGGTGCTCTGAAGTTGTTCACAAAGTCCTTCTTTTTCTAGATTCTCTTTTTTCTGCTGTGGTGAACTTCTCAAAGGCTGCTGATGAATTTCACAGGAGACTTGAAGCAGTCAACAGGAAAGAGTAAGTCTGAAAAAAAAATAATTAAAAAAGTGTGTATCTGTCTTAAATAGCCAGAGCTGCAGCCCCTTCTCTCCAGAGACTATACAGGGAGTCTCTCTGATTAGTGTGGAATAGAGCCCTTGAACTCTGAGACAGACAGTAGCTGCTAAGATTAATTCTGCTTTCCATGATGGATAGTATCAGCTGTAGAGTTTATTACTAGTACCAACTTGTCATTACATTATTGTAATATATGGAAAGGCAGGTAGCAGTGAAGGTTAAAGTTGGACTGAGCTCTGTGTTTAGATACTTACACTGCTGTGTTGTAAGTGATGCCAGAATTTGTACTTTCAGCACATCTCAATGAAACAGGATGATGCTTCAGAATATCTAAGATATCCATATGATGCTTGCAAACCTAAGGACCTTATGGGACTCATGCCCTCTGAGTGCAGAGGCCAGGTTCTCCTAGGCACCCAGTATGGTACCATATTAATTGTGTTTAGGCAACTGAATCCCATCCTTATTATGTTATTGTATCAATTAGAGTAGGAGTTTAGACACTTGGCTTATGGGTGTAAGCCAAAATCTATCTATCTTCATCTTGACCTAAATCTCAGCCTTCTTCTCCCCTGTGTAAAGTGGGAACCTTCTAGTGCCATTTAATACTAAGGAAGTATCTGACACTCTCAGAAAGTCTCCTATTTTATTTTGCACAGTGTAGTGGTGTTTTCAAACAGAGAAATCCCAGTGCATTGATACAGCATTTATACAATACCTCCATTTGCAAAACTTCATCTTTTTTCAAACTCTAGACCATCTTCATAATTTTTTTTTTCTGTCTAAAGAAGAGGAGAGGTGTTTAAATGAAACTGGGAAGTCATGTTTCTTCACTGTGTGTAATGTCTCTGTCTCCATTTTCTGCAGCCCAGTTGCAGTGCGAATTATGAACGATCAGTTGATGTTTCTAGAGAGAGCTTTCATTGATCCTCTTGGCTTACCAGGAAGGAAATTCTACAGGTGAAGCAACAAGTTTCTTGACCAGCTAAGGCACTGTGTTTTTGCAGGTGAACCCCACCCTAACTAACTGGTCAGTTTAACTGCTGTATAGGCCTCATGGGAGTTACAGTTCAACAGATCAAGATACAATCCAGTGAGCAGCAGAATTTGTTTATAACCCCCAAGGAGAACTTCTTGACTGCACCACTCTCGTGGTGCCAAATTCCTTTTCTTAAGTCTGTTTTCATTATCCATCATATTCCACAACTTTTACATGCAAGTGTGTAGTACTATTTCTGTTACAATTTGCTTTTTGAAACCTGTACAAAGTAAGGACTGAGTGAAGAACCTACTGTATTGAAAAAAAAGAAGAGACGAGGGTAGAGTAGAAAGAAGAAGAGGATGAGAACAGAAGTGCAGTGAGGATGAGATGAAGAGACAATTCCAGAAGACAGAGTTTGGAGAGAAAAAGACCTTTAAGCACAGAATAGATAAAGGCACGTGAGCTTGCACAGGAGAGTCCCCAGCTGTCCAGCTTTGGCTGCTGCTACAATTGCTCCTAAGTCTTTAACTTGTTATTCTTGAGGTTTTCTCTCCACAAGCCCACACACACGAGAAACACAACGTTTGGTGCACCACAATACCCCAACAGCCTTTAGAGAAACCCCATGCATGTATTAGGAACACTTGACAAAAGCTAGCTTCCAGTGTCAGGTGCCAGAAAACCTCACTTTACTCTTGGGATCCCCCTTTTTCTAATGACTGGATATATCTGACTCATTGATTGATGGCTTTCACACCAAGTCAGAAGTCCCTCAGGCAGGTGGAATTAAGAATCACACTTCCATCCTCTTAGGATAAACTGTTGTTCACACTTCTGGAAGAATTACATGGTTGTTTTCTACAGTTCTTGTTGGGTGTTAGGTAACATTTAGAGCTGTATGCATTTGTTGTTTTGGATTTGCTTGCTTGCATTTATTAATGTAATTTTAGTGTTTATTTTGATTTGGGATGACTCTTTCACATGCTACAAATGTGCTTTGATACTTTATAAGAACAAAATAAATTTCAAAGCAAATCTGCAACTATTCATTATTTAAGAATAAAACCTCATCAAAAAAATAATCCAGTGTGATCACTTCTCTGAAGACTTCATGCTCTTCTGAAGAATTCTACCATAGGTAATTTTTTCCTCTTTTTACATACCTTTACCAGATTTGTTGACCATTATTCAACTGCTTTGTTATTTTTTGTGCTTTCTGTTTCACGTCTTACTAGACAGCCATAACTAGTTTTCTTCCCTGTTCCAGAGTGCCACATTAGTTCAATAGGTTTATGGAGCTCCTATTAAAAAACAAACAAACAAACAAAACAAACAAAAAAAAAAAAACAACCCATGGTTTTATTCCTAGTTAGACAAATGCATTACCTCTTCTCAAGGAGAAGGCTACTTGTCCTTAATTCATGCCCTTTCCTTCAGATTTTCCCCTTAGGGCTGCTTATTTCTGTCCTTTCAAAACAGGTCCAGCTAGATTTTTTGTGTATTTAGTAAGTTCTGCTCTTGATGGGATTCATTACTGCTTTATGCAGCACACTACCCTGTTAATGGCTACTTTTATTTAGTATGACTACATTTTTTTTTTCTTCTTTTCCCACAGACACATCATCTTTGCTCCAAGCAGTCACAACAAGTATGCTGGAGAGTCCTTCCCAGGGATCTATGATGCCATGTTTGATATTGAAAGCAAAGCAGCTCAACATGAAGCCTGGGAAGAAGTTAAGAGGCAGATTTCTATTGCAGCCTTCACTGTGCAGGCAGCAGCAGGGACACTGAAAGAAGTAGCATAGACTGATGGCTTTGAAAAGCTCAATCAAACAGCAAAGTCTGAAATGCAGTGTCACCAGGCTACTGCAGTGACCCAGTCTCTCCTCACTGCCTGCTTTATCTGAATATTCAACCTTCTGAATGCACGCAAGTGTACTGGTAGGGTGAGCAGGAGCTACCCTACTCCTGAGCTAGAAATCACAGCTTCTCTCATACCAACAAAGCTGTAGCTTTAACAACCCTAGATGGAAGTAAATTTGGGAAGTGGGGAGAGTGTGGAGAAGTGTGGATGTACAACTACAAAAGCAGTTATTAAGCTGCTTGTAAACTTTGTCTGTAGCAGTGATCAATAGCACACACTTCAAGAGAAAATATAAAACTCTCCTCAGCATGTGCGTTTTTCTTGTTCTGATAATTGCTTTTGTAATATAAGACAACAAAGGCGTCTGTATTTCAGAATCTATTCTGGAGGACTGGTGAATGCCTGACTGGCTTTTTTTTTTTTTTTTCTGAAAAAAAAAGTGCTGGCCCTCCTTCTGATTGCTCAAGCAGTGTGAACCATTTTTGATAATCAGAGAAAACAGATGATTACGTGCAGAAATCTAAAAGCATTTTCTTGGGGAATGACCATCCATCCCTCTGAAAGTCACAGTGCACCTCCCTGCTTAATTTGCCCTTTGCAAAGTAGAGATTTTGGGAGTTAACCAGAACCTGACCTCCCGCTCCTGTTGGCACTTTCACTAGTCACAAACTCCTAGCAGCTTTTGTTCCTATTTCCTTTTCACAGGAGATCTCTTTCACAAAGATGTCTTCTTCCAGCTAAGGGAGCTGAAGGACATTGTCACTATTAGCATTGGGCTTGAGGTTATTCTGTCTTCAGATGAGACCTGAAGAAAGTTTCCCATCAGGAGCTACTTCTATGTTCAAGGAGAAACTGAAATGCATGAGAAAGATCAAAAATGCATTAAAAGGGCAAATGAAGCAATAATCAATTTTTAACAAATTAAACAGTTTTGAACAACTACCTATATGATTTACCACTAATAAAATTGCTGGAATTTTATTAAATCACATTCCAGTTTGTGTGAGCTGATAACCAATTTCTTGTCTTATGTAAAATATGCTACAGTTATTCTCACAACCATAAATTGCACCAGGTTGTGAGAATAAAATCCTTTTTGTTTTATGGGGAATAGAACAGATGTGCTACTAAAAAAGACAGAACTGGAGAAACAGGACAATTATTAGGCTACAGAAGGAATTATTCTCATCTCAAATGCCTTGAATTCAGACAAAGAAACCAGAATTTCCTATAGTTCAGTCCTTTGGGAATCTGTTTTTTTGGGTGTACATGGCATCAAGAAGAGAGATTTTTAACTGGTATCACTTCTAATAATCCTCTGTGAAGGATGAAGGACTGTACCTATGGATGTTGTGCTCATGGTTTACTGCTAAACTGCTTTTCACAAATCAAGCCTGAGGCACATGAGTAGGAAATTATATTTCCACAGTCCAAGCTTTACTTCTTCTGTTAGAAAAAGTAGTGCTCAACTGACCTTGGCAGCATGCACATAAGAAATGTGAACAGTCAACACTGAGGACACCAGAACAGTGACTACATTTTTGTTGTTCTCTTTACTTCTATGCAACTGAGGCCACTCACAGTTTCTGAGTTGTTCGTCTCCACATTTGTAGCTTAAGGTGTTGCTGAAGGATTTGATACCCTGTGATACCCTGCTACATAACTGAACTGGTTTTCTTTCCTTTTCCTGAATTGCCCACTCTTCCTGCTCCATCATGCCTGTATGTTAACTGGAATGGGCAGGAACTGAATGTGCCCCCAGGAAGGGTTTTGATATCTAGGTGGTCGGAAAAAGCCACTAGCGTCTCATCCTTATGAACAGAAGCCAGCTTTGGATCTGTTAGTGGTTGCTGACATAGAATCATCAGAGGATAAGGCCAACTATGGATTTCCACATAAAAAGAAAATACCTGATGAAACATGCTTCCTCCTTCATTTACAGAAATCTCTTTAATAGTATAAACCTCTGAACAAATGTTTCACCAGTAAATGTACTTTTTCAGTTATAGTTAGCCTTTGAAGTTCTGTGCCATTACCTTGCTGCTGCAAAAGAATATACTATCTCTTCTTGTTTCTTTGAACGGTTTGAAACTACAGGAATAAATTACAGCTCACATCAGCTGAATGCACAGCTGGCATCAATAGCTTTGTTCCTCTCCTCACCGTAATTGATAACTCTGTCTGAATGTACAATTCATCATGACTGGCTACATCCTGAGAAGCATACAAAATAGCTTAACTCTATTTCCATTCCTCTATAAAATTCCACTGAGAGAGAGTGATATCCAAACCCTTATAAATAAGGAAAGCAAACCACATATAGCTTATACTCACTGATTTCCATAAAGTCCCATATTCTTGGTATTGAAAGGATCAGTGACTCAGAGCTGAGATTCCCTTCCCTGCCTTAGTCAGTAGTATCTCCTTTTCTATAGATAGGCAACCAAGAAACTGTGGCTGTCTCCCAGCCCAAAGGCTGCTGTATTTGTGTAGTTCTGCTCTTGCCAACAGATAACACTGGGTCACCTGCTTCCAATTTTTCCCTAACTCCATTTGCAAAGTTCACTCACTCAACCTGGCTGAAGCAATGTGTGAATCGTGCAGTTGGGCAAAACAGACCCTTTGGCCTAGAGTGAGGCCACAGAACAATTTGTCAAAATTCAACTTGGGTGAACCACATATCACTCAGATATTTCATTTTACAATTGTCTCTTTAGAAAATCAGTTTGAAAGGGACAGTGCCAGTAAGTTTATTTCAGATTCTCTTGGTTTGTCTTTGGAAAGGAAGCTGTAACACTTGATAATCAGTGATGGCTAGAGGGTGATGATAACCTACACGCTCCATTCTCCACTGCTTAAGTGATAAACACAATCCAGTTACAACTCATTTGTTTGCACCAACAATGGTAGGAATTTAAAATCTTAATTCTGCTGGGTTTTTTTTTCAATCATTCAATAAATAGAACCACCTAAAAAATGCTCTGCAGATCATAAGCTTAATAAAAAAACTAATTAAAAATCCTTGAAGATTAAGTGTTTGGGTTTAAGTGATGCCAGAACTTCTCTTGACACCCTGTAATTCGGCAACCCTTCCCAAAGCTGACTTTTGCATCAAGAGGCTGCCTTTTGTGGAACAATGAAATTAAAATTTCCTTCTCCCAGTATCCTGATGACTGAAGTACAAGTACAGCAGCTGAAGAAATTTTCGTAACTCTTCTCAGTACCTACAGAGCTGAGGTATTAGAACAGGACATTGGGATTTGTCTATTTTTTTGGTTCAGCCAAAGCAGTTTGTCAAGTCTAAGTCAAATATTTAAAATGCTTCACCTGATCTAAAATTACTTCTTTTCACAAGAGTGATTAAAATAAAACACACTGTGTAACTCACAGTATCTATTAAGGAAAAGGCATCGCAAGAGAGGTCCTAAAGCAGTCAATCAGCCCATTAGGCAGGTTATCTCAATCAGTACCAGTGCTATATGCTGACTTTTCTACAGACCAAATTTATCTTATTCTGTCCTTCTTTTATAGATAACTTATAAAATAATCTTCACACGTTCATAAGGGTCAAGAGAATTTGAATTCTGTGGACTGTATAGTATTTTGCAACAGCACCTTGCTAGCAGCCCTCAGTGGCCTGAAATCCTTTCCTTGTGTGGAAGGCCTACTGCTGTTCCTGTCCAGGCTGCCTAATAAAATGTCTGTCAGAAGGTTTAAAACAAAAGGATAGCTCACACTATATGCGAAGTTATGGTAAAGCTCATTGCTACAGGAGCCTGTGGAAGGTGAAATGCATTAAAGATCAGACACATTGCAAGGAGTTCTCATGCCTAATGATCCAGAAGCAACCTTTCATTCAGAAGTCCCTAAAGCATTTGGGAATTAAAGCGTATGTAACTATGAAGGGATTAAAACATACCTGCTTCTTTCCTTGCTTTAAGCATTTGTCATGGAGAGACTATTGGGAACGACAGAGCTTTGCACTTTCACTGAGTGCTTTTCAATGAGCAGTTAGTCCCCAGTGCTGCTGCAGTTCGTGTGCACTTGACTGAAACCGTGAAAATTAATAAACACATCTGTAAAAGTTGCTTTGTTCTTCCCTTCAAACCAAGATAATGGTTAAATATATCAGTCACAGGTCTTTTAAAAAGAATAAAGTGGTGGTGGTATGAGGTGCTATGCAGCATCTGCACAGAAGAGTTAGTGCAATGACCCCACATCGTTCCCAAGGAAAACGGCAGCAGGATGAGGTGCTGGATAATCCTGGCCGAGTCTGAAAGTCACCAAGGACTTTCTGCACCACCAAGGCAATGCTGTAGAAACTCTTAAGGAAGAGGAACTGGAACCTCTAGGCGATACAGCATCAAAATCAGCTGGGGACCTCTCTGCAGCTATTAGGAACAGGATATACTCAGCATGATCTGTTTTTTCTCTCTCTCTTACTTTAAATTCCTCTATTTTTATTCATGGAATTTTTAACATACTCTTAAGAGTGCCATTAAGAGAGTTGAGTGATGGTGAATGGCATGGAATCCCCTACAGCAAAGCAGAGGAAACAACACTAATTAAATGAAATACAGAAATCTTGCTTCTGCCCCACTGTTCTCTTCTGAGCTGAATCAAGTGCTGCATTCCTCACTGAGCAACACCTGCTACACAGAATCTGGCCCTTGAGAAACCAGGAGGAGCTGAATTTAGTGAGCAGCCCCTTTAGAATGCAAAATACTTTTTCTATTACATCACTGGGACTAAAAGCAACTGCAATCAAGCAAGAGTGGCTATCATTTAACTCTGTAATTTGGCTGTGAGTCTATGATGTATTAAAGTTAAGATCTGAAGTTCAGCAGTAACTTCTGTTAATCAGCATCAGCAAGAGGAACTTAGAAAACCTCAGTTGTTTGGGAGCTGTCTCATGGATTGCTTCTCTATTTGCCTGAGCCAGTTATCATCTGTGAAGTCAAGGCAGCTCCTCTCAGTGTTAACACAGTTTTGTCCTGTTAGATCATACACCTGTAAGAGTTTTCTTCCTTCCTCAACCTACCAATAAGGCACATTCATTTTCTGGATGAGTTTGGGGGACTCGTCCAATGGAAGAGGAGAAGGACTAGTTTGCTGAGCACCTCAGGCAGGAGGGATTGGACCTTGCTTGAGTAAACTGAATGTTTAAAGTACATATTACAACCTTCCATAAAGGGAAAAAATGGGAGGGGTGATAAGGGGGAAAGCATTTCACAGGAGGGTATTAGGTAAGAATAAACTTGCTATGTTTACCTGGCACTTTCTCCAGATGTGCTTTGCTAGCTTGCTGATGGTAATCTGCTGACACACTCCTGATGCTGCCATCCATATTACCTCCAAACTTGGTTGTGTTTTTAGAAGTAAGCTCAAGCCACAGTTGCTGGACACAGTGACTGTTGTCACAACACAGCATTATGTAACCCACAGCAGCAGGATGTCAGGCTGGGGAATCATTGTCAGCTGTGAACACTGGGCACTGAAAGATTTAGCTCTGAGATCATTTGTCCCTTCAGATACTTCTGGAACCAGCACCCCTCTCCTGAGGCACTGCTTTTGCTTCCTCAGCTTTCTCTGTGTCTCAAGCAATGCTTCCATGCACTTTACACCCAAATCTGCATGCTCTGGCACCTCCTGCTGGCACTAAAAACACCAGCTTCAACCCAGACAGAACGATCCTGGCACCCAGCCTTGCAGAAGTGTGGCCACTTGCCTAGCTGTGCCCATTGCCACAGTAGAGGAGCAAAACATGAGGATCCTGCCTGTCTCCTGGGCAGGAAGAAGCAGCTTTGAAAGTGAAGACAAGTTCACTGTTAATCTACTTGAAATACTAACTGGTGTGATCAAAGAATGTTTGCTCTTTATTTATTAAAGGGAAACATAATACTAATATAGACAAACCTTTCAGTAACAAAAGAGTTAACATGATTACAAGCTGTTTATCTTCCTCCACTATTATGCTAATCCTTCTCCAATCGTCCCATGCCCATGGTCCTCTACAGCACATCCTATGCCCAGGTTACAAGGCCCTTGCCTGTATCACGCTTGTATTCATAGAATCATTACGGTTGGAAGAGACCTCTAAGAGCAAGCCCAACTGTCAACCTAAGACCACCATAACCACTAAACTGTGTCCCAAAGTGCCATGTCTACACATTTTTTCAGCACCTTCAGGGGTGGTGACTCCACCAGCTCCCTCTGGAGCCTATCCCCATGCCTGACCATTTTTTCTGTAAATAATTTTTTCCTAATATCTAATCTGAACCTCCCCTGGTACAACTTGAGGCCATTTCCTCTCTTACTATTGCTTGTTCCTAGGGAGAAGAGATCGGCCACCACCTCACTACAACCTCCTTTCAGGTAGTTGTAGAGAGCAATGAGGTCATCCCTCAGCCTTCTCTTCTCCATACTAAACAATCCCCATTCCTTCAGCTGTTCCTCACCAGATCTGTTTTCCAGGCCCATCACCAGCTTTGTTGCCCTCCTCTGGACACGCTCCAGCACCTCAGTGTCTTTCTTGTAGTGAGAGGCCGAAAACTGAGCACAGTATTCAAGGTGTGGCCTCACCAATACTGAGAACAGGGGCACAATCACTTCCCTACTCCTGCTGGCCACACCACTTCTGATACAGGCCAGGATGCTGCTGGCATTCTCGGCCATCTGAGCACACTGCTGGCTCATGTTCAGATGGCTGTCAACCAAAACCCCCTGCTCCTTTTCTGCCAGGCAACTTTTCAGCCATTCTGCCCCAAGTCTGTAGTGTTGCATGGGGTTGTTGTGATCCAAGTGCAGGACCCAGCACTTGGCTTTGTTAAACCTCATACAATTGACCTCAGCCCCTAACATCCTGTGATCCTGCAATTCTGCAATCCTGCCTGTCCAGATCCCTCTGCAGAGCCTTCTTGCCCTCAAGCAGATCAAATTACTGAGGGTGTACTCAATCCCCTCATCGAGATCATTGATAAAGATATTAAACAAGGCTGGCCCCAAAACTGAGCCCTGTAGAATACCACTCATGCCTGGCCACCAACTGGATTTAATTTCATTCACTACCACTCTTTGGGCACAGCAATCCAGACTGTGTTTTACCAAGCAAAGAGTACACCTGTCTAAGCCATGAGCCATAAGCTTCTCTAGGATAATGCTGTGGGAGACACTGTCAAAGGTTTTACCAAAGTCCAGGCAGACAACTTCCTCAGCCTTTCCCTCATCACGGTGCAGGTCACCAGGTCATAGAAGGAGATCAGGTTGGTCAAGCAGGACCTACCTTTCATGAACCCTGTGGCAGTTTAGGCTGGGTGCCTCCTGGGCTACCACATAAGTTACACCTCTGGTGTCCCGAGTGTCTACCCAGTAAGTGGACACAGGAAACAGCGCATTTCTACCCATAAATCTTGTACCCTATAAATCCATCTACAAAGTCACTCTCTTTCTCTTTCTTCCCTCTCTGCTCCCGTGGGAGATGCTTCCCTATCAGGTAATAGTGAGGGAGCATCTCAGGCCTCTTAGGCCTGTTTAGGCCTAATGACAGGGTAAGAAGTGGGGGCAGTCTCAGACCTGGACAGCCTGAGACTAACCTAGCAGTGGGAGGGGAAGAACAAGCCCTGGGGGTTTTGGGTGAGCCCTCAGGAGGGGAGAAGGGCAGTGTGGGGGGGAGCAATAGAGGACCTGTCCAGCTCTAAACGAGGACAAACCCACACTGGCTGGACCTGAGCCCCTGGTTGTCCTGCTCATGCACACTCAAGAGCAACCACTTCATAATTTTCCCTGGTACCAAGGTCGGGCTGACAGGCTTGCAGTTGCTCAGATCCTCCCTCTGGCCTTTCTTGTAGATGAGTGTCACACTGGCAAGCCTCTAGTCATCCAGGACCTCCCCTGTAACGCCTCTACAGTGTGATACTAGAATCACAAATGTGTTCATAGAATCATAGAATCAGCCATGTTGGAAGAAACCTTCAAGATCATCCAGCCCAACCCATCATCCAGCCCTATCCAATCAACTAGACCATGCCACTAAGTGCCTCATCCAGTCTTTTCTTGAACATCTCCAGGGACGGTGACTCCACCACCTCCCTGGGCAGCCCATTCCAATGGAAAATCACTCTCTCTGTGAAGAACTTCCTCCTAATACCCTGCCTGTACCTCCCCTGGCACAACTTGAGCCTGTGTCCCCTTGTTCTGTTGCTGGTCGCCTGGGAGAAGAGACCAACCCCCACCTGGTTACGACCTCCCTTCAGGTAGTTGTAGACAGCAATGAGGCCACCCCTGAGCCTCCTCTTCTCCTAAACAACCCCTACACAAAAAAGCTTCTCGTTATTAGTATGTGTATTAAAAAATATGGCTATGCCATACACCTATAAAAGGAGTAACAAAGGTAAACCAAACAAGGCAATAGCCACCTGATCATGAGAAATTTTGTAAGAGCTGAACAAGCTAAAATGAAGTCCCAAGCAGATGAAAATAAGTTCAGACAACTTAATCCTTTCTTTATGGTGAGGATGATGGAGCACTGGAGCAGCCTGCCCAGAGAGGTTGTGAAGTTTCCTTCTCTGGAGACTGTCAAAACTTGCCTGGATGCATTCCTGTGCAACCTGCCCTAGGTGATCCTGCTTTGGCAGGGGAGTTGGACTTGACATTCTCTGGATGTCCCTTCCAACCCCTAACGTTCTATGATTCTGTGGTCAGGACAGATATTTATATATAGTTGTATGCATACTTAGTGTCTACTTCTGGTCAAATCTGAGAAATGGATGAAAGAGACTGAACTTTCCTTCCTACTTTTTCAAGCCATCCCAGTTCACAAAATTCAGCCTGAACAGACTTAGTTTTTCAAAGGTCAAACTTTCTCATCATCTGCATTCTGATAAATGGTAAAACGGCACTAGGACTAGATACTTACATAGCATTCAGAGTGTAGCTGCACTTGCCTCTCAGGCAGTGCTGTACTCTGTTTTGTACTAAAACTTTTGTACTACATTATTTTGTACTAATTATTTTGTACTAAAATAATTACCAGAATAGGGAGAAGTTCTAGAAAAATCTGTCATCTCTCTAACTGCTCATTCTGCTGGCAACTATACTTAAAATATCAGTGAAGAATCTCTACAATGTGTGGAGGAAAACTGAGGACATAAACCACTGCAGATTGCAATATACCCCTGAAAAGTTATGTTTATGTAAGTATCCCTATAAGACAGTTTAAGATCAAACATATGTACATTACATAATGAAACTGTGAAATGCAAAAATTCATTAACGTGACACATGCTTCAGCTTAGAATTGTGTGCTCAACATTTTGGTACTGTCACTTCACTATGTTGAAGGTTTTTGGCCACTTTTCATTGTAGAAGTCCCAAACCCACCACAGTCTTCAGGCAGTGTGCATTGATGCAGCAGTTCAATAATAAATGCAATAAGCTTAATTGTCTGTGTTCTAATGAAAATGATTGTTGAGGAGAAGGACATCGAGGTGCTGGAGCGTGTCCAGAGAAGGGCAACAAGCACTGTAAAAGGGCAGAGAGCACATGTCCTGTGAGGAGTGGCAGAGGGAGCTGGGGTTGTTTGGTCTGGAGAAAAGGTAGCTCAGGGGAGACCTCATCAGTCTCTACAGCTACCTGAAAGCAGGTATGGAGGAGGAGGCCAGCCTCTTCTGGGTGGAAAGTGACAGGACCAGAGGAAATGGATACAAGCTGTGCCAGGGGAAGCTTAGGCAGGATATTGGGAAATATTTCTTCACTGAAAGGGTTATTAACATTGGAATAGTCTGCCCAGGGAAGTGGTGGAGTCACTATACCTGGAGGTGTTTAAGAGGTGTGTGGAGCTGGCACTTAGGAATGTACTTTAGTGTTGATCCTTCAGTGCTGGGTCACAGGTTGGACTGGATCATAGAATCAGTCATAGAACCATAGAATCAGTCAGGGTAGGAAGGGACCACAAGGATCATCTAGTTCCAACCCCCCTGCCATGGGCAGGGACACCTCACACTACATCAGGCTGGTCAGAGCCTCATCCAGCCTGGCCTTAAACACCTCCAGGGATGGGGCCTCAACCAGCTCCCTGCACAACCCATTCCAGGTTCTGCCCACCCTCATGGTGAAGAACTTCTTCCTCACATCCAGACTGAATCTCCCCACTTCCAGCTTTATTCCATTCCCCCTAGTCCTATCACTACCTGATAGCCTAAAAAGTCCCTCCCCAGCTTTCTTGTAGGCCCCCTTCAGATATTGAAAAGCCACAATAAGGTCACCTCAGAGCCTTCTCTTCTCCAGACTGAACAGCCCCAACTCTTCCAGTCTGTCCTCATAGGAGAGGTGCTCCAGCCCTCTGATCATCCTGGTGACCCTTCTCTCGACACGTTCCAGCATGTCCATATCCCTCTTGTAATAGGGGCTCCAGAACTGGACGCAGTACTCCAGGTGGGGTCTCACCAGAGCTGAGTAGAGGGGGAGAATCATCTCCCTTGACCTGCTGGCCACACTTCTCTTGATGCAGCCCAGGATCTGGTTGGCCTTCTGGGCTGCAGGTGCACATTGACAGCTCATGTTGAGCTTCTCGTCCACCAGCACCCCCAAGTCCCTCTCCTCAGGGCTGCTTTCCAGCCACTCACTGCCCAGCCTGGATTTGTGCTTGGGATTGCCTCGACCCAGATGCAGGACCTTGCACTTGGTCTTGGTGAACGTCATGAGGTTGGCTTGTGCCCACCTCTCCAGCCTGTCAAGGTCCCTCTGGATGCCATCCCTTCCCTCCAGCGTGTCTGCTGCACCACGCAGCTTGGTGTCATCAACAAACTTGCTGAGGGTGCACTCAATGCCACTGTCCATGTCACCAACAAAGATGTTGAACAAGACTGGTCCCAGGACTGAGCCCTGAGGGACTCCACTTGTCACTGGCCTCCACTGGGACATGGAGCCATTGACAACCACTCTTTGGGTGTGGCCATCAAGCCAGTTCTTTATCCATCTCGTGGTCCACCCATCAAACCCATGTGTCACCAGTTTGGAGACCAGGATGTGGTGTGGGACAGTGTCAAAGGCTTTGCTCAGGTCCAGGTAAATGACATCAGTTGCTCTCCCCTCATCTATTAATGTTGTGACCTGTTCATAGAATGCCACCAGGTTTGTCAGACAGGATTTGCCCTTGGTGAAGCCGTGCTGACTGTACCTAATCACCTCTTCACTATTCTTCTGTCTCAGTAGTGCCTCCAGGAGAATCTGCTCCATGATCTTACCATGCACAGAGGTGAGACTGACTGTCCTGTAGTTCCCTGGTTCTCCCTTCTTCCCCTTTTTGAAAATGGGAGTAATGTTTCCCCTTTTCCAGTCAGTGGGGAATTCCCCAGACTGGCAGGACTTTTGGAATATAATAGAGAGGGATTTAGCAACCTCATCTGCCAGTTCTCTCAGTACCCATGGGTGTATCCCATCGGGTCCCATGGACTTGAACACTTTCAGGTTCTCCAGGTGATCATGAACCTGATCTTCAGTTATGATGGGCAGTTCTCTCTTCTTGTTCTTGCCATTGGCTTCCATGACTACTTGTGCTGGTTTGAGGCCAGACAGAACGTCTCTTGCCCCGAAAGGGACAAAAGAATGACACACACAAACAGATTGGAGAGTGATGGAAAGTTTAAATGGAAAAGCAATTGGTGAAGCTACAGAAAAACTACAAAGCATAGTGGCAAAGAATATCCCAAAGCATACACAGTCCCTTACTTAATTCCCAGAGACTTCCAATCCTTCCCTCCTTCCCACCTGAGGGTATACCCAAACCCTCAGGGCTCTTTCTTCCCCCCCTCCCACTGCTAGGCAAGTCTTAGGCTGGCCAGGTCTGAGACTGCCCCCTCTCCATTCTCCTCCTAGCATTAGGCCTAGACAGGCCTAAGGGGCCTGAGATACTCCCCCACCGTTACCCGATAAGAGAGCATCTCCCACGGGGGCAGAGAGGGAAGAAAGAGGAAGAGAATGGCTTTGCAGATGGATTTATAGGGCGCAGGATTTATGGGTAGAAATACGCCGTTTCCTGTGTCCACCCCTATTGGGTGGGCACCTGGGACACCAGAGGTGTATCTCATGTAGCAGTGGCAGGGGGCACCCAACCCAAACTGCCACACTATTCCAGGAGGGTGGCTGGAGGCCCTTGCAGTGAAGACTGAGGTAAAGAAGTCATTGAGAACCTCAGCCTTTTCCAGGTCACTTGTGACCATTTCACCTGTTTCCTTTCTGAGGGGGCCCACACCTTCCCTAGTCTTCTTTTTACCATTAATATACCTGTAGAAATTCTTAGTGTTCCCTTTAACCTCCCTGGCTAGATTCAATTCAAACTGTGCTTTGGCTTTCCTAACCAGGTCTCTTGCTGCTCAGGCAGCTTCCTTATACACCCCCCCATTCCAGCTGTCCTTTCCTCCACTCCTTGTAGAGCTTCCTTTTAAGTGATAGCTCCTTGCTCATCCAGGCAGGCCTCCTAGCATTCTTCCCTGCTTTTCTCTTTGTTGGTATACATTGCTCCTGGACACAGAGGAAGTGGTCCTTGAATACTGACCAGCTGTCCTGGGCCCCTCTTCCCTCTAGGGCTTTGTCCCACGACACTTTGGCCAGCAGATCCCTGAAGTGATCAAAGTCTGCATGCCTGAAGTCTAGGGTCGTAAGCTTAGAATACGTCCTTCTGGTTGCCCTGAGGATCTTAAATTCAACTGCTTCATGGTCACTGCAGCCAAGGCTGTCTCCGAGCCTCACAGTGGTTACCAGCCCTTCCCTGTTGGTGAGAACAAGGTCCGGCATAGCACCTTTTCTTGTTGGTTCCTCTACCATTTGGAGGAGGAAGTTGTCATCTATGCAATCCAGGAACATCCTGGATTGCTGGTGCCTTGCTGTGTTGTCCCTCCAGCAGATGTCAGGGTGGATGATCTTGAAGGTCTGTTCCAGCTAGATATATTCTGTGAGAAACACAAGAAAAGAAGAAATGTTGAACACCACTGTGCTCACAGAGCACCAGGAGAAACCTTTATAAAGATATAGGAAAGAATTATCCACCACTGTGATTTTCAGTGCTTTGGCTCATTCACAGTCGGAGTTGTTGCTTTGTATTAACCTCCAGCCTTAGCATGCTTTCTATTTCATTTTTCTATAAACATAAGAAAATCTTCCTTTAAAACATTTATTTCCACTTTCATTATCCTTTATTCATTCCACCAGCTTTATCTTCTTTACAGTTGTTCACTGCCCTTGGAAAGTGTAAGTATCCCACTGAAGTTATAAATCCATTGAAGTAAAAATTTCTTAACACAAGTGCCAACAGGCTTCTGATTTGCAGAGGTACAATTCTGAACTGAATGCTTTTGCTGTAGGCTTTGTTCATGAGCAGACACTCCAAATGTTAACTGCTTTCACGGATGAATGCACACCATTTAAATTTTAGGTTAATATTTATGAATACAACAAATAACTTGGATTACAAGGCATTCCTTCCAAAAAATGAAGACCCTTGGGGTCTAAAAGCACAAAATATCAACTCTGCCTCTTACACACGAGTCTGATTTTAAATAAAGGAAGAACAAGGCTGGAGGCACATTAGGCTAGTTTCCCCCAAGCAGTGAACTCAGCAGTAACATCTCAGTATCAATATTTAACATAAATTTAAAACACATTTCAGAGAACAAGGTTTCTGGACTAAAAACAGGATCACAGGATGTTAGGGGTTGGAAGGGACCTCCGGAGATCTTCAAGTCCAACCCTCTTGCCAGAGCAGGATTTGAGTATCTCCAGGGATGGGGATCCCAACCACCTCCCTGGGCAACCTGTTCCAGTGTTTCACTACCCTCATGGTAAAGAACATGTTCCTAACATCCAATCTAAATCTGCCATTGCACAGATGGTTGTAAGGTAACAGCTCTGCCTCCAGCTACCTTTGAATGACTTTTTGTTGCAACGCAGCTTTTATTAATATTTAAAAAGAAACTGTTTTTTTAAATACTTGTTTGCAGTACCCAACAAAAGTATTTAGTGAAGAGGATGCTTCCTTCTCACACAGAAGCACACAGGTGGCAGAAACACCTGCACACTTTCTGGATATCCAGAATCACTCATTATACAGGGCGATCAGTTAAGCTAAATAAAAACCACACTGATGCATTTCACATACCTGCAGATTATGGCACTTGTTCCTATAGCCCCTTTCCTTTAATGCTCACAGCACTGACTAGAGATGCATAGTTGGCAGTGGTCACATACAGCTCTTCATTCCTGGTCATGCCAGTCTTGTGCCAGGAGAACAAAATGCTCAGAAGCTGAACAGGAAAACGGTGATGTTACAGACATGGGCTGAGATCTGTGCTACCTACAGAGAAGTTCAAAGGACCATGCTCTTTGCTTCCTCACTGCTAACATCCAACCTCCCTGATGCCTACCCTTCATTTTAGAGAAACTTGTAGAATCTGAATTTGTTTGACTAACAAATACTTGGCATAGCAACTGTGGATTAATTTGTCTAGGACAGTATCTTGGTTCTGTTGGATGAAACACCTATGCTAAGTTAGGGAAAACATAAGGTTTTTATTACCAGAGAAAATTTCACACCTGAGAAGTGAACCCTTTTTCCCTCCATTGTGGGAATGCCAGAGGTTTGTTGTTGTTGGGTTTTTTTTGTTGTTGTTTTTTTTTTTTTGGACAGGTATTTTCTCATTTTCTCAAAAAAATAGAAAAAAAAGGCAGCAGAGCACATTCATCATTGTTAGAAACAGGCCAAAGATAGTATTTGGTATTATTCCAGTTCCAGTAAGTTTGTTACAGCTCAAAATTCTTGGACAGAACAATTCCCATCAGTGAACCAGGCCTCTATCTCAGTAGCCACACTTACTCAAACTGCTGCAAAATTTGTGGATATTAATTGGGTTGTTGTGTCAGAAAGCAATAGGCAAAGAAAAAACCCAAGAGGGGGAGAAAAAACCCTTTGCTCACAGTCTCCCTCATCCAGACTGATCTGTGGAAAATGTCCACTTAGATTTTAACAACTGCATTGAAAATCCAAAGGGAATAACAAAAGAAGTCAAAACAGCCACAAATGGAACCAGAATGTAGTAATAATTTTATTGAATACATTTAGAAAAAAACAAAACAAAAAACCCCCAAAAACTGAGCATGAAGACATGAAATTAATTTCTGCATTTACCTCTTATGAATGTGAAGAATCAAACAATCATGCAAAAAGACATCTCCCCCTTTCAACTGTAATTCAACTCTCATAACAACAAAATTAGTACCACCTTAAAACAGTTTTATAATATCATACAGTGGTTTTGATTGGAATGGACCTTAAAGGTCATTTCATTCCAACCCCCCCTACCGTGGGCAGGGACACCTTCCACTTGACCAGGTTGCTCAAAGCCCCATCCAAGCTGGCCTTGTTCTAGACACCTAACTCATTACTTTAAAAAGGATCTCGTTCCTGAATGGACGTAACAATATTTTAGTAGCAATTGAGAAGATTAACAGGTTCAGCATTTAACCAATACTCATGCCATGTTTAAAGAATGCAAGCAAAATATGCAGTTATGTAGGATAAGTAGATTTTTTTTCCAAGGCAAAACTCCTAGTTAAACTAATCCCTATACTAGTGAAATGGTGACTTGATAATGTACATGTTCTGGAAGATCATTCAATGGAAGATTTTTCTGTCAAGTTACATCAATGCCACGTTAAGAGTCAGAGTAGCTGAACAGCCCAGTGCTTGACCATATGTTAAGGTCCAACTCCTCCAAGAAAAGTTGGTACAGCTGTAATAGGCAATGTTAGGTATGAAAACTGGCTTACACATGAGGGAAAGGATTAGGATTTCTATCACCAACTTATGCACCCGCACGATTCTTCATATTAAAGAGGAATTGTGAAGGTAAAGTTTTGTCTGCACCTGGACAGTCAGTACTCAGACATGCAACGTCCTGTCTACATGGGTAATGTGTAATGTGTAAACCCATCCTGAAACACCCTAGTGAGCTTTTGAAGGCTCATTAATGTTAAAAATATAGCCAGACCATATCAAGTTAACCAAATTGTTAAATACAGTACAATTACTGAGAACATGACAAAGGGTAAATTTAACAGGAATATTTTAGTACATACCTGTCTGCAAACTAGTTTCAGTGTTATCAGACAGATGAAAGCCTCAGTAATCAAAACTTAGCTTTCAAATCAATACTCTGGAGAAAGTATTGTGATTGGTTTGACACACCGTAGTTTGTTTCACCTTCTCTCCACATTTATTAATAAGTTACAGCCAAATTAATATTCCGTTGAAGTGTCAGCTACCACCACTCCTGTCAAGAATTCCTTTAATGAAATACCAGGATCAAACACCAGTGTGCTGAAGCCTGTTCTAAGCAACTGCTCAAAATGCTCGCATTCAGTAAACAATACAGCTTTGGCAGCCTGATGATGGGTGCAGACATATGGTTATAAAAACCTGCTGAGAATTAATGCAGTTAAGCAAGAGACTTATGGCAGTCTACACCATCTGGAAGTTTACCCTTTTACTTTGAAAACATCACAGGCCATAGAAAACCAGGCTTAATTTGTAAAACCTCTACCTTCTTGCCTGATCAAAGTTGCTTTGGTTTGGGGGTTATGCTCATATTTTTTAAACAAGGTAATTTCAAAAGTGGTTTTATTGCCACTGGTGAGGGAAGTCATTAAAGATACTTCAGTAGTTCTATAATTTTGTGCTGAAAGTATGAACAACAGGAAAAAAGTAGGAGGAATGAATGAAATGCAAAAGCAAAACTGAGCTCCTCTTTACAGGAGTTTTTTTTTAAATTATGGCCAAGTCAACTCAGTTACCAGCAGAATTGAGTTTGAAAGAGTCTAAGAAATAGCCACAGGATTCCCAAAGCTGCAGCATTAACAGCAGAAGGTCCGTTCAGCCACATTTTTCTCCAGTTAGAATATTCAGGAGAATTTGACTTGCTTGAAATCAGAAATCATTTTTCACCAGAAGGAATTCAAATTTCCCTTGAAGTTCTTTAAAATGGGTTTTAAATTATATAAACCTACTGCATGTGAGGATGCAAGTAAACTGAAAACTATGTTAAAAAATATGGAAAACATTAAGATATTTTGGGTATTTATACATCCAAATGGGTAGACATGTTTGAACTCGTTTGTTAAATAAGAACTTTATCCTGGCATTCAAACACTGCTCATTTTGCTGTCCAAGTTCAGAGCTCTGCATACAAACCCACAGATGGCATGCTAGCAGCCACAGCTATCTAGAATTTTTCATTCACTTGATCTCAGATACTGGTAGCATCAGATTATACTGATCAGTGTAATCCTGCTTGTTCCCAGGATTCTACTAAGAACTCCACCTGTTGGTTCAGAACTCATCAGGGAACATCTGTTCAGTTTTTAAAGAACGAATTGCAGGCATACATTTTTGTAAGCCTGCACCCTGCCACTTCAGAGCACCTGACATTTAAAAATCAAGCCAGAACAAAACAACAAAAAAAGCACCAAAACCCCAAAACAAACAGGTGGTTAGAGGTTATTAGAGGTTAATAGAATCTTGTAGGTAGAACTTAGAGCTGGAACTTTTAACAGGGGCCTAGGGGAATAGGCAATCACACTCCCTCCAAGACAGTAAGGAAACAGGATCCTGAAAGGAAGGTAAAGAAGCACCAAAACAAACTCAGCATATACAGCACTGGTGTTACTTTCTTGGTGTTTGGGGATGGTTTCTTTGGTAACATATTTCCCATTACTTGAAGCATGAAGTAGGATTTCAAGTAGTGCTAGAGATAGAACTCTGAGCTCAAGTAAAATAATACCTGCTGGAAAAGAGTAAGATCCTTAGAAACCCACATTTAACTTCTTAATGTATTTACTACATTCTGCATTTCTCTTGGCTTTACTCCAGCTCTGCTAAGGTGGTAGGTAGATGAGCATCCACACATTTAAAAAGTCCACAGGACCACTTGGTTACACATCTAAGTTTTGGCACAATAAACAAGCGTGTACATTTTGCATGACACATTACAAAACCACTGTTTTTCTTTCAGCTGCAGCTGTGTCAAGCAGAAACACAAAACAACATTACTGCATGTGTTGCTGCTTGGATAAAAGTCTCATCTTTAAAACTATCCTGTTTTCAGCCACAAAGCTTTATTGATGGGAGAACTGAAAACAAAAAAAAGTCTTGATTTCTAGTTACAGTGTTTTGCTCATGCTACTCTAAGGAAATATTTTAAAATATTTTAAAAATATTTTATATTTAAGTACTATTTTGATGCAGATATTTTAAAGCTTTTTCTTTGTCCTAAGATTTGTCCTGTAGATAAATTTAGTTCTTGTATTACCATCCTCAGAAACAATCCTATCTACATGGAAATAATTTTCCTGAGATACCTACACTGTATACTGGCTTATCCTATGTCACATATCCAACTGCTCTGAAAAAGTTTCATCATTTTGAATGTTGTACAATAGGACAGAATATACATTCTGAAAACTGTCATATACATACAGCACCTTGATAATTTTACAATATATCCTCCACAGCTGAGATGCTGAGTTATTCAGCCATTTCTTTGTCCATTCACTTTTATATTTAACAATTCAAATACCAAAGATACAGAAGTAAAATTTTAAAAAAATCTCCTCTTGCCAACTTTCATTTTAATCTAACCTTCTGCTTTTATACATGAAAGACAGCTAGAGTCAGCAAGTACTGAAATCCTTAGCAAATACCATTTATTTCATCCCTACACAGCCAACAGGTATTGAAACAAACGTTAGTTCCAGAAGAAAAATTGCAAGTCGACAAGTGTTAATTTTTCATATATTTTTTTTGTTCTAGATATAGAATTGCATGCTAATCACTTCATAAACTCAAATTTTTGTATCTCTGTTACCATATGCTTCATAATGAACAGTGCTGAATTTACCATGTACTACCCAGTAGATCCAGTCTAAAGCAAACAGTTGAAAAATTAACACACAGAGTGGGCCGAGAACACATCTATTTGGGTAGTCAGTGCATGGTAAGTAAGGCTGTAAGCAAAAGGCAATAGCTCTTTTACTCTAAATTCCCATGGAGATGCTCTAGCTAGAATAAATACACTCATGGGAGCACAAGCAGAAACAGCTATTACCCTTCAAGTTTACATCCCCAGTTACTGTGCGTCAAATATCTTTGTAGAATGGATCATACGAGCTAGCGTAAAAAAAAACAAACAAAAAAACCTATATAAAAGTTAAATATTTGATTACAGTAGCAAGTCACTGATTCATAATGGGAAATAACTTGTCTCTTGGAATTATTATTGATCCGAACCCTCTTTTTTCTGTTGTGTGCTGGATGCTGGTAATTCAAGACTTGCCCATAGCAGGGGCTCTGCTTTTCTCATAGTCAGCTCAATCTTCGTAGCTGTCATGTTCACATAACTCCTCTTTACATCAATTACCTAGAACAGAAAATGTATTTCCCTTTTGAATTCAAGAAACAGACTGCTAGATGTTTGGGAATTGAGTTAGGGAGAGTACCTCATCACTGAATTTCAGCAGATGTTTAGATAGATGGAGTACCTCCTGTTATCTAGAAAAGCCAGCCCTCTCCCATTCTCAAGATATGAACATCTGTATATGTGACATATACACTGGTCTAACACATACATGCAACTAAATACTGTCATGGGTTCTCTACCACCCTGCTGTCATGGGGTTGGGATCAGACAGGATCTCAGGAGATCACCTTTGTCTCAAAGCAGTATCAACTATGATGTCCTAGCCAATTACACAGGATATTAGATTTAAACGTAATTACTGAAATGACATGAAACTGAATTTCTTTCAATAAGCACAATAATGAAATAAACCACACTCTTTGAAAGAAACAAAGTTGAGGCTTTGTAGTTTTGTTTTTTTTTTTTAAGTAAAAAAAATTACTTACTCCCCATAATTTCACACTCCGATGGAATTCCTTTTCTCCTTCAAACACAATGTGGATATTTAACTTCATAAGAAAAACAAAAGAAAATTTTGTTAGGCTAATAAAACATTTAACACCTCAAGTATGTTTAAACAAAATATATCACACTAGGGCTCAGATCCTACAATGAGCAAAATAATCAAATTCTCCTTCAGATAGAAGTGAAGAATGTTTTAGCCTACTCTGATACCGTATCACAGTCAACAGTGGCCATACACACATCCTGGAAGCTGTACCATTTTCTCCAAATGCACAAATCAGAGAAGCATCTTAATGCTTTTTAAATATAGTACTTGTGAAACTGCATACTGTGAGGAATATTAAATTACATTAAGCCAATTATAATTAAATTAGGAAGCTATAATTATTTACACGTATGGTGATGCAAATCCATCACAATTGGGGTTTAATTGCAGAAATCAAATTAAGCATTTTTTTTGGACATATATTGCAGCTTAAAAAAAACCAAACCAACACAATAAGGTACAATGTCCAAATAGAAGGGAAAATCAAAAGCTATACATACTTGAACAAACACAAACACCAAGAAATCTTTATGCAAAAATGATTCTTAACTTTGCCTTGTAAATTGAGTAGAAGCCAGACGTTCCTAACTGCAGGCTGCTATAAGAATTAAAAAAAAAAAAATAATAATTACATCTTAAGATAGATACTCACCATTGTGCTATTTGCTTCTACATAGCTCAGATCAGGAAGAGAGTTTTTAGCATATACAGAAATAGTCACTTCTCCTCCAGTCTGGTGCCAATCATGCCTGCATGGAACTACTTTCTTACCCTATATAAGGAAAAAAGGTATAGAAAAAAAGACTTAAAATTGCATTCAGAAGGAGTTTTACAAGATTAATCAGGATAAAAATCACAGGACTATTTTTATTAGCTATATTTATTTGCTATTAAAGGACTACATTTTATGTTCACAGGAGATTGCAGGACTCCACTTACACCTCTTCTCACTAAATGTTTCAGCTACTGGTCCCTGTCAAAAATTACAGGTGAGAAAACCAATGTTTATGGCAGAGACTACACTGAAAAACAAGGACATTGTGATAGAAAAAAAAATCCCATAACAATCTACTACAAAAACCCCAAACAAATGACCAAAAATAAAAGTTACTTATTGGATTATCTTCCTCTCCAAGACTACACTTATCCAGCAGGTTGTAGGAAAGGACAAAGAAAGCTATGACTCTAAGAAATTTTCACATTAGTGAAAATAGAAATTATTCAGTATTATCCTCTGTTCTCTAATGCGGGAAAAATAGTGGAAAAAAAACAACAAACCAAAACACCACCGAAAAGGTAAAGCCAAAAAGCCCTTCTTAGCTAAAGCCCATTATCTCAATATATATACTTTTAATGTACACACAGTTTCTTAACATCTGGGAAAATTTTTTACAATACTTTCCTGCTTTAGGCTCACAACTGCAGGTTCTTTTTAATCTCTCTGTACTTGGAAATAATTAAACAAAAAAAATAAACCTTTGAAGCAAGGAGCAACTCTTTGACTTACAAGAAGTAAAGGATGTGTGAAGCCATTGCTGTAGAATTAGGTAACAGAATTACCTTCTAGAACATATCTTTATTTTCTTCTGTTAAACGTTAATGGTGTTCGCAGCATCAATCCCATTTTGCCTCAGCAATAGACAATACATTTGTAACAAGAATTTTGCATTCACCTGCCTCCAAGATGTAAACTAAGAGTTCAGTTTCATTATTCTGTTCTGTAACATTCTCTAAGAATCTTTTTAAACTGTGAACAGAAATATCTTTCACCTTGTAATTCTGCACTTTGTTCCCAACATTGCAATGAAATATCTATAAAATGAACACATGTTCTCTCTGTATTTGTTCTACCAGTAGTGAAAACAAAACACTCAATTAGATCCAGACCAGAAAAATAAACAGAATCCAAACTAGGCAGAGAGACCCTTCCATCCCTGCCCTCCACCCATGCAATCTCATTGCCTTCCTCTCCTGCTATACCTACCTAAACACAACTACTCTGAATTAAATTGGAAATACAGTTATTTTACTATGAAACATGTACAACTCCTCTCTTAATGGTCTTTGGGAAACACAATTAATTGATTTTTTAAAGTAATATATATGGATTAGATTCTATATGGAATACTATTGACTTTCTTGACTAACAAAGCAACTGCCTTCCTTTTCCTTTCTGAACTTGTCAAAACCACTTTTACTACACATATCACTCTATTACAAGTATACTTCTACCACAGATTAATTCAAAATACATTTCTCTGTTGTCATGGTATGCAGAAGATGCTCCGTATTATTTCAGAGGTAGTGATCCATAACAGCTCAACTACAGCAGTAATTCAATCAAGCTAATAACTACATTTCAGTATTAAAAATTCAGAAAAGGCAGCTATAGAATGCAATGTTAATGCTACTTACCGCATCCTTCTTAGTCCATACATGTGTCCCTGTTGTGCAGCCCTCTTGAGCTAAAAACGTATTGAAGTCAGATGTTTTTCTTTTACAACAGCTCCAATACTTCATCCTTGAAAGTTTGCAATGTAATGAAACAATATTTAGGACATAATTTACTGTGAATACTTAAGATGTTTCCTTTAAGCAATGTAACTGTTGATTTAGTATACCCTCTTCAAGCATTGCCATTTTTGACTGAAGAAGAAATACAGAATAAAAACAAGGCAACATCTCAAAGAAATCAGGAAGATGTTAAAAAAATATGTTATGTTTACTGAATACTAACCCTTCATGGAATATAGGTACACCAGAATGGTATATACATACTTCTTCTGCGCTTTGTGGTCCTTCATAGGTCTAAGAAAGCAAAGCATTTAAAATGTATTACTGTTACAGTATGTGGACCAAAGAAAAAGACCAAAACAAAACACAATCCACAACAGAAACACTGAACAAAGTATTTACTCGAAAGCTTTGTAGTAACCTAGATCTAATGGCTTGCTCCAGCTTTTAAAGTAACCATTCATCCAGCATTCACAGAAGGTTCCCTGGCACTCCTTTTAACAGCTATATTTTGTATTAGTTCAATGGAATACATCAATGGTGACATGATCTTTGGTCATTAAGGTCACTTTCTCTCTGAATATTCAGAGAAATTAAGTACTTAATTAGAAAATAAATGACCCTGTAATATAAAGACTAATTTTGGTGCTCAAAGTATTAAACCATTTTCTTTATGGATTTTTCTAAGGGCAGCATTAAATAGTAAGATCTGCAGATGCTTTTGACCCATACATGTTATCAAGAGTAATTCAAGTATTATCAGTAAGCCTCCCTTCACCAATATTATATTTAATACTTTAAGTTGAAACACAACAGTAACATGGGTTTGGCAAGCTTACTAAGTAAACGTTCATAAGGACAGGCATAAGAAAAGGTAACCTTAGACCTACTTCATGCCCAGTACAGAACAGCCCACGTTTATTCATACAAAACTATGTGCATTCGTGAAGACTTTGTGCCATTTCCAAATCAAATTGTAGCGCATGAAAAATCATTCATGAAAGAAAGCCAAAACTGTGCACTTGGTTTAGCAGCTGGGTTTAAGAGCAGAACTGAACCACTTACTTTTGAACAGCCTGCATTTTTACATGCAGTCCCAATCTTGATTTCATCACCATCTTCCTCTGTAAACAGAATCATATTATGGAAAATAGCAACTGAAATGTATAATATGCTAGATAATTTGTTTTTATTAAGAACTAAAATGAGCTAAGGAGTGGATCAGAAAAAACCCAAACCAAACAACCAGCTCTCTCTCACAGAAATTATGCAAACATGCCAAAAGCTCTAAAACCTAAGAATCAGATTCTATACAAACAGAAACAGAAATTACACAAACATGCCAAAAGCTGTAACACCTAAGAATCAGATTCTAGGTTCTACATGTTTACAGTGCTTTAAACAGGGAAAAAAGAAAAAAAAAACTGATGAGGAGGATTATTAGAATCATAGAGGGAGAGAACAATCACTCCTCTTGTTTGGTTTTGTAAACATAAGCATGTAAAATGCTCCAACCGTTGCATATAAATATACACAAAGAATCTGGATACCGAGGAGAAACAAGAGCTAAATGACAGCTTTGGCACAAGAGCAAGAATACAAAAAAGACACAAATGGAGGCTGAAATTAGGAAGTATTTCTTAAGGAGCAGTGTAGCTCTGGAACCAAGTTCCAAATAAACTTTGGGAAAAAAAAGGAAAATAGATGGAGGAGAATCAACTAATCTTCAGAGGAATTTCACCAGTTTAAGAAAGGCTTTATATGACATCATGCTTGCAATGACATGAGTGGAAAGAGTTTCTGGGAACTCTTTCAATCACATAGTCAGAAATGGATGTTCCCATCATGCCCATTTGAACCAGGAAAACTTACAAAACCAGCAGTTCAAATAACTTTAATGACAACATCCTGCTCCTAACACCCAAGTCTCCATAGTGTTCACATTTCAACTTTGTCATTCCCTAGTCTGGAAGGTATTTCCCAGATTATTAAGAACATTAATTATTTCCCAGATTAAGAACATAATAATGTGAAATAATGACTTCAAAAAAACCAACAAAATCCAGCATTTAACTTATTTGTGTGACGAGTAGCATCATATACCTACTTAACCTCCCTATATCCTTACCTTTTTTCTCTTCACTTTCTGATGACAGTCTCAGTTTATCTAGTGCTTGCTTGAGGGAAGCTGATACCTTCAGCTGCAATTTTGTCATTGGTTCATCTGGGCTAAAATAAGTCCATGTACTCATGTCAGCTTGATGAGAAATAATTCACAAACAACAACAAAGTAGTAACCTTTAGTCTTGCTACAAGGCTCTTCCTGTCCAATCTCTCCTACAACAACCGAACAAACTAGATTTGTAAATGACAGTTCTTGTTGTTTACGGAAAAAGAGACTATAGAAATTTAGAAGGCAGTCATGTCTTTCAACGTGAAAACCTCAATGTTCTACAACAATAAAAATGAATCAGAGATTA
The DNA here is from genome assembly GCF_027791375.1 of Indicator indicator. Taxonomy (NCBI): domain Eukaryota; kingdom Metazoa; phylum Chordata; class Aves; order Piciformes; family Indicatoridae; genus Indicator; species Indicator indicator. The sequence goes on from NC_072010.1 coordinate 9,773,065, forward strand.
ATGATTCTAAATACAGGCATCCTAAAATTACTTTTAATGACTGTTTCACTAATGAGAACTGCTAGTGGCATTCCAAGCTATGAGACTTTAGACTGCGGTTTTTGTTTTCTGGAAAGTGCCGAGAAATCCAGTACTACCTTGTCCTAAACAGAATACTTGTATCTCATTTCAAAGATTAAAGTAACATCATAACTGCTACTAAACACAAGCTCTTTTAAAGTTAATCTGGGAATTTTTACACTATACAAACAAGCTTTAACTTGGTCAGCTTACCACAAATTTGGCAAAACTGAGTTTCATATACTCTACCTTGGCCTTTTAATTGTTTCCAACGGTTTTGGTGCCTGAATAATGTGTTCTTGAAATCTGGGCTTGAGTTCAGCTAGCTCCTTTCGTTCAGAGGTTGTTTTGACTTCTGGTTTAACAGGCTCAGGAGGTTTCTCACTGTTATGAAGACCCTTTGTACAGCCCTATTGTGGAAAGCATATGTTTATTTTAATGTAAAATGTCAAAAACTGTAATAAGTTTCCTTGATTTATTTCCTCAGCCCCATCTTCTCCTTTAGCACATTCTAAACACCGGCTGCAAAGGAAATCCTGCAACTAAAGAAAAAATGCGTATTTTCTGTAATCAGGCAGAGTAACAACAAATACTGACCTTCCTTCACTGCTAACAAGCACCTAAATAGGTTTTGATAGAACTAATTTTAACCAGTAAAGCTTGAACATGGGAGTCAATTTCAACATTATATCAAGATGAACAGTGCATGCAAGATTTAAGACAGTGTTAACAAAATTAAGCAAATTTCAAACATTCAAGCACATTCTACCATTTAATATTTATCACTGTCATTTGACAAGTAAAACAATTGTAAATAATCTTGAGTACGTACCACAATGCTTAAGAAGTCAGAAAAGTCTGTTGTTCTTCTCTTACAACATGACCAACCCTATAGACATTTTTTGGAAGAAAAACAAAACAAATGTGACTACCTTGCCTGGCAACAGCTTATAAAAAGCAAAAGGCTAATTATATGCCTTTACAAGATGCAGCACATCACACTCAGAGATTTTATTTTTCCTCCTCTTTGGACAATTTCCCCATCATCTGCATTTTTAAAAGCCAGAGACTGTTAACGTTTCTATTTCACTGACGCTGCCTTAATCAGAAAGTTTGCTAAATGTAAGGCAGTATTTGCATGACAAGTTAGGTGCCAACTTGGTACAACAGAAAGCACAAATGTTACTTTGTCACAAAGTAACACGTCAGCAAAAGGAAGAAATGCTATACCTAAGACTAGTTCACATGTGGCAGAGGTACAGGCCCCCCGGTTCCAAAAATGATGAGGATTTTTTTCCTTGAGTGTCGGCCATCATTTTCAACTGTTTATTTCCCACCACAAAGCTAGATAGCTGCATTGCATAGCCATCTATCCAGCTACATCAATCAAAGGCACTTTTTATTATATAAATCAGAAATCCAATTTTAGAGAAAATTATCTTGCCACTGTGAATAATGTATCTTAGAACTTGAAGAACATTATTAAAGACAACAGTTTGACTAAGAAATGCACCACTGCTTTCAGAGCTTCAGCAGTGCAACACAATGGAGCTTAGGTAGGTGGTTAAAAACACGGTGAAAACATTAACTATTTCCACAGCTGATAAGACAAAAGTCTCATCCTGCTCACTTTGATTATCTAGGATTCATAATAGGAACAAAATTGCTCATACAAAATTACGCGGCTCGACAGGGCTCTGGGGAGCCTGATCTAGTTGAGGATGCCCCTGCTTACTGCAGAGGGGTTGGACTAGATGACCTTTGGAGGGCCCTTCCCACCCAGACCATTCTATGATAAATTGTTAATTAGGCTAAAAGGTAGGATAAAGGGGGTAGGAGGAAGTACCTCTTGTTCTAAAAACAGTGCATATGTAAGAAGAAATAAACACGAGGTTTACAGGTAACTAATTTCTGCCTAACAAGGTAGAACTTTTGTGCATCGTGTTAGGGGTACAACTACAATTTTATACAAAACAAACTGCCACAGTCTAAATAACTGTGTCATACTTGACTCAACAGCATCTGCTGCAATGTGCCAGTGGCATATGATGGCCAGTTACAGAGTCATGGGCTGCAATATAGGCAATAGCTCACAGAAAATATGTCAGCCAGCACACACACAGAGGTTTCCAGGAATCCAAAATCCACCCCATTATGGGACAGGAGTGAGATGCATTGTCAGTAGAAGCAGTTCCTAAAGCTTGGTTAAATAGCATTTTAGTGTCCTAAGAAAGGTCACTTAAGCTCTATCTGTAGTAACACAGTAAGTAGATCCAGGCTCCATTTCTGGATGCCAGATTTCTGACCATACACAATTAAATTGTTAGAACGATTTCCTGAACTGTTTTGGCAGTTGTGTCTCAAATTATTCACTTTGGATGCATCCAGTAGATTTTGAAATACAAAAACAAATATAATGAATATGGACTTTGCAGTTGGCCTAAACACTGCAGACCAGTCACAGGTACATTTAATTCACTACTGAAGATGTAGCCCAAGAATCCTGGACAGGTGCATCAGAGACATGGGTAACCAATCCAAACTTAACCAATACTCTCATCTGGCTGATTAACAAACAAAATGATTTTTCACAGTAGGCAAATGTCACATACAGATTAGTGCTCTAGCCACGTAAGACCACAAACAACTGGTTAGAATTCAAAGCAGATTAATTAACTGAGAGAGGATGACATATCTTAATGCTTCCAAAGACCTATTTAGAAGACCTAATTAAGCTGTTGAGACATCTAAAGTCAGTCAGCAGGAAATGTGTCATGCAGACTTGCAGAACGTTTAGACCATGAGTATGGTCTTTCAATTTCTTCAGGTCTGAGCAGCTGTGCTCCTCTAACTTCATAGAGTTGCTCAAACAAGGCAGGCTGAACACGGGTTTCTGCACCACTGAAATATTTGGAACGAAAAGGAAAAAAACAAGCATAGTGTTTTACATATCTGGAAAAAGACATAATACTTAGAGGGACATTTGCATACTTACTTTGAGAGCATCATGAAACACTGGCACACCTGGATGATATGTGCATGAATCTAGAAGAAAATTACTATTATTAATATTGAGGAATATTAAGAATCTTTACTCATCTGACCACAAACAGAAAAAATTCAGATTTGCAATTCATGTGCGCCATGAGCTGAAGGAAAGTACAAATTTTGTAGAACAAGCTTTCTAAGTACATATCGTAAAACTAAACAATCAATATTTTTTCTTCTGTGTTATACAACACAACCCAAAACCCAGGCATCTAAAGTAAGCTTCTACCTCCACATGGTGCAAGTAAATACCTATAGACCATTCCTTCACCAACAATTAGTACTTACTGGTAAGTCAGCAGAACTATTGTTCCTATGGCCACCCTGCAGATATAAAATGCTGGTTTATAACATCAAATATATCTGTTTGCACCTGATCAAGGTTTTCTATCTAGAAGCACTCTGTTAAAAAAATTCTGTTGACACAAATCTTTGAGTTCATTATTTTAACCATGATAATTAGCTTGCTGTCTTTTTTCAATGTTTGTAGCATCCTAGGCCACTCAAGGACTTGAACCCGAAGGCTAGTCTTCCACATACACAATTTAGACATGTCAACACTATTAGTTATTAATAGCTTCATATCAACATTACACTAAAACAGAACTTCCATTAACGGAACTGTTTATATTCATAAACATTTATTAACATTACAGCTTTTTAATATATCAACTGCTCCTTTTTTACTCAATATATTTTATTACTTTAAGTGTAATGTCATTGCTCTGACAATAGAACTTTGACATGTACTGCATGGATAATAGTATTATGACCTGATTCTAAAAGTGATGGGAACCATGAGCTATCTTTCAGTCTTTAAGTCTTTTTGTTGTTGTTAGAAATAGCTAAAAGTGTGATGCAAACAGTATCAGGTTTTATAACAAGCCTCCATAAAATAGAAGTGAAAAATATCAAAACGTACATAATAGTAAGCAAAAGAGAAAAGTGATAATTTTATTAGTAACCTGCCTACAGATATTAAATAATAAAAAAAAAAACAAACAGAAATCAAACTTTGTTGTTTTCATTTTTTATAAATACATAGATACTTAAGTAATCTTGCTTAGATAATTTTCTTTAATTTCATATTCAGACTGAAGGTACCAATGCAGTCTGACAAAAGCCAGTTCCCACCTTAACTCAAAAGGCACGTTTTGGGACATTAGTCCTTCATCAAGACTGACAAACATCTGTGAATGTCTACCAATTTCTTCAGCTTCAGATGGAAAGCTAGCACTGGTAAACCTAAGGAAAATTTAAAAAAAACCCAGGGCTCTTTTGTATAAAGAGCTCAGGACTTCACTTGTCAATCAAATAAAAATGAAAATTGAGATTATTCTTTCCCAAAAGTATGAAAGTATGTCATCACAGGCATCATGATAGTAAAATTAATCTTTGCTGCAAACAGAACTTCTGAATCAGAAGATGTAAAGGAATAGGATCAGGAACAGTGTGGCCAGCAGGACTAGGGAAGTCATTCTTCCTCTGTACTCAGCACTGGTTAGGCCACACCTTGAGTACATATATCCAGTTCTGGGCCCCTCAGTTTAAGAAGGACGTTGAATTGCTCGAACGTGTCCAGAGATGGGCAACAAAGCTGGTGAGGGCTCTGGAGCACAAGCCCTGTGAGGAGTGGCTGAGGCAGCTGGGGTTGTTTAGCCTGGAGAAGAACAGGCTCAGGGGAGACCTTACTGCTGTCTACAACTGAAGGGAGGCTGCAGCCAGGGGAGGATTGGTCTCTTCTCCCAGGCAACCAGCACCAGAACAATAGGACACAGTCTCAAGCTGCACAGGGCAAAGTTTAGGCTTGATCTTAGAAAGAAGTTCTTCACAGAAAGAGTGACTACCCATTGGAATGGGCTGCCCAGGGAGGTGGTGGGGTCAACATCCCTGGAGGTGTCTAAGAAAAGACTGGATGAGGTACTTAGTGCCATGGTCGAATTGATTAGATAGGGTTGGATGATCGCGTGGACTTGAAGATCTTGAGGACTCTTCCAATCTAGCTGATTGTGTGATTCCATGCTTCTGTGAAATAACAGCCCACTTTGCTGCTATCTTATGAGGGTTCTGCATGTTCCATACCAGAAAGTGCTGAGACAAGGAGCTCTGCAATGCCTAAAGCTGAGGCAGTGGGACTTAGCCACCAGGTGGTCTCACCATCTGCGTACCAGAAGACAGGAAAACATCAACTGGTTTTCACCCATGCTGAGCCAAGTAACCCTTACTGGAGTGAAGTTTACTTCCACAAAAGTATCCCATCTCAGACTAGGTGGGGAAAAAAACCCAGGAATTTAGTATACATTGATTGTCACCTGCACAGTTAAAAGTATGTCCTACTTCTGATTTGTCTGACTTCAGATTCCAGCCTTTAACTTCTAGTCTACATTTTTCACAGGATAAAAGAAATCAAGTTACCTCTCTACTGCTGTTAACACCTTCCCTTAACCAGGAAAGAAATAAGGTTTTTCAAAGCAAGTCATTTTTCTTTCATCCTCAGATAATTTCTGGAGGTGCAAGGACCACAAATTTTCAGATCTGTTTTGGGGTTTTTTTCAATGCTGATTTCATACCCAAACCAATCCCACTCTCACAATGCACACAGTGCTGACTGTTGTTACCTTACTCCTACACTCTTGCTTATTCACTGAAGCATGCTATTATTTTTTGTTAAATGTCAAAGTAGAAAATGGTAAAGGTACCCAAACTTTGAGTATTTACAATGTGATCTTATTGAATTCTTGAAGATTGAATGAGGTATCTGTCTATATACAACTTGCAAACCAACCTGGTATTCTGTGGAAGTGCTCCAATACTTTGAAAGTTATGCTTCACAACCCTGAAGCAATGGCAGGTCATTAAACCTGATGAACTTCATTCAGCACTCTGAGGAAGTTGAGGTCAGGTGTCTACTGAAGCTAGGAAGATAATTCCACTGCATTTCTCACGGTGTTAGACAAAAATTCACACCAAACAGGACAAACATAAACAGGACAAACATGGTATGGCAAGAGCTTATAAATAATTCATATAGAAAAGGCTCAGCCTGAGAAATGGAAACCCAGGAGAGGAAGGCAGAGGATCAAGGGGTGGACTTCATAGGAACAGAGCTTGAACTGCATGAACCAGGCAAGGTTAAAGAAAAACAGGCAGACAGACGCCAAAAATCTAAGATATCATTTATTTCAACCACATCTCTCAGTCATACCACCTCAGAAATACATAAAGTTTTCATTGGCTCTGTGATGATGTTTATCCTGCAGGTTCAACATCACTAACTTTGATCGAAGGAAAAAGGGTACAAAACCCCACAAAAGAGTATGTGCTACTGTTTTGGCAACGGGTCAAATTAAACTGCACTATGAAAGATCTAAATTATAATCTTAAAAAAAAAGTCATTAAAAAAAAGTACATTGCAGTACAGTGAAGAAATTGAGACAAAGACATGAAATACACAATTTCAGTCTGGTTTTGCACATCATATTTCCAACTGTCATTAAGCTGCACTGATTTCAAGCCTGTGTCAAAGTGTGCATGTATTACCTCATAGCAGTTTTAGTCACAAAATTTGAACATTCATATTCTCATTGACAGGTTAAAACAAGAAAATAATTAAATGTCTATGATCACTTTTGAGATCAAATTCTCCCTTCTGTGTCAGATGCTGGGCAAATCTTTAAGAGTACGGATTAATTAGTAGGCAACACATCTAAAATGCACATGAAATTTGTACCTTGCCAAGCATGCCATGGATGAATTCATTACTGCATTCTCTCACTAACTGTGCAGACAGACCTTTAATGCTTTCCCTCAGGCTGTCTTTAAGAGGCATACAGTCGTTCATGTCAGCCACTTGCCTCTTGCTTATTTTTTTGAAACAATGAGAGTTTCTACAGAATATTCATGCATATATTATTTCAGCCATAAGATTCTGAAGACAGGATTAATTGTCTTTTAATAAATTATTGCTATGGGAATACACCGTTGGATGAATGTAAAGAAAAAGCCCTGAAAGATCCAAAATTGCTTGGGGTCCAGAAGGCCTTATTTTCTACCTATTTTCATTTAAAAATACACCCTAATAATAGATTTATCCTAAGACTAACTATTATGTTATACCGGTATTTAACTCAGTATTTTGGAGGTAAATCTGTGTTCTGAAACACCAACATTTGAACTTGACAGCCATACACAGCTATATGAAGATTTACACTCCTAAGAAGCAGTTGCCCCATTGACCTTGTGAATTTTAGGGATGCCAAACGTCATCACCCTAATTGCACAGAAAATGTCAGACTTGGTTTTCTGAACTGGTTTGTGAATAATTATGGTTACCTTCAGAACTGCTTAGTCCAGGACACAGTAAGCCAGCAAGCATTCCAGTCACTTGACAAAACAAACTTCATCTCAAGAAGTTGTTTTCCTCAACTCAAGCACCACACAGTTAGCAAAAGACCATGTCAACCAGATTGAGTCTAATACAGTATGATCACAAATACAGGAACACATGGTAAAGCCCATTTGCCTTTTTGGGGCAAAGGGGCACAGGGCGTGTTGGTGGAAGAGATCACTAAATGGAAGCATTGCACAACTCTGCCTGGTTTTGCTGCTACTAACGTTAGCCAAGTTTGACTCCAAATGCTGCCCCACTATTTGGAAATGCTTAGCTCAGAAAAACACACACAATTTATGCCACAGTTCCTAATCACAGAATATGCATGCGCTAGAACATGTTAGTCTACTGATCTTGTGGGTCACTAAAAATTAAGCTAATGCAAAAAGGCCATTCTAGAAATTCAGTCCACAGAGCTACTTTACAAATCATTTGAGGGCAAGCCTACCGAGATGACCTTTTTGCAGCCTTTGTGGAATTATGAAACCTAAAATGATAGTGTTTCACCAGAAATTGAATTCCCAGTATATCCAGGGGAAGCACTACAAGAGCTCATAGACCTTGGCAAAGCAGACATGAATATACTAGACTAGATGACCTTTAAAGGTCCCTTCCAACCCAAAGCATCCTATGCGTCCATGATCACAAGCTACATTTAATTACCTGCTGTAAGTTCACATACTACAATTAAAAAAAAAAAAAAAGTAGTTGATAGCTGCCGTGTATGAAACACCCACAGAGGCCTTCCAAAGAACAATGTTGCTTAAGGCCTCCAGTTTTCCACCTCTAGCACGTGACAGTAATGTACAGAACTCCAGCTTAGTGCCTCTCTTCCCTCATACTGCTGTGAACGGTTTTATTATTATAGAAGAACCTTAGCGCCAGGCTCACTGCCAGCCCTGCACCTCTGCATTAAAGGGACAACTTCCAGCCCCGGCAGGTTTCGCTGTCCAGCTGCCGTGAAACCCGCAGCAGCCTGTGACATCGCTTTACCACACCGGACGGCGACTGAAAGCAGCACACCGGTTTCCCTGAGGAGAAGATGCGGGACCAGCAGTGACAGCGAAGGTAGGACGGTCACACAAATACATCCCTGCTCTCTGCCTCTCTGACCGTCCCCAGAGGCTCGAGTGACAGCAGCGCACCGCGACGTGGCTCCAGCAGCCGGGGAGGTCATAGAGCGTGGAGGGCGCCCCCAGCACCTCGGACCGCCCCTCAGACCTCCTTTGCAGGCCTCTCGTAAACCCTCCGAGGCCCTCCCCTCATCGAATGGTAGGGGTCTGGAGATCACCTAGTCCAACCCCAGAGCTAACGCAGGTACGCTTAGAGCAGTCTGCACAGGAATGGGTTCAGGCGGGTTTTGAAAGTCTCCAGAGAAGACTCCACAACCTCTCTGGAAAGCCTGTTCCGGTGCTCCGTCACCCTCACATCTCCCAAACCGAAAGCTGGGTGAAGCGAGAGAGAGGGAGTAATGAGAGAAGCACTTCTCGTCCCCCTTTCCCCTCCATCACCTTTCCCCTCCGCTCTCACCCTCCTTATTGGTTTCGGGGTCGAAGCGCTGTCCGCAGCCCCGGTTGTAGCAGAGCAACGACATGGCGACTGAGCGATCGGCAGCCCTTCCTTCCCCACCGCTGGGAAGAGCAGAGCCCGGCGCAGCGGGAGGCAGCAGACGGAAGTCGGACTCTGCAGGGGGGCCGGGCCCGCTCGCTCAGCGGAAAGGGCCGCCCGGAGCCTTCCGGAAACTTCACGAAAATTCGGGGGAAGGGGAGAGCGGGCAGCCGCAGCTGCGCAGGCGCTGCTGCCGCTACCAGGGCAAAAGGAAGAGGGCAAGGAAGGCGGAAAGGAAGGCGCCAGGCGGCTAGACGCCGCGGGACGCATGCGCACGGCGAAGCGGGTGGGAAGTGAGTCGGGGCGCGCATGTGTAGTGCAGCGGGGCTGAGTGGAGTGGTGGGGGAATGTTGCCAGGTAAAGCGGCTGCTGCTGTCTTTGGGCGTCTTTATGGCCTTGCTGCCCGCCGCAAGGTTTGCGCCGGGCTAAAATAGCCCAGGACAGCCCTTTGGCTGCCTTAGGAGGAGGGTTGCAGTCGGCTCCCCGCGGTGTTTCCAGGGCTTTGTCACGTCGGGACGGTCTATCTCACGGCCCCGTCTGGCGGCTGGGCTTGGGGGTGAGGCGGGTGCCTGGCCGCAGCTTACCTGACGGTGGAAGCTTCCTGGAGTCTGCGGGCTGGAGCCGTAAGGAAGCGGCGAGCACCTCAGTCTGTGACCAGTGGTGTTGCTGGGCTGGGGAAGGGGATGCTCAGCCTCTGGTGAATTTTTCAGCACTTTTTTTGAGAATGTAGGTTGTCTAAGTCACTGCAAAAAGTATTTGGCTGTATAAAAGCTGTAATTAGGAAACCAGATACTGATTTCTTAAATGTCTGTGATACATGTGAGTTTAAGTAAAAAAAAAAACAAACACAACTACTTTTGTGTCTATTAAAGTGTCTCATTTGCACAGAAACACAATTACATCAGAAATTACCATGAAAAAGTTGTTTTGTGTTCTTTCGTTTCCCTTCAAGTTACCTGCAATGCTGACCAATTTATGTGTCTGTTGTGTGCCAGTCTCTTTGATGTATTATAATAGGCTGTATGTAATAATTACAGCTATGTACTTCAAGCAAATAAAAATTGATTTCTCCTAGTTAAACATCCTACTGCAAAGTTTTAAAAATAGAGATGCCTAGGTGTTCATATGTGATACAACAAATCCTGAAGCGCATGTGTAGAGAGTGAGCAGATTAAGTGATCCTTACAAGTGCTTCTTTACTAGGAGTTTAAGGATACAACACGGATAACCAGGAGACTGCTTACAATGTAGCCCTAAACTGCAAACAGGTAATGTGAGGTACATGCCGCTTGCTTCATTGCCTGTATTTTACATGATAATCCACATTTGCCTGAGCTGTCAAATGCCAAGTGCTTGATTCTGAAGTTCACATTGAGGCATATTGTAAGACTGAAACTGCTTCATTTTAAACAGGAAAAAACTTACTTGATGTTTGCCAGGAGTGTTTTAATGTGTAAATACACAGTGATGATAACAGCTTGAAAATAAAGCAGAAAAGTAAGAAAAGAATACATTTAAGATTTATGCTTCCCTTTTTGTACAGAAAGTGTTTCAGTTGTTTGTTGGATACCTTATTTTAAAGAGAGATGGAAGCATTTTGTAGTTAAAATAGGTCTATTTTGCATTGTATTCATAGGGCCAAGAATTGTTCTTAAAACTAGAAATTCACCTTACTCTCTGTCAGTGATAATACCACATAATAAAAGTCTGAATTATATCCATAAAATAAGTTTTGTGCTGTTGCAGTCACTGTGGTTGGATTTAATTCATAGTAGGCAAGCATACTTCTGATTTGGAAAAAGCCAGTGTTATTTAGCTTTGTACAATGCAAAAGACAGCAATTTCTGTTCTCACTGAGAATTGAAACAGGCAAAGGAAGTAGAAGAGAACAAGAAGGGCTTCTTCAAATATATCAGTAGGAAAAGGAAGAATAGGGAAGGTGTGGGGCCACTGCTGAATGAGGAGGCAGCCCTGATAACTGAGGATGCAGAGAATGCAGAGTTGCTGAGTGCCTTCTTTGCTTCAGTCTTTACGCCTAAGACTGAACTCTCCTGTGTACTCCAGACCCTGGATGAAGGAGAGGAAGCCTGGAGGAGGGAATGCACCCCAGTGGTCAGTGAAGACTGGGTTAAGGATCAGTTGTACAAACTGGATATTCAAAAGTCCATGGGCCCTGATGAGATGCACCCAAGAGTGTTGAGAGAGCTGGCTGATGTTACCGCTCTGCCACTCCACCATTTTTGCCAACTTGTGGGAGACAGGAGAGGTGCCTGAGGACTGGAGGAGAGCCAATGTCACTCTAGTCTTGCAAAAGGGCATGAAAGAGGTTCCAGGGAACTGTTGACCAGTCAGCCTCATCTCCATCCCTGGAAAGATGATGGAGCGGCTCCCTCTGGAGTGCATCTCAAGGCACTTGGAAGAGAATAAGGTTATCAGGATTAGTCAGCATGGATTTACCAAGGGGAAATCATGCATGACTAATGTGATAGCCTTCTGTGATGCCATAACTGAATGGGTAGATTCAGGGAGACCAGTGGATGTAGTCTTCCTTGACCTTAGCAAGGGCTTTGACACCATCTTCCATGACATCCTAGTGAGCAAGCTCAGGAAGTGTGGTATGGAAGAGCAGACACTGAGGTGGATTTGGAACTGGTTACAAGATAGAGATCAAAGAGTGGTGATCAATGGTGCCAGGTCCAGCTGGAGAGCTGTAACTAGTGGAGTCCCGCAGGGATCAGTACTGGGTCTGGCGCTGTTCAACATCTTCAACAATGACATTGATGAGGGGGCAGAGTGTCTGCTCAGGAAGTTTGCTGATGACACCAAACTGGGAGGCTTGGCTGATAGAGCTGAAGGCTATGTGGCCATCCAGCAAGACTTGGACAGACTGGAGAGCTGGGCACGGAGAAACCAAATGAGTTTCAACAAGGCCAAGTGCAGAGTCCTGCTTTTGGGGAGGAAAAATAAACTGCACCAGTACAGGCTGGGAGGTGATCTGCTGGAGAGCAGCCCTGTGGAGAGGGACCTGGGAATCCTGGTAGAAAACAAGTTATCCATGGGACAGCAATGTGCCCTTGTTGCCAAGAAGGCTGATGGGATCCTGAGGTGTATTAAGAAGATTATGTCCAGCAGATCGAGAGAGTTTCTTCATCCTCTCTGCCCTGGTGAGACCTCATCGTGAGTACTGTGTTCAGTTTTGGGCTCCCCAGTTTAGGAGGGACAGCGACCTGCTGGAGAGGGTCCAGCGGAGGGCTGTGAGGAGGATTAGGGGACTGGAGCACGTGCGTTATGAGGAGAGGCTGAGGGACCTGGGGCTTTTTAGTCTGGAAGAGGGAAGACTTAGAGGGAATTTAATAAATGTTTATAAATATCTGAGGGGTGGATGTCAGGAGGGAGGGGACAGGCTCTTCTCACTTTGCTCCCTGTGATAGGACAAGGAGCAATGGATGTAAGCTGCAGCACAGGAGGTTCCACCTCAACACAGGGGGAAACTTCTTTATTGTAAGGGTCACAGACCACTGGAACAGGCTCCCAACAGAGGTTGTGGAGTCTCCTTCTCTGGAGACTTTCAAGGCCTGTCTGGATCTGTTACCCTGTGACCTGAGCTAAATTGTATGTTCCTGCTCTGGCAGGGGGGTTGGACTCGATCTCTTTGGGTCCCTTCCAACTCCTGACATCCTGTGATACTGTGATCCTGTGAACATTTGTATAAACACTCAAAAAGTGTTATTTTACCAGTGTGGTAGTTAGTGGATTAAAGGGGACATTTCATATTACTTTAGTAATGGGGTTTGGTTCAAATAATCACAGAGAAGACTTCCAGGGAGAAAAGTAAAACGAAATCCAAATAGTTGCCCCAAAGTATCATGTGGTGGTACTTCACACCTCAGTGATGTCTCACTGTTCTGGAAACACGTCTTTAGGTCTTCCAAATCCAACAAGAATGTATGTGTTTCATGGTTCAGAATTCTGTAATATATCACATTAAAGAAAATGAAAAACTCATGTGAAACTCACTTGTTAATTTTAACCACACATGTAATGGGTTCTCTGAAGGTTACCAAGCTGTATCTGTCTTTGTATGTGATGTCAAATGAAATCAGTTTTTTATTTCACAGAAGAGTGTACAAGCCAATAGTGGTTTGTAATTGAGTCTTTTGAAATCACATATATTCTGCCTGCACAAGACAGAATGGATAGATTGACAGTATGCAATAGTCATAGTGGTCTGCTTAGCTTCAAAAGGCTCTTTCTATGATTGTTAGGAAGGCCTAAGAGATTTTCAACCCAGTTTTGAAAACGTAGAGATTAATTTGTTCAAATAAGGTTTAGATAATTGGGTTCTTGTGTGCATAATAGACTTCTAAGCCTCATTTTTTTCCTGTATAGTTTGTGTAGAAATGATAAGAAGTAGAATTTGAACCATGAAAAGTAGTATATATGTTCTGATGAAATTTGTCTTTTATTTTCAGTTGCAAAGTCTTCCAGAGTGTTAGATAAATTTTTATGTTGTCTTTATCGTGAGCTAGCAATGTGTGCTTGCACCCCAGAAGGCCAACAATAGAGGGGGTTCATCAAAAGAGCAGTCAGACATTGGAATACACTGCCCAGGGAGGTGGTTGAGTCACCAACCCTGAATGTGTTTAGAGGTCACTTAGATGTGGTGTATGGGGATATGCTTTGTAGAGTGGGATTAATGGTTAGACTTGATGATCCCAAGGGTCTTTTCCAACCTGAATGATTCTTTTACTTGGACAGGCTTGAGAAGTGGGCCCAAGTTAACCTCATGAAGTTCAACAAGGCCAAGTGCAAGATCCTACACTTGTCTTGGGGCAATCCCAGGCCCAAATATGGGCTGGGCGAGGAGTGGCATGAGAGGAGTCTCAGGGAGAAGGATTTGGGGGTGTCAGCTGATGAAAAACTCAGCATGAGCTGGCAATGTGCACTTGCAGCCCAGAAGGCCAACCAGGTCCTGGGCTTCATCAAAAGAAGTGTGACCAGCAGGACAAGAAAGGTGATTCTTCTCCTCTGTCCTGCTCTCATGAGACCTCACCTGGAGAACCATCCAGTTCTGGCGTCCCCAGCATAAGGAAGACATCAAACTGCTGGAGTGGGTCCAGAGGAGGGCCATGAAGATGATCAGAGGGCTGGAGCACCTCCTCCATGGAGACAGGCTATGAGAGTAGGTGCTGTTCAGCCTGGAGAAAAGAAGTTTCTGAGGAGACTTTATAGCAGCCTTCCAGTACCTGAAGGGGGACTGCAGGAAAGCTGGAGAAGGACTTTTTGCAAGGGCTTCTAGTGATAGGACAAGGGAGAATGGCTTTAAGCTGGAAGCAGGTAAATTTAGACCTTGTATTAGGAAGAAATTCTTTACACTGAAGGTGGTGAGACACTGGAACAAGTTGCTCAGGGAACTCGCGGATGCCCCTTTCCTGGAAGTGTTCAAAGCCAGGCTGGACAGGGCCTTGAGCAACCTAATCTTTTGGAAGGGGTCCCTGCCCATGGCAGGAGGGTTGGAACTAGATGATCTTCAAGGTCCCTTCCAACCCAAACTATTGTATGATTCTATGATGTTGTATTTGTTGTTCTGAGATACCTGAGAAATAGTGAAATATTTGTGTTCATGTAACATTTTTAAAATTATATTTACACATACTCTTTTCTATCACATTGGAAATCAGACACTTAAAATATGGTGGCTCTACAATGAATAGATACACACAAGAGAATGTCCTGCATGGATCTGGATAGATGTAAAAAGTTGATGGGAAATAATCCATCAAGAGCAAGTCATACTGATGGTAAGAATGCAGTATTTTTTGTTTATTAGAGATGATTACAAAATGTCAGAAATACTCTTATTGAGAGGAATTTTGAAGAAACTCTGGAGAAGGTTAAGGCTTGATCGTAGTTTGCAAATTCCCTGGAAAACTGCCACTGAGGCTAACAGGGATAGAAAAAATCAGTGGCTGGTAAGGGAAGCTGCACATTAGCTGAATGCAGAATTTCTGAATGCAGAAATCAGATGCACTTTTTAAGAGTGGTGATGATTGATGGGATTATTATTTTTATTCCATCACTGGAAGCTTTAAATGGATGATTGGTTTTGTATGGTTCCTATTTGGTTCAATAAAGAGAAGTGCAGTGTACTGCATCTGGGAAGGAAGAGCAATAGGCACCAGTACAGGTTAGGGGCTGCCCTGCTAGAAAGCAGCTCCATGGAGAAAGACCTTGTAGTGCTGGTGGACAGCAAGTTCTCCATGGGACAATAATGTGCCCTTGGAGAAGGGTAAGAGAGAGAGACAGCCAATGGCATCCTGAGATGCATTCAGAGAACTATGTCTGCCCAGCATGAACCTATGGAGGTTCTTCTCCCCTTCTACTCCGCCCTAGTGAGACCACACCTGGAATTGTGTCAAATTTTGGGCTCCCCAAGCTCAAGAGAGCCTCAAGGATGATTAGGGGACCTGAGCATCTCCCCTATGAAGAGAGACTGAGAAACCTGGGGTTGTTTAGTATTGAGAAGACTGAGATGGGATCTGATCAATGTCTGTATAAACATCTGAGGGGTGGGTGTCGAGTGGATGTGGCCAGTCTCTTTTTGGTGGTGCACAGTAATGACAAGGAACAACAGATACAAACTTGAACATAGAAGGTTTCACCTCAACATGAGGAGAAACTTCTTTACAGTGAGGGTGATGGAGCACTGGAACAGGCTGCCCAGGGGGGTTGTGGAGTCTCCTCTGGAGACTTTCTAAACCCACCTGGATGCATTCCCTAGGTGATCATGCTTTGACAGCGGGGTTGGACTTCATGACCACTGGAGGTACCTTCCAACCTCTAACGTTCTATGATTCTATGATATACACACGGAAACATATATATCAAACGGATTATATACCTGAGACAGGAATTGCTCCTGGAAATTCCTGTGCCTTTTTATTCAGGGTAGTTGAATCAAACAGTCAAACAGTGAAAATGAGTTGCTCTTGTGGCAAAAGAGTTCAATCTCTTTTTCTTTCTTTTTTTTTTTCTTTTTCCAGAGAAAATTCTTTTTAATTTGAGATTCATTACCCTCAATCTGGACCAGAAGATTGAAGTGTAACAGCAACACATTCGTTGTGACAATATTTTCTCCTAAATCCTCTCTCCTTCCTCCAAAGTGGTAACTGGACAGATTGAACTTGTATAGCCAGGAACATGTGTTGCTTCCTAGAGTGCAGAACTACTTTCCATCCAGTGATCTTGAGAGCCCACTAGAATGTTCGCTTATTGCTCTGTGAAGATGACAACTGTTATGTGAAGCATTCTCATCCTTGACACCTCCTACCATGAAATATTACGAATTGCATTACTCTTAACATATATGTAAATAAAACCAATAGTTCAATAATTTAAGGAACTTGGTATGGAAGTTTTTGGTTCAAGACTCTCTGTACCAAGCAGGAAGCCTCTACAAAGAATTGTATTTGCTGCTTTAGACCAAGCAGGTAGGTGAAATAAACAGAAAATTATGCTTACTTCTGTCAAAAGAAAGCAATGCTTTGTCAAGGACAGCTTTGGGTAGGCAGAAGTGGTGTGTATTCCTTGTACTTTAAGCTTGAAAATACATTGTCAGATCTTGAAAATGCATTATCAGATCTGGTGTGTGTTAGTAATGTTATCATCTGTCAGCAATCGTGGCTAGGTAGCATGTCAGTGCACTCTTCTCCTGGGCACTGAATGCTTTCTTTGTGTTTTCCAGCTGGTAGCAGAGGGGTTTATAGCATCTTTATTACACAGAGATAAAGTCTGTGCAAAAATTTTCTCTGCCAAAAGCCATCCCGAGTTTCTACCAGCCGAAAGTCATTCCATCTCGTCTATGGCTAACGGAACTTATGCAAGAGGTGGTCACAAATTTGCAAGCATTTGAAACAGTGGAGTTCATGGTAAAACCCAAATCTGTAAAGAAATGTCAGGTTTCAGTCCAGTTCGTGAGCTGCATAATCTGCTGATTTGCTTTCCAGTTTGTTTGGTGAGAGGCTTTGGGTCCCACTGTCTGCAAGCCAGAAAATTGTTCATGCAGAAATTGCTAGCCCTAGGACTGCAACAAAAGTCTGAACTAACTCAATTTTGAATAAAACTGATAGGTGGTAGGGGCAATATTGTGAAGACTCTAGCTCCAGGCTATGGCTTCTGTGTGGGTGTCCCTTGAGTAGTTTGGCTTCTCATCAGCAGCAAAGGGCATTTTGAACTCTCAACTTGCTCAGAACAGAGAAGGAGTCCTTGAAATTTAAAACAATTCTGAGGACTCATTGAGAGTCAGGGCAGGTAGCTCTGTTTCAGATCTGGAAATAATCAAAATGTGAAATAATAAATCCTTTCTTTAGGAAGCTTAGCAGAGGTTTTAAATCCCTGTAAAGCTAAGTGAGTCAAAAGCCTGCAGAGTTTGCAAGAAGCTGTCTAATTCAACTGAATGTGCTCAGATTTGATGGGCAGAACTTCTGAAAACATCTCATCTCATGGAGAAGCAGAACGACTAACTCTTTAGGAGAACATTTTCCTCCTCCTCCTCCTCTGATTGCTATTGCTGACATTTTTTAAATGCCAATTTTTCCCAGGAGGTAGGAGAGATTAAACGACACCCGCTTCTAATAACCCACCTGAGTGCTTGCTGCTAAAGCATGGCCTGAATTAAAGTAGATGCTTCATTAAGGTTCAGCACCTGCCTTTGATATCTGGCTTTAGCATGGGCTTGCTGTGTGATCATAAGAGTTGATTTAAGGCAGAATTTTCAAAGGTGTCTTCTATGTAACCTAGGTGCCTGCATTTCATTTTGAGAGAGGCTTAGCCACTTCTGGCTGGATTCTCAAGGGGCCTTTGAAACCTAGAAAACGTTATAATTTTAAATCAGTTTTCAGAAGTCTGCTTTCAGGTCCTGATAAGAGGACTGGAAATTTCATTATTGGGTTCAATAGGATATGGATTAAGTCTAAATAATATCTTGATACCTCCTTATTTAAATTTTTCTATGCCTTTGACCTAGCTGCAGAGAGCAAAACCTCTTTGATACAATCTGTACAGCCATTTCGTAGAGTGGTACTTCGTAATAACTTACACTGATGTGTGTAGTATAATGATCTTTTTCATCCTTCCTGCAGCTGAAACAAGGATGAAATACAACAGAATCTGTGAATAATTAAACCTAAATGTTAATGCTGAAATTTTAAAAATTCATCTCCCTAGATGAGAGAAAATACTCAGGTAATACATGTAGGTACACATAGAACGTTAATGCTATAACCCAAAGGAGCTTGAAAATAAAGTTGACAGATTAAATGAATACTGGTGGGAGAAGAGCAAAAACCTCTCCTTCTCTAGAGACTTTCAATACCCACCTGGAGGTATTCTTGTGCAATCAGGTCTAGATGCCATGGCAGGGGGAGGGGGGTAATTGGACTAGATGATCTATGGAGGTCCTTTCCAATCCCTACTACTTGGTGATTCTGTGAAGACAAAATTTGCATCAGCTACTTAAAAGTTACAGTGTAATAACATGTTCACTTCTATTTTGTGGATGTTTTCACAACTACTGAACTGAGTGTTGGAGCTTCCATTTGCTCTGTCTCCATCTTTTTCCTTCTTTTTTTCCTGGAGGGAACTAATGCAAGTAATCTGCTGTTTTGCATGCTAAGGGAGAATTCAGACCACCTGTTTGAGCAGCAGCAGGGACTGGGGTTAGAAGAAATGGCTGGCATTAGTTATGGAAAATAGGACCTTTACTCCTACTTGGTCAGTGTTGCCAAATTCATTCAAGGTGCTCTCTTGACCAGTTCCCCAAATCAGGTGTTGTTTTTAAAATAACATTATTAAAACATTCAAATACAAAGTTCTTTATCATCATGTTTCTGAGCCTTTACTCTTACAGCTTCAGCTTTCCTTCCAGTGAAGCTGGATAGTTACTTAAGATCTGAAGGAAGAAGTGTTGATTCTCTTAATTAACTTGAGAAGTTTAGAGAATAGATTGTGGCAACAGTACAAAAGGTTACAAGACAGTTTACAAGACTGTGCTCTGGTTATGCTCTTTTGTCATTCAACTTAGTGCAAGCAATTGTGTTCAAGTCTCTGTTGATGTTGCTGTGAGACTAAATCATGTGTGCAAGAAGTGTGCAAAAGACTTTACAAAACTGCAGTTTTTATGAGTTATTGTTACAGTGATGTAAACAATTATTTTTTTCTGTTCATTGATGACTAAAATAAATTTAATTGAACCAAAACACTTTTTGGAAAGGGCTAAGAAGTGGAAAAACTCCATTTAGTTTTATGTAAAGAAGTTTAATTTTGCTTATGACAAATTTAAATTACAGAACAAAGATTTTGAAGTAATTTTTTAAATGTGGATATAAATATTTAGGTTTTGCAATTTTATATATTTTTTTCATCAGAAATGTTTGCAAAATGAAGGCATAACTTTTTGTGTGTGTATCTCTTATTTCTATATTAAAGAAAATGGGGTAGTAACACGTGAAGAGTGCAGACTGAAAAAACAGCAATCACTTTAGGAACTCGGTGTATGCTGGTTAAATAAGTGCTAAGTATTTCTGTCAGCCAGAAGGTGGTAGCATAATTCTCCCGTAACAGTTCTGAATTGTGTTCCAGCAGGCATTCTCAATACAAAGTGATTTTGAAATGCAGTTCAGAAAACATATTTTTTTTAGTAGCAGGAACAAATAGCATTGACATTTTTTTTTTTCATTTGGCAGCATCTTTGAGTAGAAAAGTGTCTGCACTTACGCGTGAGATGTCATGCGTCAGGAATGCATGTGGGATCTGTTACTTGGGTTTTGTCTCTGTTTTTTTGCAATTGTAATTATGGTTTTTGCAGACATTTTTAATGCCAAAGGGAGCCATTTAAGGGCTGAAATGACAAGAGATTTGTTTTCCTCATGGCATTGCAAGACTGGGACATGTCAGTACCATGAGAAGACCAGATAACACGTTATTTCTATCCAGAGGAATCCTGTCATTCTTTCACAGATACGAACAAAATGCAGGAAATATTATCCATCAGCTGGGACTGATACAGCACGCCAGTCATACTCTTTACAAGTGTAAAATATTGAAGATGTGATAAGTTCTATTATTCTTTGACTACTTTGTGATGGACTTGTGATACTTGTGTGACCCTCTGATAAATCTGTTCACTTTGCAAGCAGTCATTCCTATTTCGGCAGACATAGTCTTCATCACTGTGAGAAACTTATGAGGAATTCAGGCTCTGGAGCACAGCCCATCCCTCATTTTCTTCCAAACCATGTGTTATGGCTCTGATGATACTCAGTACTTCTTTGCAGACTTCTTTAAGAAATTGCTCTATATCTTAGAGATAGTTTCTATGGTAACTATGATTGTGGTGGGTTTTTTTTTGTTTTGGTTTGGTTTGGGTTTTTTTGCCCTTTTTCTTTTTTAACTTACTGGATAGTTTAGGAATAAAAGGAGCAGAGTTTTAATGTGACATTAGAAAGCGTCACCACAATAAAATAAGCTAGAAAAATACTCTGTGCTTGATCTATCTGCAGTTCAAGAGAGCATCAATTTCTGCCTGTGCTTATAAAACAAGCAGGCTTGAGCTGCTGGAACTAATCAGGAAAGCAAAGTGAAAAAGGAAGAGCCCTGGAGCAAGCCCTGCCACTCTTATGATTTTTCAACCGGCAGTCTTTTAAAATTACCAGCTTTCTAGAGGGACTGTAGGTCTCCTGCTGAAAGTCTGGCAGATTAAAAACATTCACCCAAGATTACAACAACAAAGCATTATTTCAGTGTGCTCTTTTCCCCGGTTCTTGTCCTTCACTGTCTAAACCTAAAATTGCTTGGGGTAGTATGTATAGGTCACTACATATGGAACTGGTAGTGGAGCCACAAGATACAGTGTTAGAGTGATGAATCATAGAATAATAGAATGTTAGGGGTTGGAGGAGACCTCTAGAGATCATATCTAGTCCAGGTCCCTTGCCAAAGAAGGAACACCTAGGACAGGTCACACGAGAATGCATCCAGGTGGGTTTTGAAGATCTCTAGAGAAGGAGACTCCCCAACCTCTCTGGGCATCCTGCTCCAATGCTGCGTTACACTCATAGTAAAGAATTTTCTCCTCATAGAATCATAGAATTGTTAGGGTTGGAAGGGACCTCAAGGACCATCTAGTTCCAACCCTCCCCTGCCATGGGCAGGGGCACCTCACACTACATCAGGTTGCTCAGAGCCACATCCAGCCTGGCCTTAAAAACCTCCAGGGATGGGGCCTCAACCACCTCCCTGGGCAACCTGTTCCAGTGCCTCACCACCCTCATGGTGAAGAACTTCTTCCTAACATCCAATCTGAATCTACCCATTTCTTTTTTTTTTTCAATCCTCCCCTGTCCTATCACTACCTGACACCCTAAAAAGTCCCTCCCCAGCTTTCTTGTAGGCCCCCTTAAGATACTGGAAGGCTAAAATAAGGTCTCCTCAGATCTTTCTCTTTCTTCTCCAGACTGAATAGTCCTAACTCTCTCAGTCTGTCTCCATAGGAGAGGTGTTCCAGCCCTCTAATCATCCTTGTGGCCCTTCTCTGGACACGTTCCAGCACATCCAGATCCTTCCTGTAATAGGGGCTCCAGAACTAGATGCAGTACTCCAGG
Organism: Indicator indicator; assembly: GCF_027791375.1. Taxonomy (NCBI): domain Eukaryota; kingdom Metazoa; phylum Chordata; class Aves; order Piciformes; family Indicatoridae; genus Indicator; species Indicator indicator. The sequence goes on from NC_072010.1 coordinate 9,794,830, forward strand.
TGCGGTCTCATCAGAGTGGAGTAGAGGGGGAGAATCACCTCCCTCGACCTGCTGGCTATGCTTGTCTTGATGCAGGCCAGGATGTGATTGGCTTTCTGGGCTGCAAGTGCACACTGGTGGCTCATGTTGAGCTTCTCATCCACCAGCATCCCCAAGTACTTTCCTTCAGGGCTGCTCTCAAGCCAGTCACTGCCCAGCCTGTATCAGTGCTTGGGATTGCCCTGACCTCGTGTTGAGGTGGAGCTTTCTGTATTCAAGCTTATACTCATTGTTCCTTGTCCTATTACCAGGCACTAGTAAATACCAGAAGATACTGAATGAGCTGATTTAGAACACAGCAAAAAGATGGCAGGGAATTCAAATAATGGGTAGGTATAGATATCAATACGGATGTAGAATATAGATATTAGAATACAGATAGAGATAACATGGTTAAGACCCATTCTGTATGTACTCTGGAGAACATGGTAAGACATGGAAATAATCTCAAAGTTCAGACATCACTTTTGCACTTAAACAGACACAGGTAAGGTGTCTTTTAGGCAAAAAATGTAGGTGTTGCAAAGATGCTGGAGGTAAAAACTGACTTTTGAAAACCCCCAAAGCAGTTTAGCCAACAATCACATTTTTTATGTTGAGACAGAAACTTATAGAGGGTTAACCTGGCATGAAGTTATTCAATGAAAATACAACTGTTTGGAAAATAAATTATGCATTTCCTAGGATTACATTCATAGTTTGTTACCATAATGCTTACCAGTTCTCTATACAGATTTAACTGTTTCATCTCAAAAGGAGACAAAATGTTCCTTTTTGAGGAACCAAAACCATGATATGAAAACAAAGCAGATTGTTGAAGGATGATTCAAAGGAAAAGATGCTGTTAGTGGAGTGCTCTGGTGTTTTGTCAGTACTGTTGCAAACAACACATAATCCTTTTGTTTCTTTGCAATATAGGGGGAAAAGACAACATTCATAAATGCTTCATAAATATGGGGCTTAATTCAGCATAGTACTGAAGTGTACAGTGACTGCACTTTCAAATATGCAGGATACAAAAGCGTAATTTCTAGATAGGCACATATGAATAATTTATAATTCTTTTATCTTCAGGTCTGTGAGAAGTCCTAATGAAACCCAAAGATATCCCCATTTGCTTTTAATTGATACTTGGTATCTCCTTTGAGATTACTGCCTGTTATTTTATCTTTATATAATGCTGAATGACTATTTGCTGAACAATTCAGGTTCTTTTAAGATGCCTTATGTTGGACACTAAATTAATTGGGGTATCTGAACTCTATTAGTCAACTGAAACAACTCAGTCTCTATTTCCTGCTCTTACTGACTTATTAATGTGGTTACGGCAGGAGACTAAGAGGGCAGAGAAGAAAATGTCATTGCAGTTATTTGCGGGTAGCACTTCCATCTGGAGAGCAGCAAACACCACTTTTCTTGTGAAAGGGCTGGTGTGCAAGCCTTCTGTAGAGTCACTTTCCTAGGGCTGAAGTGAAAAGTAGAAAAGAACACATTCTGTAGAGTGTCCTTTGCTGACCCCTTTGAAATTTTCCATTGCTGGCAGTGAAAGACCAAGTGAGGGATAAGGATGCCCAACTACTGCTTGTGCTACACACTGCTCATATTTCCCTTTACCCTGTCACACTGATGAAAGTTAAATCTGTAGCCTGTGTTTATTTAACTGTAAATAAATGAATGTGTTAGTCAGTGAGAAGTTTTAAAAAGGAGAAAAGCCGTGCAATTGATTGTATGCAACTGGTACAAGAAACTAAGCACTGAAACTGCTGACACTGCTCATGTTGTTGGGCATGAGTAATGAGGGCCAGCAGAGCCAAGATGCTTGTAATTTAAGCTTCCTGGCTGGACTCAGAATTCTTCAAAGTAGGATACAAACAGTCGTGTGACCAGCTGTTTAAGCCTAAGCCTGTAGTAAAAGTGAGTGATTGCATAAAGCATATTAACAGGTAATCCATTAATAGAGGTCTAAACCAAAATATCAATATTTTGGGCATAAGAGAAGCTGGATATTCTCATCTTCAGAGTCTTGTGGTTGGAGAATTAGGTCCCACATGGTACAAGTGTATTGCACACTGATCTCATCTGGCAGTACAGGACCATACTGTGGAACAGCTCAGCTGGAGAACAAGTGATAGGTGGCCAGGTTTGCCTTAGGTTGGTCTTGGCACCATAGATTGAACCCTAAATAAGAACAGTGACCTACAGTAACATGTAGTGGGGCATGTGCTTCTGAGCAATGGGCATGTGCAAACTAAATGGCATAGTCTGAGCACAACAGCACCTGTCTGAAGATATGTTCTTGTCCTAGGAAGGCTGATGCAATCAGTGAAAAGGTGAAGATGTTACATAAAATTAGATTGTCAATAGATTATCTTAATGTTGACTTTATTTGGTGAAATTAGCTATTTTTTTTTCAGATTTTTATCTCAAATCTCAACAGTAATGACAGTTTCATTTCCATGTGATTTACCTTTATTAAGGTATGTCATAATTCCTGCTTAAAAGCCCCATAGAGAAGTAGTGCAGCGAGAATAATATTTATCTGCACACTACAACCTGTTTCTGAGGTGTATTTTCCTTAAAATCTTCTAGTAATTTTAGTTACTATTCCACATTGGGAAAACAATCTCATCAATAAGAGCTGTGAGATTTCCTCGTTTTCACAGTTAACCTTACATTTGCTGCTCTTTCGGATTTCACAACCAGAGCTGACACTGCTGACAGCTTGATAAACTGTTTGTCACTTACGATGGCTTTGCCTATTCCAGGAACACTCTTTTTTGTATATACTCACTTTGAAGAACCACTCTGATTCTAATCCTAAACTTCTGTACAAATTAGGAAACCCCTACTGCTGCATAATTACTGAGGGTGAAAAATGTGCAGTTCTGGCTCAAAAAAGATGTTGCCTATGGTAAAATAATGGTTTATGTAGAAGAATAAATGAGTGCTCCTTGATGTGGGTCTTAGTTTCTCATATAGGTCTTGGCAGTAGGAGGATACAGTTGAAGATGTAATTTGCAGGTTGTATCAGCATTTCACTTCATAGTGTGCTTTGATAATTTTCTGTTTGCCTTTTTGGTCACTTGGTGACAAATTTACCGACAGGTGGTGCTGCCGCACTACATTCTGTGTATTCAGTCTTGATTTGGGAAAGGAATGCTGGCACTTGTACTTCAACATCTCAGCGATTTCTCAGGCTCTAAAGAAAAATATTATGAAATATTACTCTGGTATAATCTTTTCCATGTATCCCTGGAAAGACAATTACAATAACAAATCAGGATCTTTTAATATAACAATGTTATTGTGCTTATATATAGCATCTCTCAAAACAATTAGACTTAGCCCACATGGGAAACATCTTGAACTGTCTGATTCTTCTGGCTATAGTCTCTTGCAATGAGCATTTTCTTAATACTCACTGAAGTGAGTAACTATTTCCATGCATAATGCTTGAGAACAGAGACAAACATTGCCTGTCTGAGTCATATGGGAAGTCCTCATCAAGTCAATGAATTAAATCCAGGTAACCTGTGTCACACCTTATTTACTTGTCATTGGGCAGCTGCTCCTTCCTCCAGAAATAATTTGGGAAAAGATATCTGTCCTGTCTGGCAGTGACAGAAGCATCAGTGTAACATCAGAATAAGCAGGAATGTGATTATGCTCCCTCTGTCCTCTTTTCCAGAAGCAATGAGGCGTAGCTATTTTATTATGCTTGTTGTCGTTAGTCAGGGCTACTGCTTGTTTGTCTGAGGCTACCAATAAATACAATGTGATTCATGCAAAACTGCTTGAGGGATGGCTTGATGCCAAAAGCACAGTTTAGCCTTTATTTGGCAGTTGTTTGCTTAATGCAGAAAAATGTGTATGAAAGCTATGAGAAATGAATCCGTGCTGCAACACACAGCTTGTAAAATCCATTTGATTTATCCCACAGAAGATATTACAGCATAAAGGAATGATAAAGACAATGCCTACCTTCATTTTCTTTTATTTTTTAATTATGCTGTCATCTTCCCTGTTATTGCAACAGATTCTGGCCTACATGGAGTCATTGTAACTAATAAAATGTCTTAATAATCAAAGATGATCTGTGATGGTGAGCTTTGAAAAGGACATTTTTTTTCCTTCAAATTGTAACATGTGGAGTTTTCTTTCCCATGTATGATTACTCTGATTTTATCCTGAACTGTATGGTGTATGGGAGAGATGCAGTGGCATGGAGTAGTAGAGTAGTAGAGCATTGTTGCCTCCCCAGAAGTAGGGCACTGACCGCAAGTAGTGCTTTACTATCACAGGCAGATTATTGGCTCTGTCCTTTGTTCCATGGATAACCTAAAGCAATAGTTTCCTTCTCAGGGTCTCTGAATCTCTGGACATCTTTGGGCTACTTCACTGTGATCTTTGGCTCTGGAGAAGGTGTTAGAGAAAGGCAAGCTTATTGTTTACAAGTGATATATACAGACTGTTTTTTCCAAAGAAAAAGTAAATGCATTAGGATTCTACAAAGTAGGGAATTTTGAAACTGTGATTTAAATTGTGCTCTCTGCAGAATCTGGAAGTGAAAGGGCAAGTAACACAAATGGAAAAATGCAGAAGCAAAAGAGCTTCGTGCTGGGAAGGAAACCCAGATTTTTCCAATCCATCTGAAGAGGGCTAAGAAGACAATTGCCTGGCAACTCTGAATAATTGAATTCATCTCCATTACCATTGTAATTTGGATCAAAATTGCTCTTTTGAAGTAAATCTCCCAACCATCTCAAATTTCTCCACTTTGGTTCCAAGTGATCTCAGAGCATCGAAACTAGAACAAGTTCAGATGAAACCAGGCTGGGAGAAGCACTCCACGAGCACACTCCAGTGAGCATGCAGGAGACAGGACTGGATTAGATGTAATCTGAAGGCACCCTTCTGAAATACATGTGGTGCAGGCATCACATCCTCAGTGACAGGGCTTTTGATCTGCTGATCCACTGGCAGTGCTACTGCTACTTGCTGATGCAGGTTTAGCTTAGCATGCAGTGTGCATTGGGGTTCTACCATTGACTACAGTGAGGCTATGGGCCAAGTCTTCATGTGCCAATGCATGACAGCTTTCATGTTCTCAAAGTAGCCTTCTTCAAAACAAATTGGCTCTCACAGTTGTTCCTGTTATGGGTAAGACTTGGATGGGCACTGATTAACCCCATCATTACCAGGGAGAGAAGAACACTGTGCTGAATTCAGTTCCAACCAACCAAGGTGATTAACGTGGGTGGCAGGGCAGTGCAGTGGGTGGGCCCTGCCATTGAAAAAGGGGATAGCTGGAGGACCTGAGCCAGACTGGCTCACCAGCAAGAAAGGAAAGTGCTCCAGAAACTTGAGGAGTGTGGTGTTCTCCCTGCTGGAGTCCCACCTATATAGTTCTCCTAAATTGTTCATATTGTCTTGCCCAAATATTTTATTTTTCAGAATTTGCAGGTCCTGGAAAACATGAGTTGGTTTAGCTTTTCAACGTAGTATGAATAATTCTCTTCATTCCCTGATATTGCTTCCTTCAGGGTATTTAAACTTTTATCATCTCCCTTCAGGATCCTTTTATCTGACAGCATATATTAGACTTCTGTTTTCTCTATTTTTATGTCACAGTCTCCAATCTTGCTTTCATTTATTTGCCTGTCTCTGTCTTTAAATATGTGGGACAAGCTAGCATACTGATATGGCATTTTGCTAAGGTAATAGAAAATTCCATATAATTCTAGGTAGATCATTACTGTATCATAAAAATATCTTCAGGATTTAACTTCAACTGCTTTAAAGACACCTGCTGTTCCACTTTCTTTTACATACTCACTTTTGTTACATTATATATCTAATGGAAGAGAATTTTGTGTTTTGTGGTTTGGTTTTGGTTGGTTGGTTTTAATGTGGGGTTTTTTGTTTGTTTGCTTGTTTGGTTCATTTTTGTTTCAGTGTTGTTTTGGGGGTTTAAATTTCTGTTTGTTTTGTTTTTCAACAAATGTGATCTCTAGAAAATGTGCTTATTGAGATGAAAATTGAAATTGTCTGAGATTATTTTTTTATTTATTTGCTTAATATGTTCTCCTTTGTTTACAGAGAAATTCTGCAGCAGGACTGGTATGGATGCCTTTGCATCTGGGTATAGTCTCATTAGTATCACCAGGACATTTTACAGGCATTAAGGTGCACCAATATAAATCCAATATAGGGATTAAAACATAGATATGACAACACACAAACCAGAAGAAAAGCCTTAACTGAGGAGGTGATGCATGGCTGGAGGAGCAGACATATGGGAAAATGAGAGATTCACAGGTTGCCTTGAGAGGTTGTGCAGTCTCTGTGTCTCTAGGCTTCCAAGACCAGAGTGGATAAAACCCTACGCAACCTGGTGTGACCTCAGTGCTGACCCTACTTTAGGCAGCTGGTTGGACTATATACCTCCCAAGATCCCTTCTAACCTGAGTTTCCCTATGATCCTGTGAAAAAGAGTGGCTACAGATATACATGGTGATGTGTGGGAAAATATTAACAGCCCAGGAGAGTAAGTCAGTGTTTACTGAGTTTCCTCCTACAGTCATCATTATGTTAGATTTGTACAACCTCATGAAAGAACAGATTTTCATTTCTTTAACAGTTGGGATCACCCAACTGTTCCCATAGTAAATACTATGGAGTATGTTTCTGGTCATATCTTCAAGATAGCAGAACTAAGTTTGCATGTATCTATAGATGTTTGCAGTTGAACACAGCCATTGATTTTGGAATCATAGCACAACCGGAGTAATCCTGGCTGTCAGTACAGGGTGGGGGATGAGGTGATAGAAAGCAGCCCAAGGGATGCCGATAGATGAGAAGCTGGACATGAACATCCTGGGCTGCATCAAAAGACATGTTGCCAGCAGATCTAGAGAGGTGATTCTGCCTCTTTGCTCTGGTGAGACCTCACCTGGAGTACTGCATCGAGGTCTGGAGCCCTCAATATAGGAAGGACATGGACCTGATGGAGAGGGTCCAGAGGAGGGCCACGAAAATGATCAGGGAGTTGGAGCACCTCTGCTACAAAGACAGGGTGAGGGAGCTGGGGTTGTTCAGCCTGGAGAAGAGGAGGTTCTAGGGAGACCTAACAGCAGCCTTCTGGTGCCTGAATGGGGCCTATAAGAAGGGTGGAGAGAAACTGTTTAAAAAGGTCTGTAGAGATAGGATGAGGGGCAATGGCGTCAAACTGGAGAAGAGCAGATTTAGATTGGATGTTAGGAACAGGTTCTTTACCATGAGGGTCGTGGAACACTGGAACAGGTTGCCTGAGGAGGTGGTTGAGGCTGGAGATATTCAAAGTCAGGCTCGACAGGGCTCTGGGCAGCCTGATCTAGTTGAGGATGCCCCTGCTTACTGCAGAGGCGGTTAGATTAGATGACCTTCGGAGGTCCCTTCCCACCCAGACCATTCTATGATTGTGATTTTATTGGTAGCTTGGTGAAGCAAATACTCTTTTATATGACCATTCGAATCAGTCATGATTTATCACTGTGAAGGCACCAGGGCTGTGAAATATAACAGGGCTGAGAATCTCTACTAAAAAATCTTCTAGTCTGCTTTAAATCACATAGCATTTTATAATCCCATGACAAATTCTCTGGAATCTTTCTGTAAGGTATGGACTGCCTACTCACAGAAAATAAGAGCGATTTGAACTACCAAAACTATTTTTTTTTTTTTTTTTTATTGTAGATGTACTTTGTAGAAGATCTTCCATTCAAGTGCAAATTTAGGCCAGGGATGCTTAGCATATGAAGTTAGAAGAAATTCTGACACTAGACAACACAGTACAGACTTATGTGAAATAGTTCTAAATGTGCTTTAAGTAAAGAAAGAGGAGGTCAAGTATATTACACTGTGATAAAATGAGATGAAGTATGTTGATGTATGCAGGATGAAGCCACTGAAAACAACCTGTTAAATAAGCATAAATAAGGCACAGATTTATCAGAGAGAAAAAGATGCTTGTTATCCACAAGAGCTCCTATACAGGGTAACTGACTGCAGAACCTACTTCTTGACTTGTGCTTTGATCTGCAATTCGCTCAGCTCCATTTCACACTGCAGTAAGATGTGTTGATTCCTTTAGCCACAGGGTAATTGCCTATATTCCTTCCTTCCTCCCTCCATCTATCCCTTCTTCCTCTCTGTTTTCTTTCCTTTCCTCCCTCCCTCCCTCCCTCTTTTTTTCCCTCTCTCCTTCTCTCTTTTCTTCCCTCTCTCCCTCCCTCCCTCCCTCTATCCCTTCTTCCTCTCAGTTTTCTTTCCTTTCCTCCCTCTCTCTCTTCTTCTTTTCCTCCCTTCTTCCTTCCTTCTCTTCTTCCTTCCTTCCTTTTCTTCTTCTTTCCTTCCTTCCTGCCTTCCTTCCTGCCTTCCCTCCCTCCTTCCTTCCCTTCTTCCTACTCTATTCATAGAGAAGCAATGGTATTAACATAAAATCATGGACAAGTCAAGGAAAAAAACTGGCATGTATCACATGGAACCACATTACTCAGAATAAGGATTATTTTTTCTATTATTTTTTATTTTTAATGAAGAGCTATGATATGTAAATTAAAGACTTGAGTAAAAGAAGAAAGGAGGCCCATACTGCTGCATGAATAATACTTCTGTAGTTCTGAACAATGAATTTATGAGTTTTTCAGATGGCTCATACAGCCACCCCTGTATTGGTCATATAGGAAACCATATCCTGTTCAGTCCAGACATTTTAAAGTATCCATCTGGGGCCTTCTGTTCAGGAAGCATTCCTGATGACCTAACACACTGGTGAGAGAAAGAGCAGAATACTGAACACACTGGGTGAGTGTAGATGTAGTTGCTCACTTTTTATAAATAAGTAAACTGAGAACATCAAGTCTAACATTCTTTAAATTATGAAAATAATTATTAATTTTCTAATGGATAGAGACTTGCATTATCATAGCCAGGACTATTTGGGCTTTTTTTTCAAGTGTGGTCCTAAAAATAATCGAGTAATGAAAAGTGCTGTTTAGGACTGTGCTATGAGTTAATGAAAACTGGGCATGTTATAAAATATGGCTTGGATGTTCATCCAATACAAATCAGCTCTTGTTTGAAATCAATAAAGCTGTGGCATTTTATGCCAGCAAAGGGCTCAGCTTTATTTTTTTTTTTTTTGTTTTGAGTGAATAATATACCCAAACATTTCATTTTTCTTTCTTATAATAACTGCCAGATCTCAACCTGTTCATTCACAAAGCTGTGGAACACAACCCATTGTAAACCACCCTGTCTCATATAATTCAGTGCTTTCTGGGATAGAGTTGTCGTTGCCCATTTTTCTCTTCAGTGTTACCCAGGTGAAAGAATGTGAATTTAGTCATGATGCTAGTCTGAAATTAAACAGGACTGCAATATTTTCTTACTCATGCCTCCAAGAATCTGGTGTAATTCTCATGGAGTCCTGAGTGTTACAATAGTGTAAGTAGTTCCTGCCCTTGAATATTTACTGACTTGAAAGCAAACAGTGCATCAAGGTTGATGAGGAGCTGGTTTTTGACAGAGATGAAGAAATACTTTGTTAGAAATATTGCTGCAGCATTCTAATATCAACATAGCAGATCTCAGAAGGAGACCTTAGAGAGAGGATTTCAAAGCTCATTTCATTAATTTGTTCACATGTTCCCACAAGCATGTAATACACCAAAACATGTATGCCCACATAGTCTGTCTACCCTTGAGCACCACGAAGCTGATGTGCAGGCAGGCAGACTGAGATTTACTGTGGTGACACTGAGGAAACATTTTCTGGTTTCATCTTAGATTAGTGATTTTGGATACCCTGGTTCTGTTCCACTTACAAACTGACAGGGATTAGTCTCTGCATCCTGTCCCACCTGAGTCATCAAGATTTACTCACTGCCTTTTATTTCCCAGTCTGAGTACCCTGAGGAGAAACACAGACATGTGCTGGTACCTTGATGACCTCCTATCTAAAGTGACAACAACATACATCATTCTATCCCATCATCTGCCATTTGATATCTCTGGTGCCCTCACACATACACATGTTTATTCATACCAATCTAAACACCTCTACTTCAGTTCTCTATAACATGAGACAGGTCCTGTTCTAGCAATTCATGTAGGTATTTATAATGCTGAAAAATATGTTACCAGGGACATTACAGGGATATCCAACTCTTGTAATACATTGTCATATTAAATATCAGTATATCCTTAAAAGGAATGTTGTAATAGCAAGGCTATTATGGACTTGAAGACAAAGGTTATCCTTGCCTCTAGTGAAGTCATTCAAATTCTGCCTGGATGCCATCCCATGCAACCTCCTCTAGGTAAATCTGCTCCAGCAGGGAGGGTGGACTAGATGATCTCCAGAGCTCCCTTCCAACCCCTATCAGTCTGTGATTCTGTGATTTATCTTGTTTTTCCCTTAATCCACAGCTGACTATACCTCATAATATGCATAACTGCTATTAAGAAGCATTAACATAATCTGCATCTCTTATTCTTGGGACAGAATTAATCTCATTTAACTATAGACATCTGCAGTGCTGACATTTACTTCTGAGCTACTGGTGTTACTGGTGAAGAGAAAGGGGCATTTCAAAGGTGTAGTTCTGACTTCATTTAGATTTCTACTTTATCATGAGGAAAATTATAATTAAAAATGTTTGTTTTTTCCCACTGGTTGCAAAGGAAGCCTATAAAGGGTAGTTCAAATACAGAAATCTGTATTCAGTTTTAATTAGTGAATATCACCCTGGTTGTCTGTCTTGTGTAATAATGGCCCTAAAAATATTATTGTGACCAGGTAAGAACAAAAAAAAAAAAAAAAAAATATATATAAAATGAATTGCCTGCTGCTCCCAGAAGAGTCACATTGGTGATGGAAGTACTTCTGAAATAGAAAGAATTAAAGTGTCTTTTCTATATGTATAGGATGGAAGGATTGACTTACTTTTGGATGTAATTAAATATATTTGTATTTATGGTGGGGGAAAAAATCCATTTATGCAAGGGGAGAATTTGATCCACAATCTCAGTTTTTCATCTGGCACATGATAAAAGTCAAATGCCTCCTACTCATGAGCATTTTGTATTCATTTTGCCTCTGTGTAACTAAATTGACAACCTCTTTAGCTCCTCCAGCAGGTACAGATCAGCAGCCACCACTCTTATCTATGGCAATTACATTGTAGCTGCTCTATTTTTTGTATTTCATTTTTTCAGTGGTGACTGCCATAGTTTTGAGCTATTGTTGCTCTTGTTAGTTTAAAGGCTCTGATTTTGACTTTTCTGTTCCCAATGACCGATGCTTATCTTTGTCATCGCTGTCAGTAAGTTGTAACAGCTGTGCAACTCCTGTTAAAGCATTGTGGCTAAAAATTGCAAACGTGGCTACTGATTTTCAGTGATCTCTCTGAAATATTTGTATCCATCCAGAATGGCATAATGGCATGGGTCTTCCTGATGACATGGCTGATGGCTTCATACTGATGTTTGAATATCCTAGTGGGTCCAAAGCAGTGCTGTATGCCTGTGTTTAGGCAATTGAATCCTGCACCAGTTGCTTTTGAAATTCTTGGGCAAAAATAGCAGACAGATTTTTTTGAGTCCTGTTTAGGTAAGGTAAAGGAGAATGTAAATAACTTGTCATGAATGGGGTTCCCTTTAAAAGACTCAAGGCTCATTCCTCTGCTGAAAGCCGCTTTTCCTGCCTCCTCAAAACCCCAGGCCCCAAGCCCTTTTCATCATATATAAACACTATTAAATCTGATCCAGATGTTAAGAAATAACAAACTGGCATTAAAAGTTCAGTGGAAACATTTCAGCAAAGTACAGTGAAGATGGTCACAAATGTATTGTCCACTGCTGCACTGTAAGTCCTGAAGCATTGTTCAATTTTTGGCTGTAGCACACATTAACAAGCCAAGTTCAATTCTCTATTATTAGTTTCTTTATTCTATTTTTTAATTTCTTCACACAAAAGACCTTAACAAGTCAATTACTTGTGATGTTCAAAGAGCTTCCCTACAGGAAAGACTGTGTTCTTTGAAACAGTGTGTAGGATCAGGAACACTGGTTAATATTTACTGGTTTACAACAGCAAGTGCTAAATAATAATTGGTTGCACAGCAACAGGAAAGTCAGAATATTGCACAAAATTACAGTCAGTCCTTCAGAAATTTCTCTGTTCATAACAGGTTCTGCCAAAGCAGAAAAAGAAGGCTCCTTCAAAATAAGAGTTGACAGCAAAAAGGAGAAATTGTACCATGTGTCATTTGAAATGGAGGGAAATGTGTAAGAAGAGTTAAACTTTTCTATAGAACAAAGCTCCTGGAAACATGCTCAGTCCCATAACTGTGCTGCAGAATGAACTCTTAAGTAAAAATGGACAAGAGCACTGATGTTCAAGGATAACTTCTTTTTGTCAGAAGAGCTACTCATACTACTGCCTTAAATAGGTTTGATGACAGCTTGTACAGCCTTTCTGTAAAAGAATGAGAATGTGCTATGGATTTGCTCTTTGTATGTCCCATTATACCAAGTCAATAGTATGTAAAGACACTGTATGCAGGTAAAAACACATGGTTTGTCTTCCTTGTCAGGGAAATCTGATGGATTATCTCATTTGGCTCTGGAGAGAGTTCAATGGAGAGCTAGGAGAATGATTAAGGGACTGGAGCATCTCTCTTTTGAGGAAACAATGAGAAACCTGGGGCTGTATAGGGTGGAGAAAAGAAGGCTGGAAGGAGACCTTATCTGTGTCTAAAAATATCTGAAAGGTGGCTGTCAGGAGAATGAAGCCAGTCTCTTCAGTGATACCCAGTGATAGGGTGAGGGGCAATGCACATAGTCACAGGAAATTCCATCTCAACACAAGAAAAACCATCTTTACTGTGAGGGTAACGGAGCACTGGAACAGGCTGCTCAACGAGGTTGTGGAGTCTCCTTCTCTAGAGATCTTCAAAATCCACCTAGACACATTTCTACGTGACCTGCCCTAGGTGGTGCTGCTTTGTAGGAGGATTGGACTTGATGATGTCTAGAGGTCCCTTTCAACCCTATCATTATATGATTCCATGATTCTCTTTTTAGAGAAGATTTTACTGCATCTGTTGAATGGGAGCCTCGACAAAAATTGAGAAATAAAAATTGGTTTAAAAACTACGGTTTTAGCTGTGCTGGAGAATGCTTATTGTAGGTTCTGTGACATTATGTCAATACTCTTGTGTCATTAAAGCTACAGTTCCACATGTCTTGTGATAATGATCTCCCTGCTACTGTGGTCCATGTTCAAAGTTTGCACACCAATGATCAGGTCTTGCTGTCCTTTTATATACAATACAATAGAGCCAATGACTCAATAGGAACAGGTTGCAAGATCAAGCCTTGAAATCTGAAATAAGCTTTGCCAAATTTGTAGTCAATGAAATCAACTCTATTAATCCTATAGTTTCTCCCATCTATAACATATTTGGAATGGTACAATACTTAATAAGATCTGAATTTTATGTGATGGATACTGCCCCATAATGAATAAGGCAAAGGCAAATTCAATATTCACAGGCAGAACTTATAATCGATGCTAAGGGCAAACCTTCCTTGACTTCAGGATATCTCTCTTAAGAGAGGTACCACAGCCTCCCAGGACATCTCTCTTAAGAGCTGTACCACAGCCTCCCTTCTAATTCCCTATTATTCTTAATTAGATAATTGTAAATATTGATAGAGAACAGAATAAATACCCACGTAGTGGTGCTTTATCAGGACTTCTCTTGATTTGTGCCATCACTGCATTCTTGTTTCCATGGTCCAACAAGTAGAAATAGAATGATTAGACACTACTGTGTTCCATGTTTCGTGTCAGAAATACTGGGAAAACATGGAGGGAAAACGGTGGAGGGGAAATTCTTTCTGCAAATGTCCAAGATAAGCTGTGTATATAATGTAGCTATTCCATGGGCTGTTTTCATAGAATAACAAATTTTATCAGCATTGTTAAAATGGCTGTTTTAAAATATGGAGAGGAATTTAAAAGATGGCAGTGGAACTCTTACTCTGAAATGTTTCACACAACTGAATCTGTGGAACTAATTGAATGGCAAGGGTGGAAATGGAGTAATTCACTACCCTAACTCAAGCAGCTATAAATTTGAGGGCCAAATATGAATCATCAGAGGCTGCTGTGTTTTATCTCATGCTAGTACAGGAATTTTAAAGTAGCTCGTGGGATTCCAAAGTTTCAGAAATCACCGATTCACAGCCTTCTGCACTGCATATTTCCAGGACTCTGTTACTGCACCCAGTAAGATTTTTTTAGCAATTTCCTTCAAGTGCTCAAAGGTAGTTATTCCATAATGTTAATGAGCAGACTTTCACCTCTGACAGATGTGGTAGTGATTTGAAGTTATTGCCAAGAGTTCTGAATGCTCAAAAAGGTGGTGACTCCGAGGATAAGGCGTTTTCATATGTGAATTAATGATTGGATGATAGGAAAAAAGAGGCAGTCTAAGTCCGTTGCATGAATGTGACTCACATTCATTGAATTCAGCAATTTTTCACTGGTTATATCTTGGTATCAACATCCAGAGCCAGGTCTTGTGTTTACCACACGCCTCACCTTTCACAGGGATTTCCACAGTAATGTTGTTCACCGGATACCCAGCCCCCTGAGCTGGAAGATAGGCATGGGGAGCAGAATGAAGCCTCCATAACCCAGGAGGAGATGGTTTAGTAACGTGCTGCACCACTTAGACATGGGGCAAGATGGTGTACACCCAAAGGTACTGATGAAGCCGGCAGAAGTGCTCACCAAGCCACTTCCCATCATTTACCATCAGTCCTGCCTAGTGGGGAGTTCCCAGCTGACTGGAAATTGGCAAATGTGACACCTGTTCACAAGAAGGGCTGGAGGGAGGACACAGGAAGCTATAGGCCTGTTAGCCTGACCTCAGTGCTCACCATTTGAGCACCATTCTGCAGCGTGTGCAGGGCAATCGGATGATCAGTCCCAGTCAGCAGCTTGTGAAGATTCTACTTGATGATCCTGATCTTCTTGTATGACAAAGTGACCTGCTTAGTGGATGAGGGAAAAGCTGTGGTTATATGCTTAGACTTCAGTAAAGCATTTGAGACTATCTGCCACAGCATCCTCCTGGAGAGACTGGCACTTTATGGCTTGTATGTGCTAATGGTATCCTGACCTGTATGAGAAGTAGTGTGACAAGCAGAACTAGGGAAGTGATTATGTTCCTGTACTTAGCACTGGTGAAGATACACCTTGAGTACTGTGTTCAGGTTTGAGGCCCTCATAAGGTCCCAAAGACATTGAGGTGATGGAGCATGTCCAGAGAAGGCCAACAAAGCTGGTGAAGGGTCTGAAGAACAAATCTTGCAAGTGGCTGAGGGAAGTAGTCTGGAGAAGAGGAGGCAGAGGGGAGACCTCATTGCTCTCTACAATTACCTGAAAGGAGGTTGTAGTGAGGTGGGGGCTGATCTCTTCTCCCTAGTAACAAGTAATAGAATGAGATGATACGGCCTCAGGTTGTACCAGGGGAGATATAGAGTGGATATTAAATGAAAGTTCTTCACTGAAAGGATTATCAAACCCTGAAATAGGCTTCCCATGGAGGTGGTTGAATCACTATCCCTGGAGGTGTTTAAAAGGTGCATGGATGTGGTGCTGGGGGAAATAATTTAGCAGCAGACTTGGAGATGTTAGGTAATTGTTAGATGTGATGATCTTAAAGGTCTATTCCAATCTAAACAATTCTATGATTCTATGATGATGAAGTTTAGCACCTCTATCATGTGCTTGAATGTGGCCTGTATTGCCTTTTCACTTTTTGTTGACAAAAGAGAAAAATCTCTTGGTGGATATTTATTCCTCTATGTATTAAACTCTCTTAAGAAAACTAGTTTAATGGATTATTTAGTAATTATCACTCTTTTTCCTCATACTGTGGTTTACATCAACATTTAATTTCACAATACCAAAGTGAATAAACACTATTGTGCAGCTAAGCCTTCCCATACAATAACAGTACCACCAACTGCCTTTTGGGCTATCAAGTAGCTGAGAAACGTTTACACAATAAATGAACATCAGAGCTTTATGTTATATCCTAGTAAACAGAGACATAGCAACCTTACAACACTATAAATTAGTTTCTTAATAGTAAATAAACCAATCTCTCACTTTGTCAGTCAGCAGTGGAATCTGATACTCCCTGCACTCCAGCTCCAATAATATTGTGTATTATATACCCCCAGAGGCTGTTTGCACGTTGATCTAACAGGCATTAGCATCAACCAATCTACTTGGTGAATAGCTCAAAGATGCTTTATTACCCAGCTCCCTGGTACTCTACTTATGTACTAACACCAGCCACTTTTAACCTCCTACTGAAAGAAGAAATAAGTCATGGAAATTTTCTTTCCTTAAACAGGGAAGTGCTATTTTCAATTTGTTTCTCTTGGAAAGTAGTTTGATGTTCAGACGTAGTGGTAGTGCTGGAATCTAGGGGCTAGTGCTTGAATATCTCTAAACTGTGGCAACTTTAATAGATGCAGAGGAGCTGTGCCAACTTCCTACCATTCAGAGTGATAGCCCAGAGCTCAGAGAACTGCAGCACTCCAGCCTTCTGTTTGTTCAGTTCAGTGCTGGTGGCTGCAGCTCAGGGATAGAAAACAGTTTTCTCTGCTTTTCTCATTCTATGCTCTCTGTGCTAAGATAATACAGGAAAAAAAATATCTTGGCAGGTGTTAGTTTGAATAATAGAGTTTGCAGTGTGAATTCTTGTTCTGGAGTCCATTTCCCAATTCATTAGGGGTCTGCAGCCCTCCAGCTCCTACACGTTAATAGTACTGGGTAGGAAAATGCTCTACACCATGGGAAGAAAGGGATGCTATACCATGGTGTCATGGCTGTTCTAAAGGAGGGTAGAAACCTAATCTAAAGGCAGATGGAGGATTATGGATAGAAGAAGAATAGAAAATTTCAGTACAGAACTTGATGCCTGTGCCAGTACAGACATCATTTTTATGAATGAGGAATGGAAGTGAAGTACAACCTCATGGAGCTATTAATGTTTGGAGCAAGAAAGAAGAGAAATTGTGACCACACTGAAACCTGAACTAAACCTTAAATATGTGCCAAGAAACATTTCTGTGGGGGCACTAATAGAAGGGGCTTTGCCATTAGTGCTAGAGCACAAGTCCTGCTCAGGACTCAGCTGTGATGGGAGAGAAGATTGCCACCACCATTGTTTTCCTTGCTGATGACTGTTATTCCTGCAGATCTGCTTTTGTGAGGTAACTGCCTTTAGGCAAAAGTAACTGGGTTAGAAAGAACAGTGTTAGATCCATAACCAGTGCTACCATGAAGCAAATTGAAAAATGCCACATAAACTCCTCTAGTAGAGGATGGAGACAGTAACATCCAGCTGGCCATCACCTGCTGGGCTGCTTGTTTGTTCTTGGCTTTCAGAGTTAGCAAAGTTGGAAGATTAGATAGGAAATACTCATGATAGAAAGGCTGGTGGAGGAGATAGGTGGCTAAAAACACGGAACATCCATATTGTTTGGTCTCCCACCTCTCCCATGTTCTTTTTGTGCTTCCTTCCCTGCCTTTCTATCCTATTTCTGTGTATCAACAAATGTCTCTATGCTTTGAAATCCTCAAAATAATTTTCTTTCTCCAATTTTCCTTTCTCCAAGTTTTTCTGCAAGGAAAAGTAGTTTGGTTTGTTTTAGTTACTGAAGTTTGGTTATTTCCAACTTGTTTTGAAAAGCCAGGGTGCAGCTTGAAAGGACTCTATAGATGATGCCTATATATAAAGACAGTAACTGCATTCAAAACTAACTGGGCTGGAGAATCCAGGTGTATTTCTTGGGGGGGAGGAGGAGGAAGGGGAGTGTGGGTGTGGAGAAAAAAAGGGAAAGCTGATTTGTCTAAATATGCCCTTTAATTAAATGGTAGGGGTTGGAAGGCACCTCAGAAGATCATCTAGTCCAACCCCCTGCTAAAGCAGGCTTGCCTAGAACAGGTTTCATGGGAACACATCTAGGTGGGATTTTAAAGTCTTCAGAGAAGAGGACTCTACAATCTTTCTGGGCAGCCTGTTCTAGTGCTCCCTCAGCCTGAAAGTAAAGATGTTACTCCTTATAGAATCATAGAAATCGTTCAGCTGGAAAAGACCTCTAAGATCATTGAGTCCAACTATGGACCTAACACCACCATAGCAATTAAACCATATCCTGAAGTGCCATGGCTGCACATTTTTTAAACACCTCCAGAGTTTTTGACTCCACCACCTCCCTGGGCAGTCTATTCTAATGCCTGAACACACAGTAAAGAAATTTTTCCTCATATCTAATCTAAACTTCCCCTAGTGGAACTTGAGGCCATTTCCTATCATCCTTGATACCAGGGAGAAGACACTGACCTCCACCTCACTCCAGCCTCTTCTCTGGTAGTTGTAGAGAGCAATGAGGTCTCCCCTCAGCCTCCTCTCCTCCAGACTAAACAATCCCAGTTCCCTCAGCTGCTCCTCATAAGATGTTCTTCAGATGCTTCACTGGTTTCTTTGCCCTTCTCTGAACATGCTCCAGACCTTGATGTTCTTCTTGTAATGAGGGGCCAAAAACTGAACACATTGATAAAGATATTAAACAAGACTGGCCCCAAAACTGAGCCCTGAGGGAATGCCACTTGTAACTGAGTTTCACCACCGCTCTTTGGGCCTAGGCATCCAGCCAGTTTTTAACTCATTGAAGCATCCACCTATCCAAACCATGAGCAGCCATCTTCTCCAAGAGGATGCTGTTGGAGGCAGTGTCAAATGCCTTAGTGAAAGCCAGGTAAGCAACATCCACAGGTTTTCCATCATTCACTAAGCAGGTCACCTTTTCATAAAAGGAGATCGGGTTGGTCAAGATGGACCTGCCCTTCATGAACCCATGCTGACATGGAACTTCCTTCTAGTTTCTGCCTTTTGCCCTTTGTCTTGTTGCTGAGCACCACTGAAAAGTGCCTAACTTCATTCTCTTGACACTCCCTCTTCAGATATTTATAAGCACTGATAACATACCCTTGTAGGTGTATCACAGCATCTAATGTACTTAAGCAAGTGCTACATAAGGGGACTTATTGCCTGTACAGTTTTGGAAATCAGCTATCGCAGCTGCATTTGACCAGGAAATTTTCACTCATGGTATTTCTTGGTCACACCAATAGATGGCAATCCATCTTCATGTCCTTTTACTTCTTCAAAAGTGAGCTAAGGTGAGGAAGAAAGGGAGAAAACAGTTTTCTCAAACGCTTTTTTCCCTTTTGTATGTCAGAGTTTCAAAGCTAAATGTTCAAATACTCTGGAAATGAGAAATTATCGGAAAACTAGTACACCGCATGCTACTACAGCACAAATTACCCCATGCTGGTCTGTCAGATTTAATCTGCCTGAATCATTTTTGGAAGGGATGATATGGGATTTAGCTTCCATGCGAGCTAGGAAACTGAGATTAGCACTGTTCTCAATACTTTTGCATGTTTTAATCTATGGTTCAGTTTATTGTCTGAGTTTTACATTGTGAAATCTTCAAAAGATATCAAAAAGGTTATTAAAAAAAAAAGAAAAAAAAAAAAGAGAAAGAAATCACAAGTCATATGAAAGATCCTTGATCTTCCCATCTGATTCTGCTCTGTGGTACAATACTGTAATTCAGCAATACCAACAAAGAAAATATCTCAGTATGAGATTAGCAGATGTGATGGTAAAATAAAACCCTGGCTCTTCAGCTTGTTATCTCTGCTGTGGTTGTGGGAGTACTTGTGGAGTTTAGAGCTAGTTTTTCTGGTTTTGATACTCTCAGTTTTACTTAGAGCATCTGATTTTTGAATTAATTTAACTTTTGTCTCCTTTATTTATTTGTACACTATTAATACATCAACAGAGTCCATGGGTGTGTGAGATTTTTTTTAGGTGGTATTTCCCACAGAAACTAATTTAATTATTATCAATTTGATTAAAAAATGACAAATAAAACAAAATGAATGCCTTTGCCCTGACTGTGCAGTTCTCTTCACCTGTGAGCAAACTGGGGTTAACAATTTCAGTTCATTTGAAAAGTAATATTTACTTCAGTCTCATCGTCTTGTTGATCCAGGGTCTTCCTCTTGCTGCCCTGCACAAAGGGTAAGATTTTATGTGGAAAGCCACTAAATGGAGGTATCATTTTCCTTCCCCAGCCTGATAGCTGTTGCTGGGACAGTGCTGCATGGATACCAGGAGGCAGGATTCTTGCTGGAAAAGTGAAGGGGATCCATCCAGCCCTGCTACAGCTGGCCACACAGGTCTGGGGCTGCAGCAGGGTTGGATGGCTCAACTCCTGCTTGATGCTGCTCTGTGGAAACTCTACCACACCAGGCATCTTCCATGAGCTCTTCACCCACTACCTCTGGTCCATCCACAGCCCTTCTTCTCCCATCCTGCCCTTGAAGCACAAGTTTTCACAACACCTACTTCCCTCCAACAGTGTTTGCACTGATTCTGGCTTTCAGAAGACATGGAGGGATCTTTCGTTCAGTCTGGCACCATTTGGAAAGTCCAGGCTATTTGTAAAGAAATTGTGCTGTTCAAAACTACATACCTATTTCTGATGAATTCTTGGCATCCTGTAATTTATTGTGTCCTTCCTTTCACCAGCAACCAGAATAGTGCAAGTCAATAAACAGGCTTTAATCTGCACTCATTGTTAAGTAGAGAATGCAGGTAGTGCTAAAAATAAATTGCATCTACTAGCAATATGGAACAGTGGTTTGTTATGTGACCCTCCTCTTTACCAAAAATAACACCTTTTGTGGAAAGAATAGCTATAATTTAAATTGCAAGTATTTGTGCTTGTGGAGTGCTCATAGCTGATGAATAGAGCTGAGGCTGGAGAGGTTATTGATGATTCTAAGAGCAGCAAAAGGGCAGGTACAACAGCAAGCTAAAAAAAAAACCTGTTTTATTCACGATTTATTCTTCAGGTCTCCAAGTGTAAACAGATTATGCTTGCTGAGAATAAGATGGTCTCAGGCCTTCAGGTACAGACAATGATGTCAAGTGATTTGAACTGTTCTTTACCTTTCGCAGTGTTTCTGCTCTGAATGTATGCTGTTGTTTTATGCAGATATTTTAAGTGTTGCAAGTCAGAGGTTAGGTGTTTGAGTAGTGGGACATCTGTTTACTTCTAGAAGGAGTATTATTCTGCATCTTTGCACTTTATGAAGCTTTTTCCTTTGAAAAACAAAACCAAAACTCAAAAAAAAAAAAATCCCAAACAAAAAACTGAAAAAAAGAAACCAGACAAACAATAAAAACAAACAAGAAAACCCCCAACCAACCAAACCAAAACAACCCAAAACCCACCAGAAAGCCTCAACCACAGTCAAGGATTATGGAAAGTCAGGAGGGAATACAGAAAACCTGGCCTACAGCTTCAGAGAAGCCAATACCAGATGAACTGCTGAAGGGTTGCTATTTAAGCCTTGATACCATTACCCCTCATCTTTGACCTGAAGGGATTGATTACCTACTTCTGGAGTACTAATGAATTTGCTGAGCTTCCCTGCAGCAAAACTGTGGGCATGAACTTTGCCTGCAAGAATTGAGCAGAAATCTCTGTGCTTGTTTTCACGGCTCCAGTTGAATTGCTGATACAGGGGATTTTGTTATCTCTGCAAAGAAGCACAATAGAATCTAAGAGTGTTAAATTTCCTCTACAAAAAATGCAGGGGAGGGAAGTGCAAGGAAGGAATGAGAAAAAGAGGAAAACACACTAGAATTTTTTGCTGCTTCAGAAACATATTGCTAGCACAGCTGATAAATACTAACAAGACATGAGTCTCCATGCAGCTCTCAGCCAGTTCCCCAGTAACGCTGATCCAAGTGAAAGGGTGTCAGCTTCATTAATGGCAGCGTTCTCCAGGTACATACAAATTAAGCAAGCATGTTATGAAAAGTTAATGAGTATAAAATTAACAGGGTATTTTCACTACCTTTTATAGATATTTCTGAATAAACTGGAATGCTTATTCCTGGAGCTAGAGAACAAAGCCCAGGTGCGAGTAAGTCAATAGTTGTATTTTTATTCATTTTCAGTGAACTTTTGAGGGGAAATAGTATAAGCATAGCAGATAAATATGGCCCCAGATGCAGCACCACACTTAAGGTTACAAAACTCAGCTTTAAAGTCAGATTGCTTATCTGCTGCACCTTTACAGGTCACTTCACCAACTGCAGTTTCCCCTGGCAGTTCCTTCTGTCTTTCTTCAGGGTAGAATTGATTCTTTTTAGTGAGAATTTGCTGAATATTAGTTGTGAGGGAGATGAAGGCTTTCTGGGACACTGTCAGGGGCACTATAATGCAGAATGTCAGGCTCTGATTTGTGATCTCAGGTTAGGAAGTTCATGGCCAGCAGTCAAAGCTCAGGGTTCATTGCTGACATCCACATGTGCTGTTCTGTTTCACTACAGACTTTAGGCATTTCCACTGTTTCAGTTCTGCATCATTTCTGAGCACAGGCTGTCAATCCCATCAAACAAGGGCAAAAGAACTAAATGCAAGCAGTTTTCAAATCAAGTGCAGAAGACATCCGTTCATGCAACATTAAGCTTACTGTATGAGTGCTCTCTTGGTGTTGCTAGCTCAGCTTTGTTGCATGTCCTGTTTATTTCATAACCTGCTTGCACATATAATGTATGAGTTTGAAAAGGAAAAGCTATCTTAAGGAATGTAACCTCACCTGTCATCTGGGGAAAGTTACCTTGTTAATTTTCTATTGTTCAGCATTCTGAGCTCTTGGGAAAAAGCATCAGGACATTTATCCCCGCCAAAGGATATGGCCTTGATGAACTGAGAGACACAACAGGTAGTTTCTGTCTTTAACTGACTGTTCCATCACTTGGCATATTTGTACAAGTGTCCTCTAGCATAGCACAAGAAACCATGAAGGTTCACACACAGGGATTATGTTAGTTCATTCCCTAAAGGAATACCTACTTCAACAGAAGCACAGTTTTTCCTCCATAATGGGGGAATAAGAAAAATACTTATATTGTGTTGGAAAGACTATCAAATGCAAGCTACACTTGGCAGGCACAATTGGGGCCATCATTGGTTCCACGATTGGAAACTGGAATTATTCTGAGTCATCACTCCTATTGGAATACATCCTTTTAGCCAAGGATCTGTTTATGGGCAAAGGAATGATAGATAGTTGTATTAATTCTATCCTTAGTCTAAACTGAGACCACCAATATTAAAATGCCACAGCATTTTTTTCTGTAGCATCTCCCTAGGCAGTGCTAAGTTTCTGTGTATCCTCCAAATGTAGATTTCCACAATATAGCATATGGTGATGTCTTTAACATGTTGCTTTGGCCCTGATTTTTCTAGGTTTATAGTACTGCTGGGCTTAGAGGAAAAGTCCCTTTAAGGAAGGAAGAAAGATCTATAAAGAAGAAATAAAATAATGATCTCTTAAGAATCAGAAGGGAGATACAGGATCCATTCCAACTCCTAAGAGATTATGCAAATCAATTTAGGTAGTGGTGGGGTTTTTTTTGTTGTTTGTTTGTTTGTTTTGTTTTGTTTTCTTAAAAGGAAAGGAGAAAAGGGCTATTGTGAGGGGACTAGTCAAATAGCTTCTGAGAAAGGAAGAATCTTTATGTCATGCCAAGGGTAAGTACCATTTCTTTCATGCTAACCTCTCAATGCTTTTCCCAACTTCCTTCCTGATATCTCTTTTATCAGTGGTAGATCAAAATTCATAGAGGGTTTGCATACAGTGGGTGTCCCCTCATTTCCCCCAGCATTTTCATGGCTCTGTATAGTACTTTCTTTCTCTTCAACCTTTAAATCCGCTTCTGCTCCCCATCAGGAAATCCTTTGGTACTTGCAGAGAATCTCTGAAGGATTCTGCTGGATTTTCCCAATCTTGCCTTAATAGCTTGGTCCCCAATCTCCAGTGAGTAAACTTAAGATAGCAGTTTGTCCAGATAATTTTGCAAAAGCATCTTATATACATGAGCCTCTTCTGCTTAAGCAGCAGGACTCTGAAGCATCCTGTATGGTTGGAAATATTTCAGCACTGGAATGGGAGGCACAATTTATTGCTGTTTCTTTTTTTTTTTTTTTTATTTCACTAAGAATATCTGATACTTCCTGTAATAAGACTTTGCCTGTTAAGTGCAGCCCTGACTGACTGGGGACAGTATGCACAAGGTGCCAAACACGAAAACAAAGCGTGTCCTTCCTGTACTCTTCCTAATGCTTTTGTGTCTTAGGAGCCCTCAGGGCAGCAGCTTCCAGCAGACCTGGACTGTGATACAGAGAATGGACACAGAGGGAGCAGAATTACTGGGTCTTGGCAAGGAAACACTGGAGAATAAGTGAAAACATGACTTGGAGGATATTAATAGGAATTAAAGGGCAAGGAGGCAGGCTCTGGTGCACTGGAGATGAGGTGGAGATGTCTTGGATCCAAGTTGGGAGTGAGCTGGGACTGACTGGGCAGGGAGCCTGTGGCAGGGGAAGGAGCAGGGAGTTAAGAACTGGACAAGACTGATGACTGATGGCTGGGATTGGGGTGAGAAGCCTTGATGAAAACCAGTGAGAAGGAGGGATTCTGCCACTTTATTCTGCTCTGGTAAGACCTCACCTGAAGTACTGCGTGCAGCTCTGGAGCCATCAAAATAAGAAAGACATGAACCTGATGGAGTGGGTCCAGAGTAAGGCCATGAAAATGATGAGGGGGTTGGAACACCTCTGCTACAAAGACAGGCTGAGGGGCCTGGGGTTGTTCAGCCTGGGGAAGGGAAGGCTCTGGGAAGGCCTAATAGCAGCCTTCAGTACCTGAAGGGGGCCTACAGGAAAGATGGAGAGAGACTGTTTAAAAGGCCTTTGGTGATAGGATGAGGGTACTTCCAATAAAATCTTAAAAGACATTTTTTGGCTAGCTTATTTATGACAATTGGTTTCAAACTAGAGAAGTACAGATTTAGATTGGATGGTAGGAACAGATTCTTTACTATGAGGGTTGTGGGACACTAGGACAGGTCGCCCAAGGAGGTGGTTGAGGCCCCATCTCTGGAGATGTTCAAGGTGAGGCTTGACAGGGCTCTGGGTGACCTGATTATGTTGAGGATGCCCCTGCTTACTGCAGAGGATGTTGGACCTTCATAGGTTCCTTCCAACCCAGACCATTCTATGTTTCTATGAAAGATGACAGTCAACTGTTACTATACATTACTCTGAATCAGTTGCAAGTTATTTTGGTATACTTACAGGGTCCAGCATGACTTGAGCTCTGTGATTGACACCACATGAAAGAAAAGCTTCTGGATTCTTGACTGCACAGTTTGCCTGCATGTTGTAGTAAGAAATACTAACCTCAGATTCCATTCCTTCATTTGCACATTTTAAATTAATCTCTTGGTCATTCTTACAAGCTGAATCTAGTCTGTTTATTTAGCTTGGATAAATGCCTTACATAAAATCTCATTAGCCCAACAATTACCTTTGACACCATAGATGAACAGAGTCTCTTTGCCATGTAAATTCAGAATTCACTCTGAGTTCTTTCCAGTTCTGAGAGGGCATAGTTTTGAAAGACATTCAAAATGCAGAACATCAGTAAAAGTCATTAATATTTCTGTGATGGGTACAGTTCATATTGGACAGCCTGGATACCACCAGACATGGTATTTTATTATAATTCCTCACGATAAAGCTGTCTCTATGCATCATATGCAGACCAAAAGCCCAGTTGCAACATTAATCATTCCACTTGATATTCTTTCAGCTCTCCCCATATGGCATTTCTTTGGAAAATAGCAAAAAGAATGAGAAGAACAAAGATTGATCTTCAGAGGAATGGAAAATAGGAAAGAGGGTCCATTCTTTGTAGAAGTTTTCTTATCGTTCCTCCTTAGTAATCAGTATTAAGCACAATTAATGCAAAAAATTATTTATAGTGCTAGAAATTTAGATTTGGATCTTAATTCCCTCCTCCACTTCTCCTGTATTCTCTCTGATGTGGTGAAAAAACTGCCTGTTAGTGAGTGTGCGCTGCACTTGGCATTGGTGAGACTGCATCTCAAATGCTGTGCTCAGCTTTGGTGCACTCACTACAAGAAAGATATTTTGGTCCTGGAGTGAGTCCAAAGAAGAGTAACAAAGATGATGACAGGTCTAGAGCACAAGTCTTATGAGGAGCAGCTGAGGAAACTGAGGTTGTTTAGCCTGGGGAAAAAAAATAATGCTGAAGGGCAACCTCATCACTTTCTACAACTACCTGAAAAGAGGTTATGGTGAGGTGGTAGTCAGCCTCTTCTCCCAAGTAACAAGTGACAGAAGAAGAAAAATGGCCTCAAGCTGCACAAGGGGAAGGCTAGACTGGATATTAGGAAAAATCTCTTCACTGAATGAATTCAAAAGCATTGAAATAGGCTGTCCAGGGAGTCATGATCCTTGGAGGTGTTTAAAAGATGTGTAGATATGGTGCTTTAGTGGTGGTGGGTTTAGTGGTGGACTTGGTACTCTTAGGGTAGTGGTTGAATTCAATGATCTTGATTCTTTCCAACCTAAATAATTCTGTCATTCTATTACTTCAAAGAAGCCCAAGTCCCCTTCATAGACAGTGCTGTTCAGGTGGCTCTGACACTTTGCTGTTTCAAAAATTTAGTCAGAATCTTTCAGAAGTAGCAGGCATTTGACATCTTCAGTGTTTGGTTTCCTAGACCCTCAGGTCCTTTTGCAAACATTAGTCAAACAGAGTATTGCTTGGAACTGGGAGCTTTTTCAGTGGGCTGTGTTTGTGCAGGGAACCTGTTTAAGATATGAAGTTTTCCATTGATGTAGCTATGTTAAGGCATACTTTGTTAGCAAACGGAGCTATGTTGTTTTTCCTGCACAGTAAAAAAATAAAACAAACAAAACCAGTTGGATTTCAAACAGACATACCAGAGATTTGTTTTCCCAAATGTTGTTGTTTTGTGGTACTCAGTATGGATCCTCTGGCCATCTGGGTCACCAGCAGCATCGTTGAAGTGTTGAGGTACAGTCTGTCCAGAGTCAAAATTATACCTGGTAAAAAGAACACATCATAATTAACTGTAGCATGGAACTCGATCTGGCTTGATGTTTTTTAGTATTGAAATTACTTTTAACCATTCCAACAGAGATGAACTGAAAGCAGGAGAAGCAGAAAGAAGCAAAATAATTATGTGATTAATATTCACACTACAAAGAATTCACTCTTCCCATCTGTTGGAGACCACTGTGTATCCCATACCTATCTGTCTGTAAATCAGAAGCACACTGATAATTTGTAAAAGAAATAGTCATTTATTCAGAGAACTACACCTTCATGTTTTAGCCCGTTGTCTGTTATTTTGATTTTATATATATGGTTAATCATCCATAACTCTTTCCTGACTTTTTTCTTTAAATGCATTTTCAGCCTTGGTCAGAAAGTTTTTGTGCAAGATTGTCCTGTTAAGTGTTGTAGATCTTGACTGTTAAGTGCACCTCTAATGTCTGCTGAAAACAGTGGGATTTACAGCAATGAGCTTTAAAGATGGTTCTCCCACTAGGCCTACTCACTAATCTCTACAAACTACATGGCTTTAGCTAGAGTAATTTCTCTGATAAGTACACAAATCTTTTTGATTAAACAAATGTGTTCTGAGCCCAGAAGTCCTTTATTGCTAACATTTATACTGCTGTGCCTCTGACCCAAGCAGTTAGTATTTGGGGCCTGGCCAGGTTGTTTCCATTAAGAGGAAAAATTGATGAGAAGAGTCAGACAGGTATTTTTGGTGCTGTCCTGTCTATTTACGACTAATATCCACAATGTTGTGTTTCCCTGAACCTGACAGAAACCACTAGAGGCAGCTTATGCACACAGTTTAAAAGTCCAATATCTCAAGTACCTTTAACTTGGCCCTTTGTCAGGGCCACCCACACAAAAATGCTTCATTTGTTCAGCCTCAGCTGTTGTCTGCCTCCTCTGGCACCAAGAGGTGTGTACTCGCAAACACTGTCCTGCTGCCTGCAGGGCTGGACATCTCAACCAACACACATCAGTCATGTTGAGGTTCACTCTTGCTTGTCCTGACCATCAACTACTGCTGCCACCAGGTACCTTTATCCATAACAGAATGTAATTCCCTCCTCTGTAGGTGAAAGAACACTATTTAACTAATGCCATAGTAAATGGGTCTGCTGATATCTTTTAATGACATCATATAAATTCACTATCACTCACATACATTTATTGCATGCATAAAGACTGGTGCCAAAAGGAAACAAAAGCTGTGAACCACGGTCGATAGTTTTTTGTTTCTGTTAGAATTTATTGGTAAAAATATTGTTTCTAAAGTGTCAAAATATCTTTGGTTTTTTGTTTTGTTTTGTTTTGTTTTGTTTTGTTTTTATTCTGTTTTAGAAAACAAACTTTCCCTGGCTAGGATGTAGTAGGACTATTTTAGATTGTGTTGGTTCAGCCCAGGTAAAAAGTGTTTTATTCTATTGAGTTACCTCAGAAGAGTTAGCTTGCTCTGTTTAGCAAATTGCTGTACTGCCTTCCTGCTTTGTGCATTGGTGCATGAGATGCTATCACCTCTGATGATCTAGAGGTCTCCCAAGCATGTTTTTTTTTTCTTTCACAAGAAAAAATAGGTTTCTTTCCAAGTATACTCTATGTTTCAGGGTAGAAATCATCTGACTTCAGTGCATCATAAAGGATTATGAAACAATTCAACTTCTGAAAGGGAACACGGGCATCAGTCTCCTGAGATACAATGCCTGTGCAGTGAGGTGTTATAATTAAAAAGTTCTACAGGTGTATTAGACTAATTCTAAACAAGGCATGTGAGATCATGATCAGTAAACAACAGCAAAACTTCAGTCAAAATATTTTGTTACAGATGACAATGTCAGAAGACAAGCTTGATTTTTCTGAATTAAAATGCTCTTAATTGTAATATTTTCTCAGTACACAGTCCAAAAACATGCTAGTGTGCCTGTTTTTCCTTCAAGATGAATTCCAAGTTTTGGTCACCTCTGAGTGTAATCCCTTATTTGAAAATATAGACCCTCTGACTGTCTATATTACAGATTATTTTTATACTGTTGACATAAAGTACCAGCAAAATACTGGTTTTGGATGAATGTATGAGTTGTTACTCCATCTTTTCTTACCTATGAGTTCTCAAATTGAAAGCAATCTTCCAGAAAGTGTGTATGGACACTAGTTTCTCTCTAAGACTTCTGGATATTAACAATTTTATGACTTACATTATGTATTCTGTCTCTCTCTTTCATGTGTCTCTTCACTCCTCTGGCTTTCAACTTCTTTTGGTTTTAAACTCCTAAGATTTTTTTTTTTCCTGGGGAAGTGTAGACTTCTGTATGCCATATTCTAGCTTACTGACACAAGCCTTTTATTTCTTAGTTAGCCTCTGCAGATCACTTAGAAATTTTCCATGGGCTGTCAGAATTAAAAGGCACAGAACTGCTGTCAGACCCACATCCACTGCATTGTCCTTTCCTCTTTCCCTACTGTATACTTACAGTTTTACTTACATCATATATTCTTGCCAAATGCAAAGCTTGTCTCTGGCCAAGGGTTTCCTTTGCCATGATTACCCTTTTCAACTTCTATTGACTTTTGCTCTTGAGAGACTTCCTGCTAAAGACTACTGAGGTCTTGTACTAGTTAAAAAAACAAATGAAAAAAAGTAGCACTTTTTTTCATTGTAGTTAAAAGAAAAAACAAAACAAGCAAACAAACAAAAAGCAAACAAAAAAAAAAAAAAGAAAAGAAAAAAAGAGAAGCAAACTTGAAACAGTCAAATGTTAGTTTCCAAGGCACTCTCAGCACCAGGAGATGAGACATTGCTGAGAACCAGTAGACTCAGTTTCAATTTTCCTGTACACTATTGACTTCAATCCAAATATTTTTCCAGTACAGAAATTGTTTCCTACATCACTACAAGAACTTTTATACTTTTATAAATATTAATATTCTCAAGCTCTTAAGCCCTGTGTCTATCTGTGAAGACTCTGCCTAGACACCTGCCTGAGTCAAGATCACACCCATGAAATATTGACCTCTTTTTTGTGTCCTTCAGGTGTGTCAGCAGTAGAACTTCAAAGTGCTTACAAAACCTGTAATGATGCACGTGGCACTATATATTATAGAAATAACCAGAAACCAGATAAGAGAAATTGAAAATATGTAGTTAGGAATGGTGTGTTTGTGTATTTGTCGTAAAAAGTTATGTGAGCTGTGACTGTACCCTTGTGACTTCTTTACCTTGATTTTTTACTGTGTGAACAGTAAAAGACCCTGAAGACTACAAATAACCTACCTTTTGTGCACCTGTTTTATGAAGAATCCTTTGAAATGATGCAGTATATGATGTGCAGCATGGTTTTGTAGGATTGTAAGGACTTCTGTTATCTCCTTGGGGTCTCTCCTCACAGAAGGGTACTACCATACTGGCTGACAAGGGAAGCACCTGAAACAAGCTCCATATACCTGTTCCATCTCTTTTAGCATAGCAGAGGGGATGCTTTTTGCTGCAATGCCAGACTAGCCTGAACCCTCTGTAGCACTCGTTCAGTCTATTCATGTCCTCCATAGCATGAGCTTGTTGCTGATCTCTCCCAAACAAAAGCAAGAAGCTTCAAAGCAATGGGTGCAATTCATTGTAGCTATTTGGGGCAGCTAAAATAGCCCAAAGAGGACTTTAGAATGGTATACAGCTCCCCAGGTGCAGAGTATCTCAGAAAGCACTGCATGAGTTTTGCTGGTTGCTCACCCTGTCTAAGCTTAGAGGGGAAATTTGAGATAAAACAGTGTGTGGAGATTTTTAACAAGCATGAAGAATCATGGTTTAGACATACGATTATGGTGGCTGTGAATTCTTGACACAGATCTTTGAATCAGAGATACTGAATGGAGTAGTCATCAGACCCCATGGACAGTAGCTATAGGGCAAATTCTAATCAAAAGGCGTACATATTCTGTCTTTGCATTGGCTCAGGAATCTTCAACTTTTAAAAATGGAAATATGAAAAATTAAATGGAAGAAATCCAGTTCTGAAGCTCTCAGAAGGGAATTGCAAAAGAACTGATCTGGGTTTAAAAGCCTTAAACCCCGTGAAGCCTCTGATTAATTTATTGAAAAAGTTTTCATAAAAGATGTAACCAACCCCAAACCTGTTGCTTTGGTAAAGAATGTCTGCAGGATGAAAAGCCCTGGGCTCTGCCCTGCCAGCACAGAGACACCATTTTTGCTGTCATCCAAGTAGGCACCTGCCACTTCCATGAGAGTAGGAACAGTGTGATTTCTGCCCTTTTTTCCAGAACATCAGTGATATTGAGTGGAGATATGGGTACTAAGAAACTATGGTAACTAGGACCCAGAAATACAGATGCTGCTTCTTTTCCTTTTTCTGTATCCCAATTAAAACCTCAAGGAGTATGAAATAATCCCTAAGTCTGTTTCTATTCCCCAGGCTTTTCTTTCCACAGTGATGGGCTGATTGTGACATATTTGCGCGACGCACTTTGAACAAAATTATATGCTGATCAGTGAAAAGTAGAGTACTCTTTCCTGGCTTTGGGATTATTATTCAAAAAGAAAGGAGACCCAGTGAAGCATGCTATGTTCACTGCTGCATGACAACAATTTTGAGTAGTCAAGTTGTAGTAAAGCAGACACATGGAGAAACAAGTGTCTCCCTAACAGTACAAAAGCTTCCTCCAGTCATCTAGCTTAGTACCATTCAGAACACCATTGTTACAGAAGATGTGGGACCTGCATTCTATGGATGAAAACAAAGTTTGCTTTTTAGTTATAATTGTGGTTTAGTGGGATGTAAAGGCTGTGCAAACCCATTGCACTTAAGATCAAGATAGAAATTTGGAACATCTCTCTTGGTCCAACTGAAGATGGTGTTGCTGATATGAGGTACTCTTTCAAGGGAGACTATGACACCACTGGTGAGAAATCTACTCTCACATTGTGAGATTGTATTTCCTATGCAAGTGTTACCCTGTGCCAAGATCCCCCCAAGTTATTTTATTTTCTTTTAACAAAGTGTTCTGGGAATCTGTGTGATGCCTTGCTCCTTGAAATGTGGCACTTCAGAGGAGAGGGATCCTTGTAAGCAGAGAGAGTGGGCTCCTTTGAAGACAAGCACTACACAGCCAAACTTCTGCCACAGCACTCTGCAGGATGTCCCACTTGCAAGCAGATCTGTGCAGAGGGATCTGTGCAGAGATCATTCTTTCCCCACTTTGTTTACATGTAGGGACTGATCCAAGTCAGAGAACCTAAAACTGCAGATAAATTGTTGAAGTAAAGTAGTTTCCCTGATAGGAAATCAGAGCCAGGAAATGTTTGCTTCAGTGCTGAGCTTAAGTCTTGGGGCAACAGTGATGTGTATGGATGTAAGTGCCTGTTGGATATGCCTCTCCTTCCCTGTCATGCCACAGTAATGCCATAGTTGGCATGAGGCTGTACTACTGGAAGGGGCTCAGGCTGCTTCTTCTCACATTAGTCAGTAAGTTCATCTTGTATGTCTAAATAACAGAGTTAGAGGAAAATGTTGTTGTTTTTTTTTTGGTTTTTTTTTTTCGTTTTTTTTTTTTACTTTCCATATAAAACCAAGCTGAAATATTTGTGTGAAGCTTTAGATGTCTCCTAATAACTGAATACTAAGAACCTGAATACATGGATGAATTGTGAGTTTTGATTCTTTACTCCCAAATAAAAATCAAGACTTTCTTATTATGCATTCCACAAAATTGTTCATTCAATCAAACCTTAAGTTTCATAAAAAAAAAATGTATTTGGAAGGAGATATTTTTGCCATCACTTCTAAGTATGCATATGGGATCTTAATGTTAGGTAAGGAAATGAAATAATAACCAAAAAAGTAAGGTCTTTATCCTTAATCCCATTCTCTCAAATTCCAATTCGATTAAATCAAAGGTCACTCCACTATCCTTATTCCTTTGGTGATGAAAGGAACAGCTGTATTAAGAAATCCCATAATATGACCAGTGCTGTCACTATGAACTCCTAGACACAGTATGCAAGCATCCCCTGGCACTGGTGACAGCATTGTTCTGTACTAAAAATCTCTTTCTAGCTATCTAGTCCAAACCTGCTGCTTGCTCTTCGGAGTTTTACTGTCCTTAACTGTTATTTGTGGATACTTAGTATTCTGTTTTAAGATTTACTATTTTCTCTATCTAGTCTGTAAAGATTAAAGTAAAATTTAATTGACAAGAAGCATATCCTAAATGCAATTTAACTGCAAAGTGAATAGAGAGTGCTCAATAGTTTTAAAAGCAATATTCATAAATTACTAGGCTCTTTTATGTTTCATGCAGATTATTGTGTTATGTTTATGTCACTGCTCCTGTAACTGTATTAATTGCAGGAACTATGCAGCCTCTAATGCTGATCCAATACACATGATGGATGTGCAGTTCACCATATCCAGTGTAAAAGCTTCCTTTTGATTGCTGTTATTTTAAAGCTAAAGTAGAGGTAGTAGATAAAATACATATAAAACCAAGAAGATCATCTCCATCTGGAAGGTCCAGTCCTTCAAGGATTTGCCTCATACTACCTCCCAAGAACCTTCTGTTTCAGAGTCTCCCACGAGCAAATTTGCTGACATTCAGAGATTTTTGAGGAAACACATATACTTTGTTGTTGTCTTTATGGGACCCAGTCATAAAAACAGTAAGGGAAGCATGGTTTTGTGACAATTGTAATGTGCCAAACACCTGGCAAATCTTTTAGAAAGCTGTCTCTATTTGTGCTTTACCTAATCCCACCCTCCTTCCTGATAGCAGAAAACAAAGATGGCAATAAATAAAATTTAGTTTGAGGTCATCCCAATCTACTTGCTAATGGTACCTTATTCCTTTTGAGACAGCCTTTTCTGTGTAGGTTACAGCTTCTTCAAACGAAGAACAGCATGAAGGGTCACCAGGAACCAAACCAAATGTATCTATTGCTCAAGAAAATGGGTGTATTTGTGCCAGTCCTATGGGCTCTGACATAACAAAACCCTTAAACATGCTGTAATAAACATGTATATTTTAATATATTTTGTAATTAATATCTCAGGTGGGAGTATCTTCAAACACCACCATAACTTATTTACAAAATAAGTATTCACAGGTTCGATTATTCAGTTGTGGGTTTTACACTCCACACATAAAGACAGTTAAATGATTTAAGCACAGATCTAACATTTCCAATACAGCAATTCAAATTGGAAATACAGGTGCTGTGATCTGTGGGTTTCCCCCAGATGGGATTCCGTGGCAGATTTGGCTGGGTACTCGGGACTTACTCCTCTGTCTGGTATCTTCCCAAATGCTGTGGCTATGATTTGAGGAGCCGTTGGCTTGGAGAGGGCTAAGGGGTCTCTCTCTTGTATGCTCCCTTGCTGGGCTGCAGCCTCTTCCGGGATTCAATTCCCTTAGAGGTTTTCCCCTTTCTGCCTTGGTCCAGGTGCAAGGCCTGGGTGAAGTTGGGGGTCTGCTAGAGCAGACTTTTCGGCTGCTACTCAGGCAACATTTGGCTCTACTTGCTTGTGAGAACAAGGCAAGGTGCCCGACTTCTTGGCATTTTTTTTATTTTTAAATATTGTCCTAAGACAATTATGCCCTTTGTAACACAGAACCCTGATAAGTGCACCTCTAGGATGGGGCATATCCAAACATGGCCAGGGGCACACATAGTTCACAGCTGTGCTGCAAAATTAATTACATGTGGTACACGTTTATCTAGACCCCAAGAACTGTCCAGGTAAGAACATTTGCAGGTGCTTAGCCCATTGTCTGGGCTAGGGCATGTTTGGGGGTTTGACCCTTCAGGACACATGCATGCATTTAAGTCTGAGTACATTTTTGCAATTGTTGGTTGATGCAGAGTAGAATAGTGGAAAAAATATCACAAATAAAGCATGGGCTTTGTCATATTAAAGCTGGAAATACATATAGCAAGCTACTAGATTTCTTTTTTTGGTCTTGTTACTTCAGTTCAGTATCCTCTAACACATCCTTTTAGGGTCCTGCATATCTGCAACATACTTTGGATAATAAAGATGGTTAAAAAAGATCCTCTTGTATTTAAATTTATCCTGCACTGTAAACTTTGCAGTCAGTGCTATTTATCATATATAGGCTCATGGAAGCTATGACACCATCCTGAAATGCTTGAAGCCAGACAGTTGTTATGGTTTGAGGCAGAATGCCTTTAAGAACCACAAAGTTGAATCTTCCAGGAGGACCAGAGAGGTCCAGGGATGGACTGGAAAGTGTAAAATTGTTATCCTATCCCATAATTCTGCTATCTCTTTGTAAGTGGGCTGTACGGCTAGTTTTCTCTCTGTTCTCCTTTCTCTCTCCTCCTGGGAAGGCATGAGTTCTTATCTGCATGGGGGAGGATTTTGGGACTTTCTGCAGCCTTGAGTGGCCTGGGTATTTTTTTCCTATGCAATTTTGGCCTGTTTGGGCCTAATGGAGGAAGTCATGGGGGGTGGAGTATGTGTGGAGAAAAGAGCACTTAGGTCTGGGCATTAAGGCGAGGCTGGGGAGAAGGTTTTTCTTGGCATGTAAGATGTACTATGGATTTTTTGTGTATTTCATATGCTTTACTCTGTAGTATGTAGTTGTGAATAGTATTTAAATTTAAACTGTCCAATTCTATCCGATCCTTGTGTGGAATATTTTCTTCAGCTCCTTTGAGAAGAGTTAGAGAGCCTGACTCACTCCTTAAACCGAGGCAACAGGAAAGCAGGAAAGTGAAGCACGAATAACCTCCTCATTCCTTTTTCTTTCTGATAAATACAATCTCAGCCTTTCTCAGCTATAAATTGTACTGTTAATTTTGCACCATGATTTGGCAGGACTTTAGGGTACCAAGGGCTAAGCAGGTTGAAATGGTACTTCCTCTTGTGGGTGTTTGTGAACTAAGGTGATGGTGTCTACCATGCTTCATGCCGAAGTTAGGCTAGCAACATGTGCTGAGTGTGATCTGAGTACAGGTCAGTAACCTGATCTCTCAGGTTACTTTACACAGAAAAGACAGCAAGTTTTTTCATCCTGAAGGGCAAAGAGATGTGCTTGGACACAAGCTAGGGAGCAGGAGGCCAAGACATGTATCACCACAGCTTTAAACACTTGACTGTAGGCGAGCAAAGCAGGGCTGGGGGATTGCTCAACTGAAATAACATGTCAGCAATCTGACTACTTCTTTGGCTCTTGCTCTGTGTGCCCAGAAATGAGGAGTTCTCTATGCATTTGCCAGAAGGTGGAATTTAGCCTTGTACCTGGCCTCTTCTGGCAATGCTTCCTGCCCAAGCTGTGCTTACTGGCAAACACCAGCAACAACAACTTCTTGTTACTGACACACAGGTAGTGTCTTGTATGTTCAGGATGACACAGCTGTGCATATACATCCTTTGTATTTTGTACTTTAACAAATCAGAATGAAACCCTTCTTTATGAAAGTTCACTTCAAGGAATCACTAAGATCAGAAGTGAAAATGAGTAAACAATGGTTTTAAAGGTCATTAGTTCACACAAATGGCCTTAGTAAATAATATGGCAAAAATAAATATGGTAAAAATAAAATGTTATTGTTGTAGCTTGTTCAAAGAGTAAGTACTTATTTGCTCTTGCTCCTTCTGTGTCATAGGCAAATATTTATATCCTTTATATACATAATGTGCAATATGTAGTGCAGAAATGATGTGGTCTTTACCAAGGTCAAAGAATCAGCAGAGAAGGAGGTAGTGTCTTATGGGACAAGACTTCCCCGTGACTTCCCTGTGATTTGGTCTGTGCCTCTGTTAAGTTACTTAGGAGTGAGGTTTTTCAAGGCTCTTTGAGACATTACTTGTAATTAGAGCAAATGCCTCCAGTTCTTTTTGTCTATTTAAGAAACCTAAGGCATTGTAGTTCTACTGACATTACAGCATCCACAGTTATACACTGTGGGCAAATATGTAAAAAATCCCCACAACCAAAGCAAACCACAAAGAAAACAAACACACACACAAAGTCAATTTCTACATCCAGAGGCAGCACAGAGCCAATCCCTGCAGGGTGCATTTGTCCTGGCTAGATTTAAACAGCCAAAGCAGCAAAAGCTTCTACATCTTATAAAACTATTTCACAATCTTTACTGATCTCTAATGAGACTGAATTAGCACCTTCTTTATATTCTAGGGGCTGCTTCTTATCCTCAGGATTGTAGGGGAATAGATGAGAATAAAATCACATTGCTGTGTGAAGAGAGGAGCAGCCACTGGAGCTGGGCATGCCTGGCTCACAGAGCATAAGCCAATTTTTGCACCCACAGAGTGGTTAATTTCTTGGCAGCTGAATCAGAATAAAGCTCCAAGGCTACAGTGGCCCACAGCCTGCTG
The DNA here is from genome assembly GCF_027791375.1 of Indicator indicator. Taxonomy (NCBI): domain Eukaryota; kingdom Metazoa; phylum Chordata; class Aves; order Piciformes; family Indicatoridae; genus Indicator; species Indicator indicator. The sequence goes on from NC_072010.1 coordinate 9,832,423, forward strand.
TGACTCAGTGACCACAGAACCTAATTTGTGATGGATAAAGCCCTAAAGAGATTAACTGACTCATAACATATGCTACTTTACCTTCCACAAATGAACCTCTGATACAGTGCCATATTTCTGATCCCTCTCTAAATTTTATAAATACTCCATCACTTAGTCACAGACATGGAGAAACTTGAAAAAGTAAAAACCCCACCCTCTTCAGTTTATTGTTTATACATGCTTTGCAAGCACTTTAAAAGACTGTATGCTTTTTCTGCCAGAAATGTGACATTTCACATTAGGATATCTATAAAAAGTACATGAATTCATTTTAGGGAATCTCTGAGAAACAGCAGTGCAGGTGCATTACCTGCAGCAAGGCTATGTAGGGGAGGTAGGTATATCCACTGTTGAGTTTAACAAGGAATGGGCCACATGTAAGGCTATGAAAGTCATTGAAAAGTCATTTCAGTCTCCTTAGGATCTCATTGGAGGTGGTCAGCAGCTTAAAAGAGGGACCATCAGGATCAGGAGTGTCAGCCACCAGGGTCAGGGTGTTTCCAAAACAGATGAGTGATCTGTGAAGTAGATGCATTCTGTGGTTCAGTGGTTCCTAATTACACACTGTGGAATTGAGCAAGATGAATTATTCTTCCCTGGTAGCCAACAAGCAACAGTGTTACACTGGGGAGGAGGTGATGTTATTCACAGAATCACAGAATGGTAGGGGTCGGAAAGGACCACTAGGAATCTTGGAATCCAACCCCGTTGCCAAAGCAGGATCACCCAGGGCAGGTCACACAGGAATGCAGCAGACTTGCAATCTGTCTGGGCAGCCTGTTCCAGTGGTCTGTCATCCTCACAGTAAAGAAGTTTTTCCTCATGTTGAAGTGGAACTTCCTGTGTTCCAGTTTGTGTCCATTTCCCCTCATCCTCTCACTGGGCACCATTGAAAAGAGGCTATCTCCTTCTTCTTGACACTCACTTCTCAGATAATTACAAATAAGATCTCCTCTCAGGTCTTCTCTTCTCCAGACTAAACAGCCCCAGGTCTCTCAGACTTAATTTGCCCAGTTCTTATTCCAACACGGAATTTGAATGTGGCCCAAGGGAAACACAGTATATATAGTATACAAGACAGCGAGGCTTGACTGATTTCCATGTTGTGAAACTCTGCTTTCCCAAGAGTAGCCAAGATGGTCACAGGTACCTGCCATCTTCCACCTGACATCACTGGTATTCCATAAACCCTTTTGAAAACTCAACCCTGTTCCACACTGTTGAAGTAAAAGTTTGTATCAGTGATTTCAAATACAGCTAACTCGATTAAAATCAAGACATTACATCCTATCAAAATAAAAACAAATGTCAGCACAAACAGCCATTATAAATGAGCTAATAAATACTAAATCAGTTGAATGATGCTGTTGATCCACAGCTTTATATTTTTAGCCTACTTTACTGTCATAATTTAAAGCCAAATACACCTCCAGACTTCAGAAGCAGCACCAAGATGAGGCATAAATAGGAATGATTCAGTATTAAATGCCATATCAGAATGAAATTTGGCTCTTCTATAATAATACAGACATCATTCACTAAAGTCTCTGTATCTCCTCAAAACTGGAAACTTAACATATTTAAAGCTATCAGTTAGGATTCTTCCCAGTGGCCTTTTCCCCCAAGATTTTTCCAAAGATCCTTAAAAATCAGGGCTTCCAAATCTGAGCGAGAACTGAAACCTAATTCCTTCCATCTCTTTTGAAAAGCATTGTTTTACACTGCTGTTCTGAGTGGATCTATGTAAAAAACTCTGAATTCTTGTAGTTTTCCTTTTAGGCGTATGCTCCAAGACCAAGTACAGCATATCAGCTGCTGTGATGCAATTGAATTAATTTTGCTGTTGTAATCATGGTCAACAGCTGTGGGTGAGCTGATGAGCAGGAACTCATGCTGCAGTCGATCAGTTGTCAGCTGTTGTATGAAGACAGTCTAAAGTCCAGCTCAGTGGAGTTTCCAGTATCAATGGATTTAAGTGAGCAAGCAAATTCAACATCATACCCTAGCAGTGTACCTTCAAACTGATCCAAACTCACAATTAATGTTCTGTCATAGAGAGGGAGAACTTTTTCAATAAAAAAGAGACAACCAGCCTGCACAGGCTGCTTATTTTTAAGTTCACAAACTGTTTTGGGTTTTTGTGTCTGGAATATTCTCAACTTAGTCACTGGTGTCCTAAAAAATGCAGTGGGCATGGCAGATCAGATCCTTACTGTAGCTGATTAACTGGGAATCCTCTTCTCCCTTTTCTTTCTAGACTTGTAACAATGAAGCTAGGTCTTAGAGCCACAAGGTAAAAAATAGCTCAGAAGGGCTCGAGCTGGTAAGATGTAAAAACCAGAGTATTTCTGCAAGTGAAACAATCTCAGAAGTGAAACAAGCACAGAAATTTCACCATCTGAGTGTAGATCCTGTGCTCCCCAGGCTATTAAAGGTATGTATTAAATTTAGGCCAGGGTGAGCAAGTCAATTCCATAAAGACAATAAAACTGGCATTGGCCCATTGGACTCAGTGGAGCTGTAAAGCCAAGGATGATTATTTAGCTCAAGGGGATTGCTATGATTTCAATATAGGAGGATTTGAGTGCTATAACCTCTTTAGTAAAAACCTGAAGGAAAGACTAAAGGGGGGGGGGGGGAAAGAAAAAAAAGAAAACAAATAACAAATGCAGAAATGGAGAAAGATGGTAAATATCATTGGCAGCAAGTAGAATAGAAGGAGCTGTCTTTGGCAGACGTGTTTCATTCTGATCAAACAGAGAGCTGTGGATGTTTGGAAATAACCCCCATTTACTATATATTTAAGCACAAGCTTTCCCGTTTGTTTTGAGGCAGTCAGGGATTTTTGCTCAAACAAGGACTTTTCTCACCCAGGTTTTGTTCAGAAAGCACCATTTTCCTGTGGCACTTGTGTGTCAGTGCCAGGATGATGCATGGAATGCAGGCAATCCAATATGAGAGAAGGGCTTCTGATTTCACAGCTTTTGGTCACACAGTTCTGGAGGTAAATGGAGTTGTTTTCAGCATGTGCCTTTCTCCAGGAACCCAAGAGCTTTCATTAGCTGAGGGGAAAAGGCAAAGACAACCTTGGGCTTTGGATATGATAACAGTTAAACAATGGACTCTGACAGCCACTATGGCCACTAACTCCTGTGAGCAGTGTTTCCTGAGGGAGACTGCTTCATCTGCCGTGTACTCACAACAATGGCAATCAGTCTGGGAACTCAGAGCCCATCCTGGATTATCTGCAGAGATTCTAAGTCCCTGAAGGGATGTAATTTTTGCCTTACCAACCAACATTTCCTTCCTATTTGGTTTGTTTCCTTTTCAGTTCTTCCCTAGTAAATGTGTGTGGGGTTTTTTCTTTGTTTTTATTTGGCTTTTAAGAGTTTTGTTAGTTCATTTTTATTTGGTTGAGTTTTTTTGTGAGTTTTGTTTGTTTTGGTTTTTGTTGTCTTGTTTTTTTCCCCTATATACACTCTAATGTTTAAGTCCTTAATAGAGTAGTGCTGCTGTCTACTTGCAGGACTGTCTATGGACTCTTGTCTCATCGTGGCTATTAAGATCGATTGCAAGCAGAATATAAGATCATAGAATATAATTACCTGTGTTGGATGCTTGCCCATACTGCCTGAACCTGCATTCTCTGAAAACAAACAAACAAACAAACAAAAAACCCCAAGCAACTTTGGAAAGTCTAAGTGGCATCAGGCAAGCTATCTTGGTATGGACAGTGGCTTAGGGCTTCAGGAACTTTCAAAGTCAGGTTGGATGGGACTCTGAGCAAACTGATCTTGTTGAAGATGTCCTTTCTCATTGCAGGGCAGTTGGACCAGATGACCTTTAAAGAACGCTTCCAAAATGAAACATTTTATGATTCTATGAGTCCCAGTCTTGCTGGACTGAGGTTGTGTACAACTTGAAGAATTGTTCTGTACCACAGATAGAGCTGTCTGTGGGATCTCAAACAGTCAGGAATAAGCTGTGAATCCTTGGGATGACAAGTAAGGAGAAAGGCCTGATCTTCTCACAGCAGGAAAACCAAAGTCCTCCTAGAGATTGCACAAAAGCAGTAAAAAGTGTTTGCTTTCCATAACAGATCTCTTCTCTGATACATTTTAGGGCATATCTAAACCAAAGAGTTGTAGGGAACAGGCAAACATCTTTTATGCTTATTTTTTCTTATGGGGAGAACACAGCATGAAGTTATGCCCTGAGATACTATAACGTGAATCTGCAGTGTCAGTCTCCTGAAGCTCACCTCAAGATAATGTGAGACAGTTTTTGAAAAAGGACTGAAAACATTCCTTCAGCAAAAATTAGCCTTGTTTTTAAGCAATGCCACAGAAAGCCTGCTTCTCCAAATGATTACACATACACCAGAAAACTCTGTTCCTATTAAAACTGATCACAACTTTATTTTGTATTCAAAGAGATGCATTCATATGGGCTTGTTATTTATGTGTGTAGGCACGATGATAAATCCCCAGATGAAAATAGCAGTTAAGAATTTGCTAAAATACTGTGGCATTATGGAACATTTTCAAAAGCGTGGATTTGTTTTCTACCTTTTTACTCAATAATAAATATTAGACTCAGCAGCAAGGGCTTATAGCAGAGCCACAGTAGTACTGTAAAACGTAGGATTTATGAGCCAGATCTGAAGAACATAAATTTCCCAAGAAGGGCTGTAATTATATAAAATGCTACATGAAATCAACAATGTGAAGAAATATATTTTTAGGGCAAAAGTTTTCCAGTAACTAGACATAAATCCTTCTCAAACTCTGGGGAGGACCACCCCAACCCCTTCACTCCCCCCCCTGCCCTCCCCCATTACCTGAGTTACTCAGTTCTGGGGTGTCCCTGGTAGCAGCCCTGGTGCTAGCCTGACAGATAGCCCAGGATGAGTTAAAAATATAGAACTCACAGAAGGAAGCAGGGGTTCATAGGAAGAAGGGACGTGACTGAAATATTTCCATACCATAACAGTTCTGAGTGCTGTCAAGCCTCAGGTCTTCACAACACCTAACTTTTAGGTTAACTCCAAAGAAATGCCAAGTCGTAATTCCTGCTGAGTTCATCTCAGTCTACTGAAATTCTTCAAGAAACATTGTTCTTTGCTTTCTATGCACTGGTTGACTTCACAGGAAACAGATTTTATTGTTCTTCTCTTACCCAGATCATTAGTGTTAGTTGTTGGGAATGTGAATATTGTGCTAGTGAACTCAGCTAGAAATAACCTCAGAACTGTATTTTATGTCCCCGTTCAGAGGATGTGCTCTCCAAAAAAGCAACCGTGTACTTTTTCTGATTGTCCTATCCATATGTCTGTCTACCCATATGTATCACAGACTATCAGGGGTTGGAAGGAACCTTGAAAGATCATCTAGTCCAACCTCCCAAGCCAATTAACTTGTACAATGAATTGTTCCTTTTGCATTTCTTAACATTTCATCACATAACTCTGGAAATTAGGTCCACATCCTGCGGGCAAGTCCACAGAAGCAGAGCACTAGGCTAGCCAATGGTTCTTCCAGGTAGATGTTGAATCTACGCAGTAAGATCCAATGACAGCTTCATAAGTTCATTTCCTTTAGTTCTCTATCTGTGTTTGTAGAATGCCTTAACATGTTTTGTAATACCTCAAAAAAAATCTGCCCCATCACTGCTATCATCATGACTATCATCAGAAATTTGGTGTATTTGGGGAGTAATTATGTTTACTTTTTAAAAAGCCTGATTTAGATATCTGAAAAAGATGCTTCAGACCACCAGTCATTAACACCTCTTACCAGGTCCCTTCATGGGCTCTTCTAAGTTGCACTGGAGCCAAATACCTGAGAGTCAAATGCTTAAAGAAAGCAAAAGAAGGTTGTGGTCATGCTTAACAATGTATAAGAAATGTAAAGAAAAAAATATATAAATCTTAAGAAAAAGTGCATTTAACCCATACATTTAGCTTCCACAATAATTCTTCATCCTTTTCTTTTTGTTTCCTCAGACCATGGAGCGTAAGATTGTCCTATCTCACAGAAAGGCCATGACAATAAATGCATTAAAGAGTAAGATGTGGATAAAGTAGCACAACAACGACTCATGTACATGAATGCTTTTATAATTACACTTTGCAGACACATAAAATAATAACTCCAAAACACTTATTTTTAAAAATGACTCCTTGGGTTTTTTTTTTTAATTCCAGTTTCACAGTTTTCTGAAGCCTAGTTCATGAGATTTGTAAGTGACTGCTCTGTGGTTTGAAACAGTCTTAACACATCTCCCACCGTTTCTTTACACTAGACAAATCCCTAGTGGAATCTAGCCACTGATTTCAAAGGATATTAAAATTTGCCTTTGTGTTCTTTTTTATAAATTTAATCTACCACTTGCCATTTGCACATTTGTGATACTAAAAATGACTATTTGGTGCTTTTCCCTTAGAAGCTGTGCAGTTTTTCACCCATAGATACTGTTTTCAAAGCTTGTATTTGTCAGTCTAGCCAAGCAGAGCTGAACGAGCTATTTAGCTATATAATAGAGTAGCAGTGAATGAAGCAAGAGGACGAATTGAATTGGTGCTATTATTTCAACAAAATCCTTTCAGCAATTGCTTCTCTCTTTGTAGAGACTTTCATAGCATTATTTCACTAAATGACACCATGAAGGTAATTACTTTGATTCAGAGTGTTGGAATCACACAGGTAACAAATTATACTGCCCCCTGATGAGTAATAATTCAATTATTCAGTGGCCTTATAACAATTTGAAATAGCCTATTCTCATTTCACAAACATCATATTTACTGCTGGGAATAAACCATTTCTACAAAGTGAAATATTAGATCTATATATCATAGCACATGTAAGCTCCCAAATGTATCACCACATAACTGCATATCCTTGGTGGTTTTAATATTCAAGGGATTGCAGAGATGCTGAGCCTCTTGGGTTACTCTACCTCTGTAGATGTGTACACATATTTTGTGTATTTACTACCTGGTGAAGCAAGCAGCAGTTGTGCAGAGTGAGATTTCATCTTGGTGCTATTGGTGCTATTGGAATTAATCCTGAACTGGAAGCAGAATCTAAATGTGTGTCCAAAGAGACGTTCCTTGGATATGGCTTTTTCTCTTTTCTGCTCCAGGACAGATGAAGCACAGAACACTGCTAAAGTGAAAAGGGGAAGAAACAGCTCCCAATTCAGAGTTAGAAATTTGGGGTAGAATGTGTAAAGACCAGTGAGAGTTTCAAATGCATTAAGTGTCAAACCTCTAATTATGCAATCTCCATGTTATATTTAGATATCTAGGAGCTTGTGAAAATCCCACAGACAAATGTCTATCTTCACCTTTAAGTGCCTAAATACCTTTAAAGATTTTAGATGTCTTAACCTACTGTAGTGTGATTTATTCAAGCTGTAGTCTGCTCAGAAGTGCAGCATTCCTTCAGGCTGACTCCAGGAGGCATCAGTGAGGAATTTCCAGACCATAATTACTGGGTTTGGTCCTAAGTAAAAGCAGGAGCATATGCTGCAAACTCTTCTTCATCTGACACTTGGCAGCTTGTTTTTTTTTTTTTTTTTCTCCATGATGTGGCAGATATAGATTCTATTTCTAAATTTGCCTGAAGGTGTCCAAACTTCTGCTTCCTTGGGGACTGCCTTGACACCCAGCTCATCATCTGTTTGATTGAATAGCTTTCAGTCTTTCCTATGGAGGCTGTACCATTATACTTGAAGTATTTAAAGATGTGTTAATCTCATAAGAGCAAGATGTGCTCCACCAGTTCTCAGCTGAGAGACAGCATATACCATTGAGAGTGGAGGGGGCAGAGAGCTGTCTGCCAGTCATTTCTATTAAATTATCGTTACAGCAAGGAGGTGATTTTCCTCTCAGGTGAGGACTCATTCCCTAGACAATGGAATCATTCTGTCTCTGTCAAAAAATTTCCTCAACCAGAACTGAAGTCTGGCTTTGTAGCGTATTTTTTCCCAGCTTTGTTTGAGAGCAATGGTCATTTAGATGGTTTTGTAAAACTCAGTGCCACAAATGGATGCAAAATATCACTTTACAACTTGCAATAACTGAATTCCACTAAGGAAATGTACCAAAACTTTGCAGTAAATGGCCACAAAGTTATAATAAGATGAGGGAGGAATCCCTCAAGGGAAAAGGAGAAAAATGAAAACAGATGAAGAAGAAAATTAAGCTGATTTTCCACCAGTGAGTGCTACTCACTAGTATTCAGACACACTTTTCAGTAAGGCTAAAAAATTCTGCAAGATTGTGAGCATGCATAAGATCCATGGATTACCATGCACATAGAGAAGTGCAAACTGGCATCAAAGACCAAAACTTTCTCATGTCGTTTTGACAGGAAGAAAGTTCCTGGTGACTTTAAGTTTCTATTGATAATGTCTATGATCTCTCAAAATCTGGTCATGTACTTGAATATTGAAAACTTGAATATTCAAAGTCTGACAACACTTTCTTATGTGATAATTTCCAGGCAAAGAGCTCAGTGCAGGTTTAGTCTTAAACAAAGTTTATTTGCCCTGATAATGCAGCTATGAAGTTCACAAATTCTGCTCATGATTTAAAATGAGCAAAACTGAATAATACAGACTTCAAGAGACCAGTGTTTCTTGCAATTATCAATTAGCAATGTGGAAGAGAATGGAAAACAGTTCAAACTGAGCAGCACTTCTGTAACACTTCACATCCTTAAAGCCAAGCATGTTGTATATCATTGTAAAATTAGAAACTTTACTCTTACTATGAACTACCATGCTGAGGTATCTGTCTAGCACAGAGAATTTTAAGTACCACTGCTCTTCTTAGAGAGGAAGAAATTCAGTCATTCCTTTAAAAGTAAGTCTGAATTTTAATGACATCATTAAAACCAATAGCAAAACTCTGTGTTCCTAAGGCTGTGAACTGACCCATTTATGCCATGATCCAAAACAAGGTTGTACCACCATGTAATACCTACAACAATTTTTTTGTCTCTCAAAAGCATAAAATTACATTTATGGATAAAGGTTTTGAGTGATCAGAAGCCAGAAAAGTCAAGATTAGTTGGCTTACCACTGTCTGTCCCACCTTGATGCAGCTTAAGAATCTGCCTGTCCAATGCTTAAGTGGATTCAAAGTAGAATTCAATCCCAAAACCTCCTGCTATGTTGTCACCCAGTTCTGAAGGTGGGTACCCTGAGCAGCTGTCTCAGTTTTTCAACTTTTGTGTAGCTCAGACAGTTGTGAAGCAGCTTGGCTCCTTTGTCACACCTAAGCTTACTATGATCTCGAGAGCAGACACACACATGCCTGCAGCCCTTGAGGGATGTTCTCAGAAACAGAACAAGTCTGGCACACTTTTTTGAGACTAGTCTCCCTTCAAAGAAGAATGCTGTTTGCTGCTGTTCTCTAAAAGTAGTTTAAAAAAGAGGCTTTGATTCCTCTTAAGCAATAGAATTTGGAAGCACAAAACTCTTTTTGACAAAAGGCAGCTTCCCATTTACCATCACTCAGGAAACACCTTTGCCTACTCAAGTGCACATAGTTGAGGCCAAACCAGAAGGAGGAATTAAGTTCCTCTTCTCAGTATTTTTCAAAGAATATTCAGTATTTGCTGCTTAGTTAATTTTTTGAGTACCCTCCTCAATCAGTTGTTCAGGCTAGGAGAGATTTGGGATTCATAGATTCATAGAATGGTTTCAGTTGTCAGGGACCTTGAAGAACATCTAATTCCAACTCGTCTGCCATGGGCAGGGACACCTTCTACTAGACCAGATTGCTCAAGACCTCATCCAACTTGGCCCTGAACACCTCCAGTGAGAAAGCATCCAGAACCCCTCTGGGAAACTTGTTACAGTGTCTCACCACTGCAAAGAATTTCTTCTTAACATGCTGTCTAAATCTACCCTTTTCCAGCTTAAAGACATCCCCCCTCATCATAGAATCATAGAATCAGTCAGGGTGGGAAGGGACCACAAGGATCAGCTAGTTCCAACCCCCCTGCCATGGGCGGGGACACCTCACACTACATCAGGCTGGCCAGAGCCTCATCCAGCCTGGCCTTAAACACCTCCAGGGATGGGGCCTCAACCACCTCCCTGGACAACCCATTCCAGGCTCTCACCACTCTCATGGGGAAGAACTTCTTCCTCACATCCAGCCTGAATCTCCCCACTTCCAGCTTTATTCCATTCCCCCTAGTCCTATCACTACCTGATAGCCGAAAAAGTTCCTCCCCAGCTTTCTTGTAGGCCCCCTTCAGATATTGAAAGGCCAATCACTACAAGCCCTTGTAAAAAGTCTCTTCTTATCTTTCTTGTAGACCCCTCTTCAGGTACTGGAAGGCTGCTGTAAGGTGTCCTGGGAGCCTTCTTTTCTCCAAGTTGAACAATCCCAGCTCTCTCAGCCTGCCCCTCAAGGGGAGGTGCTCCAGCCTTCTGATGATCTTCATGGCCCTCCTCTGGACCCACTCCAGCAGTTTGATGTCCCTCTTATGCTGGGGGCACCAGAACTGGATGCAATACTCCAGATGAGGTCTCACAAGAGCAGAGTAAGGGACAGAATCACCTCCTTTGGCCTGATGGTCACACTTTTGATGAAGTCCATGACATGGTTTGCCTTCTGGGCTGCAAGTGCACATTGCCAGCTCATGCTGAGTTTTTCATCAGCTGACACCCCCAAGTCCTTCTCCCTGAGACTCCTCTCAAGCCACTCCTCTCCCAGCCCATATTTGGGCCTGGGATTGCCCCAAGACAAGTGTAGGATCTTGCACTTGGCCTTGTTGAACTTCATGAGGTTAACTTGGGCCCACCTCTCAAGCCTGTCCAAGTCACAGAATCACAGAATCATTCAGGCTGGAAAAGACCCTTGGGATCATCAAGTCTAACCATTAACCCTACTCCACAAAGCTCACTCTTAAACCATATCCCCACACACCTTATCTAAGTAACCTTTAAACACATTCAGGGTTGATGACCCAACCACCTCCCTGGACAGCACATTCCAATGTGAATTCACTCTGTGAAATTTTTTTTCTAATGACCAGTTTGAGGCCATTCCCTCTTGTTCTATCGCTGTGAGAAGAGACCAGCACCAACCTCTCTACAATGTCATTTCAGTTGTAGTTGAAGAGAGCAATGAGGTCTCCCCTTAGCCTCCTCTTCTTCATACTTCTTCAGCCCCAGCTCCTTCAGTTGCTCTGCATAAGATTTATTCTCCAGCTTTGTTGCCCTCCTCTGCACTCGCTCCAGCACCTCTCTGTCTCTTTTTTTATTGAGATGCCTGAAACTGGAGGTTTGGCCTCACCAGTGCTGAGTACAGAGGGAGAATTGCCTCTGTATTCCCTCTGGATCTCTCCTGTAATTATTCTAATGATTTCTCAAATTATTGTTTAATATTAAATTCCACTCCAGAAGCAAACACATAAAATTTGGAGGTCAGAACTATATTGACTAAGCTAATTTTTGGAGCTAGTGCTAAATAAAATGTGTTTGCAACCTTGTTTTTAGCTAGATGGAGACATTTATTTACAATAACACACAGTTCTGTGGGAAGGAATTCCTGTGATGAACACCTTGGTTTATGCTAGGTAAGACTGCCTGTTAAAAATTCTGCTAAGCTTGCCAGGATGCATTTGACAGTCTTTATCAGCTTTCCCTCCTGATCAAATAAAATTTGAATGATATGCCACTGATGACCTAAAATCCAGTCTAGTGAGAGTTGTTGAAACCGAGGGAAAAAGAATGAGGACTGAGCACTAGGTGTTTACAAAGCAAGTTGCCTGACAGCACACTGTACATTTTAAATATCACTTTTTCTATGAAAACTGAGCATTCAATAAAGGCACCCAGACAGCTTCTGTTTTATGGGAAATCAGCTGAGGATTGCTCATCCGTATTCCAAACAAGAAATAAAATGACAATAAACAAGAGTGTTACATAACAAAATAAAAATAAATTCTGCTAGACCCTTTCAAAACAGTAATCTCAGCTTTTCCAACCAGTTATGCAGGTTTAGTATGTTTCAGATCAATATTTTCTATGTGGAGTAATAGCCCTCCTTTTTCTTTAAACAGAGCTGATTTGAGAAGCAGAAAGGTTTTATTGCTGTCTAACTGGCATTGATTTCATAACTGTTGAATTTAGAGCAAAAGAGTCTCCAGTAAAGGAATGCATTTTTATTTCACATGACATATTCCCTAAGGAGAACACAGCAAAAAGAGGGCAAACAAGGATTTGGAGAAGCTCGTTAGCACAGGTCATAAAAATCGACGAAATCGTAGGAGACAATTCAGGAAGAACAACATGACCACTCCAGAGGAAGGATGAGCCATATCTATGCCTCTCTGACAGATGATTCTCTGAGCTGCTCTTAAAAATCTCCAGTGACAGAGACTAAAATCTCCCCAGGTGATCTCTCCTCAAGTTTAGACAAGTTTATAGTTAAAAAGATGTCACTGACACCTGAGTTAAATTTCTATGGATTTAACTCTGCAGATCTCTTTTCTCTTTGGCTTGTTTCCCAGTTATGAATTCTCTGAGTCTGCCATTTTCTGAAGTCTATTGTCTTCGCTTTACTTCTTTCCTTTCCTTGGATAAAAAAGCCATTTTTCAGTGGTCAGCGCCACCTTACTACCCTCTACTTTCATATCTTCAGTTCCTTGTTGTTGCAATGAACTATTGAAGACTATTCCCTTGGCTTGCTGCCTTTAGCTTATTTCAAGAACTAGATAGTGTGTGTTCTACTGTATTAGCTGGCATCTCCGTTACTCCCAGCTTCTGATGATTCTTCTGTTTCCTCAGACTAAACCTCTCTTCTTGATTTTTCTGACATAGTAGTCTAAGGTACATTGAAAGGGAAACTGTGGGATACATTCATATGGTTGGATTTCTCTTGTCATCATTATTCACTTTCAGACAGTCTATTCTCTTTATCTGCTTAACCTGGAACAGTGTGTATATCTTCTATTGTCAAGGGTTAGGCCTGGGTTGACCACTAGATAAGTCACAGACATCCTATATTAACACCTCTCCCTTCCCAAAGGGAAAGAGAAAGACAATAAGGGCACACGGGTTGGAAAAGAAAACAGCTTTAATGAAAATAATAACAATATAAAGAAATATATGCAAATATATACAACAATAATACAGAGTCCAACCTCCCTGATGGCAATTACATCATTGTCACCATTGATGTTCTGGGCATGCACTGAGGAAGTCCAAGTCTGGACTCAATGCAGATGGGAACTGGATTTGAGAGCTGGATTTTGGGACTGGATTCAGGAACACACAGAAAGGGATTAAAGGCAGAATGGACACAGTTCTCCTCAGACACCAGACATGGAAGAAGAAGCTCAACCCTTGTGATCTCTCAGCTCTGCACTGAATATGTTGCATATGGAATGGGAACCTTGTTGGTCAGGTCAGGGTCATCTGTCTTGTCTGTTCTTCCCTGCAGGTGTGGCCTCTTACTTTCTGCACTCTTGACACAGTATAAAAAGTTTAGTAGTGATGTTTGTCTCCATAGGTGCAAATATAAACAAAAGCCTTTCTACATACTGTCCAGGATGCCAGTCCTTTGTAGCAACTGTAAATCTCAAGCTCTATTACTTCTAGAAGCAGACACTCTGCCGTTCACTTCAGAAAGTGCAGTCATTTATAAGAGACTGAGCTGTAACGTCAAGTCATGGAACAGAATTAGTTCTGCTCTAACTCAAATCAGGCCAACCTTATAAAAAAGCAAACCTCTTCAGATTGTTCTGTTCTATTCCTCTTGAGCAGTGATTTTCCATCTTAATATTCTGTGTAAGTTACCTCACTATTTACAGCAGTTATGTTGCAGGTTTTATTGTGCGTTATAAGGTTTATTTTCAATATCTCTTATATTGGAACATAGACATGAAAATAGTCATCAAAGATGTAATCTTAAGTTCTGCTCTATCCCTGATACACAGCCCACATACCTCAAATTAAGAAAAAATAAATACAGAAAATCTGGAAAAAATTCCCTATTCCACAGATTCACCTGACAATCTAGAAATTCTTCATACCTAAAATGGAAAGATGCATATCTTCTCTTATTCAGACAGCTTGTGTTTATTGTTGCCAGTTTTAGTAAGTCTCTGAAAATCACTGTCTGTCATTGTTTTGTTAACATACAGGCTGGGGTCGGAGTGGCTGCAGAGCAGCCAGGCAGAAAGGGACCTGGGGGTACTGATTGACAGCAGCTGAACGTGCGCCAGCAGTGTGCCCAGGTAGCCAAGAAGGCCAATGGCATCCTGGCCTGCATCAAGAATAGTGTGAGCAGCAGGAACAGGGAAGTCATTGTGCTCAGCACTGGTTAGGCTGCACCTCGAGTACTGTGTCCAGTTCTGGGCTCCTCAATTCAAGAAGGACATTGAGACACTTGAACATGTCCAGAGAAGGGCAGCGACGCTGGTGAGAGGCCTCGAACACAAGCCCCTATGAGGAGAAGCTGAAGGAGCTGGGGTTGTTTAGCCTGGAGAAGAGGAGGCTCAGGGGAGACCTCATTGCTGTCTACAACTACCTGAAGGGAGGTTGTAGCCAGGAGGGGGTTGGTCTCTGCTCCCAGGCAATCAGCACCAGAACAAGAGGACACAGTCTCAAGCTGTGCCAGGGGAGGTTTAGGCTGGAGGTGAGGAGAAAGTTCTTCACAGAGAGAGTTGTTAGACGTTGGAATGTGTTGCCCAGGGAGGTGGTGGAGTCACCATCCCTGGAGATGTTCAAGAGTGGATTGGACGTGGCACTTGGTGCCATGGTTTAGTAGTCATGAGGTCTTGGGTGACAGGTTGGACTTTGATGATCCTTGAGGTCTTTTCCAACCTTGTTGAGTCTGTGAAAAAATGGAAATGTCTTTTGAGTGTTTCACTTCAGCAATCGCAGAAGAAATTTCAACAGGTATGAAAGGAGAAGGATTATTCTTCCAAGGAAATTAGGTATCTGAGGAAAGTGGTGTATTTTGAGGCCAACACTATTACAAGGGCATGTAGATTCTTTTTTCCTGTTCTATGTCTCCTAGATACAACCATTATATGACAAACTAATAGAACAGTTAGTGAGGACTTGAAAATCAAAATTACATCCCACAGTAATTTTTGTGATTTTATTTACGAGGGTTTTTTTTTACAGATCATATTCTAAAATAATTCATTTATGCTCATCTACATTGTTCTAACTTTCCTAATATGTTCTAGAATAAATTTTCAACATCAGAGTGATACAACTCAAAACATTTTAATCCTACCAAAGTGTGAAAATGACTATATGATAGCTAAATGATTTTATTTCATGGCACAAAACCATGGACCTAAAATTCAGGGTTCTTCCAGTAGGGAGCCAGTTGCAAAAGAAAAGAATCTATTCATTATCATCTTCATAAATTATATATAGATTTTGATCAGCTGATCTCAGATCATGCTGCTGTTATTCCTCTAATTATAGAGATAGGGAAATGAAAGTGCATCTGAAAACAGAAAGTGGCTTGGCTGTTGCATCCCTTCTTGAGGATTTCCCTCCACCTGCATTTTGAAAGATCACAAAATCACAGTCACAGAATGGTAGGAGCTGGAAGAGCTAGTCCAACCCCTCTGCTAAATCAGGTTTGCCCAGGGGAGACAGTAACACAATTAGGTGGATTTTGACTATTTCCAGAGGAGACTTCACAACCTCTCTGGACAGCCTGTTCCAGTCCTCTGACACCCTCAAAGTAAAGAAGCTTTTCCATACGTTTAGATGAAACTTGTGTTTTTGTGCCCATTGCTCCCTTGGCTGGGCACCACTGAAAAGAGCATGACTTTGTCCTCTTGATATTCCCTCTTTAGATATTTATATACATTGAAAATATCCCCTCTGTCTTTTTGCTAAACAGTCCTAGGTCTCTCAGCTTCTCCTCATAAGACAGATGCTTCAGTCCCCTAATCATCTTTGTAGATCTCTACTTGGACTCTCTCCAATAGTTTATTGTATCTCTTGAACAGAGGAGCCCAGAGCAGGATACAGTACTCCAGATGTGGTATCCCTAGGGCAGAGCAGAGAGGGAGGAGAATCTCCCTTGCCCTGTTGGTCATACACTTCTTAATGCACCCCAGGATACAATTGGCCTTCTTGACCACAAGAACATATCATTGGCACACGGTGAAATTGTTGATCAGGACTCCAAGAAGGTCAACCCCAACTTTCCAGAGGTCAAACCCAAACTGTACATTCTTCCCTTAATGCAGAACTCTTCATGTGCCCATGATGAATGTCATGAGGCTCCTCTCTGCCCGACTCTCCAGCCTGTCCAGGTCTCACTGAATGGGCAGACAACCCACCCCTTCCAAGCTTGTATCATAAGCAAAGTGAATGAGGGTGCACTGTTCCTTCATCCAGGTATTTGATGTTGGAAAAGACTGGACCCATTACTGATCCTTGTGGAATGCCACTAGCTACAGGCCTCCAACTTGACTCTGTGCCACTGACCACAACCCTCTGAGCGTTACCAAAGATACCAGTGTGTATTTAATGGTATATTTTTCCTTTCTTTCAACAATGTACATATACACATACACACACGCATACATATACATAAAAAAGAAAAATGTACTTTTCTCCCCAGTGGTGAAGATGGAATTAAGTCAAGAGGCATAATGCCACTGAACTTTGTAGATTTGTATGTCATAATGCACAGGTACTATTGCTATCATGCCTTCTGACATAACTACACAATCAAATTTCAGGTCAGGGCAATGCCAAGCACTGATATAGACTGGGCAGCAACTGGATTGAGAGCAGCCCTGAAGAAAAGGACTTGGGGGTGCTGGTGGATGAGGAGCTCAACATGAGCCACCAGTGTGCACTTGCAGCCCAGAAAGCCAATCACATCCTGGGCTGCATCAACAGAAGTATAGCCAGCAGGTTGAGGGAGGTGAGACCCCACTTGGAGTACTACATCCAGTTCTAGAGTCCCTATTACAAGAAGGATCTGGATGTGCTGGAATGTGTCCAGAGAAGGGCCATGAGGATGATCAGAGGGCTGGAGCGCCTCTCCTATGGGGACAGACTGAAAGAGTTGGGACTGTTCAGTCTGGAGAAGAGAAGGCTCTGAAGAGACCTAATTGTGGCCTTCTAGTATCTGATGGGTGCCTACAAGAAAGCTGAGGAGGAACTTTTTAGGGTGTCAGGTAGTGATAGGACTAGGGGGAAAGGAGCAAAACTAGAAATGGGTAGATTCAGATTGGATGTTAGGAAGAAGTTCTTCACCATGAGGTGAGACACTGGAACAGGTTGCCCTGGGAGATGGTAGAAGCCTCATCCCTGGAGGTTTTTAAGGCCAGGCTGGATGTGGTTCTGGGCAACCTGATCTAGTGTGAGGTGTCCCTGCCCATGGCAGAGAGTTTGGAACTGGATGATCCTTGAGGTCTCTTCCAACCCTAACAATTCTATAATTCTATGGTTCTATGAAATTTTGCACTGTCTTAAGAGGGTATTTTGAATTTTTCTGATGTTGTGATGAAAACCCATCCAATCTGAATTAAAAAAAAACAACTGAAGATGGTGATTTTTTTCTTCTCATTATTCTACTGCAAAAATATTTGGATCAATAGAGATTTAGGGCATGTGCTAGGCAGACACAGTGTTTTATGTCTCAAAGCGTGTAATGTCACTGTAGCAAAATCCGTATAAAGAGTGCAAGTGGGAATGATTTTTTTGGTGGGGGGATTGTATTTCAAACCTGTGTATAAGTATGATACGTAGAAGTAACAGAATGTCTGAAGATCAGAATTTCACAATGGAATATCAGATGCCTCCCTTAGTAGCACCTCTGGGAATCACAGAATCACAGAAACATTCAAGTTGGAAAAGACCCTCCGGATCACCAAGTCTAACTGATAACCCTACTCTACAAAGTTCACCCTTAAACCATATCTCGAAGCACTACATGTAAATGACTTTTAAACACATCCAGGGTTGGTGACTCAACCAAGATAAAGAAGTTAGTTACTTTAGCATGTGCTTCATCTCTGAACCTGATGTGTTTTCACCTCATAAGCACAATTATCTCCTCCAAGGCATACCTATGTAGCTCTGCAACATGCCAGTGCCAGTCACAGCCACAGGGTTTCTACAGAGTTTCCAAAGGAATCTTGTTAGGCATCCTGGGTGCCATATATCTTGACTTCGGTAAAGCTTTTGATACAGTCTCCTATAACATCCTCATAGATAAGCTCGGGAGATGTGCCATAGATGGCTGGTCAGTGAGGTGGATTGCAAACTGGCTCCACAACAGAGTTCAGAGGGTCATCATCAGTGGCACAGAGTCAAAGTGGAGGCCTGTGGCAAGTGGTGTCCCCCAGGGATTGGTACTGGGTCCAGTTTTGTTCAATATCTTTATCAGTGACCGGGATGAGGGGATTGAGAGTACCCTCAGCAAGTTCGCTGATGATACAAAACTGGGGGGGTTGGCTGACACCCCGTCAGGCTGTGCAGCCATCCAATGTGACCTGGACAGGCTGGAGAGCTGGGTGCAGGCAAACCAAATGAAGTTTAATAAGGACTAGTGCAGGGTCCTACATCTAGGGAGAAATAACAACAGGCACCAGGACAGGTTAGGGGCTGCCCTGCTGGAAAGCAGCTCCCCAGAGAAAGACCTTGGAGTGCTGGTGGACAGCAAGTTCTCCATGGAACAACAATGTGCTCTTGCGGCCAAGAGAGCCAATGGGATCCTGGGATGCATCAAGAAATATGTGTCTAGCAGGTCTAGGGAAGTTCTTCTACCTCTCTACTCTGCCCTGGTGAGACCACACCTGGAATACTGTGTCCAGTTTTGGGCTCCCCAGTACAAGAGAGACAGAGACCTGCTGGAGAGAGTCCAACGGAGAGGCACGAGGATTATTAGGGGACTTGAGCATCTCCCCTGTGAAGAGAGACTGAGATCCCTGGGGCTGTTTAGTCTGGAGAAGAAAAGACTGAGAGGGGATCTGATCAATGTCTACAAATATCTGAGGAGTGGGTGTCAAGTGGAGGGGGCCAGGCTCTTTTTGATGGTTCACAGCAATAAGACAAGGACAATGGGTTCAAACTACAACATAGAAGATTTCACTTCAACATGAGGAGAAACTTCTTTACAGTGAGGGTGATGGAGCACTGGAACAGGCTGCCCAGAGAGGTTGTGGAGTTTCCTTCTCTTGAGAGTTTCAAAACCCACCTGGATGTGTTCCTGTGTGGACTACCCTAAGTGATCCTGCTCTGGCAGGGGGGTTGGACCTGATGATCTCTTGAGGTCCCTTCCAACCTCTAATATACTGTGATACTGTGATCTTCTCCAGGAACTTTGTTCAACCTGTCTGCAGCTTTGTTTTACTACATTTAGCTCTGACTTCAATTTCTCTTACTGACCAGGTGTCAATGGCTAAGTTGTATCACTTCTTTATCTTTCTATGACACCACTGTAGTTTCATGCAGATGGGAGTAATGAAATATAAAAAAAATTTAATGTAAGGTAAAATATTTATAACTCTAGCACAATGATATTTGGTAGAGAAATAAAGGCCTGGCATGAGAGCAAAAGCCTTGAGAAGTAAACCAATGGTGAAAAAACAAGGTGTAAAAGCATGTTAGAAAATAGATTAAAATGACCCCAAGTGAATCGTAGAGGGAAAAAGAAGAAACCATCTACTCATGTCATACTTCTGGCAACACACTCCAGTGACTGATGACTATCTACATGCCCTGGCAATCTCAGTCTACTAATGTTAAGGCCAGAGGATCAGCAGATGGATGACCATAAACCCAGGAATAAAGGGCTAGAAACTAGCCGTATTTGTTGTTACACTTTACATATTACCATTATTGAGATTTCTAACTTTATTCTTACTTTTTTTTTTGCATTAATCATATCTAGACCAATAATTATTATTGTTTTCTTTTATACTATGAATAAAATTTTGGCTTTATATATTAGGTGTCTTTCTCTTTGCCCATAAACAGGATTTTGAGCATAACAGAAGGAAACCTTTCTGGGGTGCCCATGTGGATTAGAATATTATTTGTGCCATAGATTTCCAGGCTGTTTGTTTCTGATAGTACATAAATCTCAGTTTACTGTCACCCTGCAGCTTTGACTCAGCTTTTAGCTGTGATTTATCCCACTAATATACCAGCAGAAACATTCCTTCATTTTTGCTTATTTTTATAGACATTTTTATAACCAGTCCCTTTAATAATTCAGATCAGTTACTTGTCCTCTTTCTAGGCTGTAGCCTAAATTAGAAAAAAATATTTTTACTGTAAGCATGATTGAAGACTGGAACAGATTGCTCACAGACATGGCATGCTAGTCCTTGGAGATATTCAAAACACAGCTGGATATGGCCCTGAGCAGCCTGCTCTACTTGATCTTATTCTAGATAAGGGGTGTTGAACAAGGTGGTCTCCAGAGGTGCCTTCATACTTCTGCTTTTCTGAGTATGTGATTTTGACTGATGCTACAAGAAATGCCACAGTAATCTGTCAGGGTTCTTCTTCCTTGCTAGCTGTTTCTAGACAGTGTGAACACAGTCCTGAGCTGAGACATACCAAATCATTGTATTTTATTATATTTTTGTCTAGCAGACAAGCTTTACAAAGAACAAGGTTCCTTCTATCAGCCTCTGGCTTCGGAGTGCAGATTACTCAGCACCTTAACTAACTGGCAGATGACTTCATTCTTATTCCATTAGGTGTGTGACCCTAGTCATGTGAGAAATTTTTGTTCCTTTGCATAGATCTCTTAAGACTGATGGGATGAATTTTGTAGATAAGAGCTTGTAAGAGTGGCACAGGAAACATATTATTTAGAGAAGCTGGATTTTTTTATCAAAAGAAGCCATTAGAGCAGGATAGGCAGATGCAAATAGTTCTAATGGAAGATGAGGTTAGACTAGGCAACCCCTTCAGACCTTTGCCTGCCTTTTGTGTAATATGTCCTTCCCCAGCTTTCTTGTAGGCCCCCTTCAGATACTGGAAGGCCACAATAAGGTCACCTCAGAGCCTTCTTTTCTCCAGGCTGAACATCCCCAACTCTTTCAGTCTGTCCTCATAGGAGAGGTCCTCCAGCCCTCTGATCATCCTGGTGGCCCTCCTCTGGACACGTTCCAGCATATCCAGAGAAGTCCAGCAGTCCTAGCCTCATTGGCAGTGATATCTAGATGAGAAGCAGATCCAGTGTGTAACCAGTACATTTTAAGTAACTTGTGTTATATAGCACCACACTTTACAAGTTTCTTTTGTCCAGTTTTGCTCTTTTGCAGCTGCTAGTAAGTTAAGAAGTTGCAAGCTGTAGCTTTCTTATAGCAGGGTTTCTTCCCAGGTACTTACAAGATGAGCTCTTTGGAAGCCTGAATTAGAAAAAGGCAGTCCTAAAATTGTTGATAGTGAAAGATTGGCCTGATCTGAAAGTGGCTGAGTATTAGTCTCACATACAGTCAGTTGAAGGAAAGCTGAATGGCCCCTTCAACACTGAACTTCTAACAATAGATGTCAGCAGAAAAGGCAGTGAGGAACATTGATTGGTGTGCATTACATTTGGAGGGTGAAAATAAAACTTAACAGCCTTCATTTCTGTTTTATTCTGTATAACAGGTAAAAGGAATCACAGTAGCAAGGGGTAACCTGTGGAATTCTGGTGATCAGGAGCTTGGGTGGAGCCTCATTTCTTACAGCTGGATAATATGAAGACATGCTAACATGTAGCTTGTAAAAATGGTAGGAAGTTTGATCTTCAGTAAATATATCTGGATTGCCAACTGCCAACTGTTAGAAAGAAAGCAGTAAAAGTACAGAATCTGTCTGTGGAATGGTCTATGCCAGTAGCTTGTGAACAAAAACTTGAGCAGGTTGTTAGGAGGAGGGGAGTGAAGAAATCCATTTGAAGGGTTAGTTCACAAAGGGTTTTGTACTAGTATTCTCTCTGGAGAGGGCAAGAATAATCTTTAACAACATGGAGATACAAACCTCAGCGAGACTAAACTATTAAGATAGAAGTCCTAAAGGCAGACAGTATGAAAGCTCCCACCATTCTAGCTTCTGGAAATACATCATTAACTTTTGATTGCCATTTCTATTGACTGCCATTGTGATATATAAACCATTTATAATGTTAACAATAAAAGAGAAGCGGCAGAAAAACTGTCTACACAAAGACACATCTATGGCTCCTGAAATCTGTCATGCCCTGCTTGAGCCAAATCCTTTTGCAGCCAGTGGACATACTGACACTGTCTTCAGGCTTCAGTCAGTCTTGTGAAATCCATAATACCTTAATATCTGTAAAATATAAGTACCTATTAAAAAGGGAATTAAAAAAGAAACAGATCTGGGAGAATTAGAGCTAATGAGGCTTGATTGCACCTGAATTTGCTGGGTTTGAGTTCTTTCTGAAGCAATCTGTGATCGAGCTATTTGGTAGTGTTCTCCCTTCTTGGATTTCATTAATATCTACAACTTATATTTTGGTCTTCACCTTCATCTGAACACTTAACAGGCAAAAGCATACACAAATTTAGTTATTTTAGAGGGTTCTAACCCTTTACTACATTTGAACTGCCCACTAAAATGGGACTAGAGAAGGACAGAGAGAAAGAAAGAAAGAAAATAATAAAGTGACCACACGAACTTCTTAAAGAAAATAAGGTAAAAATATGTCCCTTCCCTTGCCATGACACATGTGATAGACTGGATAAAGTCAGGGATAATAGAAACTATTTAAATCAGTGCAAGTACTTTTTAATAGTATGAAAACGTGAGGGAAGAAACAGGCTTCTTGAAGTCCAACAAAGCAGGTTTGATGAATACTTTTTTCTTATCCAACCATACCAGTGTTACACTAAATCATATTCAAAACTAGAAACTGTTTAGGTTTAAACAACAGAAACATCCATGCAAAAAGGTTCGATTCAATTTACAATGTCAATGACAATCCCATAGTAATAAGCATTTTTGCAAGTAATGTGTTAACTCGGCTATTCAACAATGTGAATTAATCACATAAAAGTAAAACATTAGGTTAACCAGTCATTGATTCCAACCTGTTTTCCATTCATAATCTCCCTCCAATCTAGGTCAAATGGCTAGTTGTGGCAACCAAGCAGAGTGATCATGGGATGTTATTTTATCCCATGTTCCTCCTTTAAAAATATTTTTTCTAAGAAGCTTCAATTTAAACACATCCTAGAAAATCTTCTTAGCCTAAATTTAAATGAATGCAAAAGATATTAAAAGACATCCTCTTACAGAAGTAACTCATCCAAATCACTTGGAATTTCTGAGGGATAAAAAAGGACAAACATAAAACAAGAAAAATGCATTCATATTTTGGAGGCAAACTTCTATGAGTCATTACTCTGTTATGATCCAGGTATTACCTAAGGTTATGATCTTTCTGATGGTTTTATTTTTGTTTACCTTCCCAGCCCTACAGCATGAAAGATCCAGCAAGATCATAAGGGACTGTCCAAGATTTCCTAGGGAAAAAAACCTCTTAGTTAAAATTTGATCAGGATCTGAAGACTCATGGTTGGCAAACATAAGTCTTGTTTAAAAAGCAGTAAATGCAAAATTGGTTCCAAATTAGTTCCAACTGCTTCCAACACACCAGAGCAAAAACTGAGAAGTTCCTTTACCTGCTCCAGCATCAATAAAAAGACAAACATCCTTCCAGCATTCTCATTTCAAAGAATATTATGTTGAGGGAGGCTTCATTGCTGAAAATCATTGCAAACTCAGAGATGTGGAAGCTAGTCTAATTTCTATTAAATTTGGCTTTTTCTGTTTCCTAGCTATTTAACATATGTTATCTTGCACAAACTCGCTTGAGAAACATTCCCTTTTGGAGCTGAGCCTCTGAAGCCGACAGATTCCTGCTTTTTGTGACACCAAACCAGATGCATTCTCCTAGTGACTTTAAGTACTATATAACAAACTGTTGGGAATGGTTTTTATATCCTCGATTAACTCTTCAGGCAGAAACCCTCTTTTATCTTGACTTGCCTCTTCCCTCAAATGATTCTACATCTACTGCTAGCAAGAAACATTTCCAAGTCCTCTGCTACTGCCTGTCTAGAAACTATAGGTAAATTTGTATATATTTTTTAGGCGCTTCTCTCTTACATATGTGGAGATCTCCTCAGAATCATAAGTGTGATGAGGTTGGTAGACTTGGGTAACTTACTACAATAGTACTTGATAATTGTTGATAGATATGAGAATATAAATAAATGTATTTGTACCAAGGCAAAGGTAGCTTCTACTGGCAATTGCCCTCTGTGGTGCAAACTCCTAAGGAGCAGCCAGATCCAATATCTGGATAAAATTATACATAGGAAAATAACACCTCCTTATTCTTTTCCAGTAATAAAAAATATGAATGCTTAAAGGACCACTGATGGTAGATTTCTAGAAAGTGGTGATGCAGAACTACAATATATGTCCTAGTGACAAGGATGCTCTTAAGGTTTACTCTGAGTATTTCAAAGAGGAAGCAGTTTACACCATGATTAAATTGGTCTGTTTGCCTAGAACATACATTTAAGCAGTACAACATCCATTTCTGTCCCTGAATGTGATTTCTAGCACTAGTCTTTTGTAATTTCTATTAATATTGCAGAATGGAGAATTGATACTGATTCACTCACCAGCTCGGTTAATTTTTCTTCAAGTAGGGATTCTTGTTAGGAATGTGCCCATGTAATGTAATAAAACTTGCTCACACTATTTGCAATTGGGCCTCAGTGCATATATTTTCCCCAGCATCTCCCCTTTAATAATAATTGTCAGAAGCAGAGGACATAAATGAATATTGGATGATTCACTGGCCTCCTGATGATTCTCTTCATTGTGATACAGGAAAACCTGAAAGCTCAATAAGAGCGATAGTTACTGCTAAGAGGAGTGAATTCATCAGTACTGTAGACTCAATTTTAGTTTCTAATTTGTAGAAAAGGAGAATAAAGAAGCTAAAAGAGTCTCTTATATTGCCTTGTAGATTTGCTCTTGACAGCCCTGGCCACATCTCTCCTGCTTGCTGGCCTCATCCCCATTTGTGTCCTCCAGTTGTTTAGATACTTTGCCTTTTTCTATGATAAAATATACATACAAGAATTCAACATGATCACTCCAAAGTGTGATGCTTTTCAGTTATTATGTCCCCTCTCCTCTGAAAATCTTTTCTCCTCTGTTTTTCTGTGGCATATTTATGGCAAAGACCATTACAAAGTCAGTGTTTACAGAGTAAACAGAGTTTGCTCTGCAGAGCAAAAAAGAACACAGTCATGGCTGCTCCTGTGTGGTTGGCATTTGCAAACATCAAGTTTTTGTCTCTGCATCATTTTGCTCCTTTGAATTTATTTTAATAACCACTTTATCTCTACTGAATGATTTAGTCCAAGATGTTTACAACGACGGAAGCCAAAATTTCTGGTCTGTTAGTCTCATCTCCTCATTTTTTAACATTGGCATTTCACCTAGGTTTCCTCTGGTCTTCTGGTGACATCTCTGCTTTTAATGACTTTTTGATCTGTGCCAGAGAATATGCTGAGTCCCAGTTTTGCACCCTATAGTGAATCTCATCAGGTCCTGCAGATGCTGATTTGATGTTTGCTTGTTCCTCTAATAAGCCTTGTAGTTTGGATATGATCCTGGCCACCTATTCCCAGAGCAGTACTTGCCTTCTGCTCTGTCTGATCTGTTATGCTAATGTAACTTGTGACTAGCACAAACCAAAAGAGAAGTGATTTCCCCTTTAGGGCACATAATAGATTCATCAAGCCACTTTTCTGTGCTCAGTAGTGTCTGATATAGATGCATCTGTTCAATAAATGATATACCCAGAACTATCAGTAGAACAGAGGCATTTTTCCTGGAAGCACGAGATTTAATTAATTTAACATGTAGAACTCCAGCTTTTATTACCAGCAGAAAAACATGTATCACCTTAAAAACAGAACCTCAGTGCTTGACTGTGACTACTGACAAGAGCAGACTCTTTACTTTGCACATGTTTTACTATGATTTTGTTGAATACAGGAAGAGTGCAAGAGGATGATGAGATTAACAAAACAAACAGTTTGAAAGTACACCCCTCCTCAGCACAGATGTGACAATAAGTCATGAGCGTGCAGCTGAACCACCACAATATGCAGCAGAGAGAGATTAACTTGAACCAATGAACGTGGAAATACTGATCTGCTGCTGTTATAGACATGTGTGAGAGCCCCAGGAGTTTTTTTCTTTAGTGGTCTGCATCCCATGGCCTTTCCAGGTCAATAGAAAGCCCTGGTGGATATTCTGTCCATAAATGAATTAGCTCATAATGACATCTGCAGAGCCACGATGGCATCCAGAAACCTTCATATGCTCATTTAATAGATTAAACAAACATTGTTGTCCTGTTGGGAAGAGCAGAGATTCTCTTCCTGTGTCCTTGCAAGTAATGCCACTGCCACAGCCCTGAAGACAAAGATGAAATGATTGATAGGAAAAGCACCTCACTTAGGAAGACTCTTCAGTCATGCTACCTATTGAGAATTAGCCATTGCCGTGTGTGGTGTAAATACAGTCCCTGAAATATTAGCAGTGAGACCTTGGAGCTGCAGCCCTCTCTGCAAGATAGCAGTTCCTCTCCCTTAGGAATTTGGTAGGAATGAAAAGGCATGAGACCCTTCTTCCCAGAGGCTGTGGCCCATGGAAGAAATTTTCTTCTGTGGGAGGCAGCGGTGTTCCTGAGATCCTGTAGGTATTCCAAATTCAAATTCTTCTGGTATATAGTATTTCACTGTTCAAAGTAAAAGTGGTGATTTTGCACCATTTTGAGCCTACATCTCCTTGGGTTTCACATGCTTTTGCCACTGTCACCAACACAGACTTTTGTTGTTGACTTATCTCTTCTCCAGGCTAAATTATTCCTCTAGTTTAATCTTTCCTTTTTTGGAAGGAAGCATAAAAATTCTTGCCTCTCTTTGTGACCTATCAGTCTCAAGTTAAAAGTGAATGATAGACTTCTTCACAGTTCATTCCTCTTTGTAAGCTGGATTGTAAACAGAATTTCATGTCCGTGAAAGAAGTCAGGAGAAATAAAAATGTCTCTTTTGTAGTTACGTGATCTATCTAGTGTTCAGTTGGATCGTAGGGAAATAGAGTACAGTATTTACCTGGTTTCTCAACCTCCATCATGCATAGTATCTGTCTCATTCTGCATTTTGTATTCACTGGTCAGCATAGTTTATCTTGTAGTGCATGGCAATGTCAGCTATTTTTTACTTCCTGCTCAAAGGAAGTAAAAAGCATCAGTTGTTTGTATTGTCAACATGACTGCTCCCTCGTTTATCAAAATTGGTGTTGGCTGAAAACTACCATGGCAATACAAAGCAGTCAGTATAAGGTATCACAGTATCACAGTGTCACAGTATATCAGAGGCTAGAAGGGACCTCAAGAGATCATCAGGTCCATCCCCCCTGCCAGAGCAGGATCACTTAGAGTAGTCTGCACAGGAACACATCCAGGTGGGTTTTGAAAGTTTCCAGAGAAGGAAACTCCACAACCCCCCTGGGCAGCCTGTTCCAGTGCTCCATCACCCTCACTGTAAAGAAGTTTCTCCTCATGTTGAGGTGAAATCTTCTGTGTTCTGCTTTGAACCCATTGTTCCTTGTCTTATCACTATGAACCACTGAAAAGAGCCTGGCCCCCTCCACTTGACACCCACCCCTCAGATATTTATAGACATTGATCAGATCCCCTCTCAGTCTTCTCTTCTCAAGACTAAGCAGCCCCAGGGATCTCAGTCTCTCTTCACAGGGGAGATGCTCAAGTCCCCTAATTATCTTTGTGGCTCTCCATTGGATTCTCTCCAACAGGTCTCTGTCTTGAACTGGTATCTGCTTTAATAGTTTACCACATTTACTAATATCTTTTTTCTCTTCCTACAAGTTTTTAAGAGTAATTCTCAGACAAGATTTTTCTAAAAAAAACCAGTTTTCACAGATTTTCTGCAAAGAACTGATCTGCTTTCAGAATAGCCTATCAAGATGTTGCCTTAAAATGAGCAAATAATTTGTACTTACCCAATTTTACCATCCAGATAAATGCTTTAATTCCTCCTAACTGCAGCAGAAAACTGATACCAGTGGTCAATACTAAACTGGAGTTCTGAAGCTGTCAATACTATAATTTTGTCAATATTACCTTTATCTTAATTTGGTTTAGTATACATGTAATTTATATATGAGCCAGCAATGTGCTCTGGTGGCCAAGAAAGCCAATGGTATCCTGGGTTGTATTAGAAGGGGTGTGGTCAGTAGGTCGAGAGAGGTTCTCCACCCTCTCTACTCTGCCCTGGTGAGGCCACATCTGGAATATTGTGTCCAGTTCTGGGCCCCCCAGTTCAAGAAGACAGGGAGCTGCTTGAGGGAGTCCAGCACAGAGCCATGAAAATGATTAAGGGAGTGAAACGTCTTCAGAGGACACAGTCTCAAGCTGCACCAGGGGAAGTTTAGGCTCAAGGTGAGGAGAAAGTTCTTCACAGAAAGAGTAATTGGCCAGTGGAATGGGCTGCCTGGGGAGGTGGTGGAGTCACTGTTCCTGGAGATGTTCAAAAAAAGATTGGATGTGGCACTTGGAGCCATGGTTTAGTTGTCAGGAGGTGTTAGGTATTAGGTAATAGGTCAGACTTGATGATCTCTGAGGTCTTTCCAACCTGGTTGATTCTATGATTCTGTGATTCCTTACAAGGACAGACTGAGGGAGCTGGGACTCTTCAGCTTGGGGAGGAGCAGACTAAGGGGTGACCTCATTCATGTTTATAAATATGTAAAAGGTGAGTGCCAAGAGGATGGAGTCAGACTCTTCTCAGCGATGCCCAACGACAGGACAAGGGGTAATGGGTGGAAGCTGAGGCATAGGAAGTTCCATGGAAACATGAGGAAGAATTATTTCACTGTCAGGGTGACAGAACACTGGAACAGGCTGCCCAGGGGGGTTGTGGACTCTCCCTCTCTGGACATATTCATGACCTGCCTGGATGTGTTCCTGTCTGGACCTGGTATAGGTCATCCTGCTTTGGCAAGGGGCTTGGACTAGATGATCTCTTGAAGTCCTTTCCAACCCCTGACATTCTGTGAATCTGTGATTCTGTGATTTTTATATTTTAATACTATATAAATCTATTAGTATTAATTTAACAGAAACAGTGTTCTAAATTGTTGGTGAGGTGAGTGCTGGTCAAAAAGAGATATCAATGTAATCCAGATTTTTTTTTTTTTGGATGAACTGCAGCATGTTTTCCATCATGATCTTGACCAACAGCTTTGATTTGCTGCTGAAAAGAGATTGCAGCACCAAGGTGGTGGTCTGAGAGATGAAGTGCAATCTTCCCAAAGGGACTCAGCAATAATATTTCTAAATAAAAAATCCAAAGGTGACCACCTGTGTTTTCATTAGAAGTCAATGCTTGCTATGGAAGGCAAATACAAATATTTTGTTTTCCTATACATTAAAGGTTCTGTCAAAATTTAAATAAATGGTTAGGATAAAACATTGTTACAGAGTTGCAGGGCTTTTGTGATAATCTGAATTCTCCAACAGGTGTGAGTTGTTCCTAACAGATGTAGTATTAAGTTCATTTTGATAGAGAATTTGATGCTGAGGAATTGTATGTGAGGGAGAGTTGATTACACCCCCAGACTCTGATCCTGGACTGCTGTTGTAAAAGTGAGTGGACTCAGTCTAATTAAATTCTATTGCTTCTAATTTTTCTCAGCTGGGGATATATCTGCCCATTGTTGTGGGCTTTGCTAATTAGGTTGCCAGACATGTTAGGCCAGGTTCATGCTGGAGTGGATCTATAACTACTGAGTAGAGGTGAATTATATCTGATTGGTTTGGAAGGAGAAACAAGGCACGATGCGGTTTATTTATTGTTGCCTGGAATGAATCAGGTAGATACTGTCTGAATGTCTTGTCTTAAATAGAGACACAAAAAAAGAGAATGAACAAAAATATGAGAATGAGCACAGGTCTGTGTAATAAATTTCAGAGCTCCTCCTCTGACTGTCTCAAATATTTGAACAGGAGGGCATTCAGTGAAATGAAAATGAGGAACAGTCAAAGCTGATAAAATACAAAATTATCTACAATTATAATTATCTACAAAATGTGCAATTAGCCTGAAGAACTCATTGCTACAGGAAATTACACATCTCCACTAGAGAAGAAGGGGTGTCCTAGGGTTGCAGTAATATACAGAGTTATTCTAATTGATGCTAACAGTACAGCTATCATATTTAACATCCCAAGCTACAAGACTCAAGCCAGTTGCTAATATAAGAGGAATATGTTATCTAATATGAAGGGTACTTTATTCTACAAGTCTCTTAATTTTTTTTCCCCCAGTGTATCTCTTCCTGAGATAGAAGACAAAATACTAGGAAATCCTTACACCTGATTAATAGGGCAGAAACCATCTATGAAAACTATGAAAACCCCCATTGAAGCTAATTTAATAATTGATCCTCCTTTCTCCACTTTCAGTTTTAAGATCAGTCTTCAAAGTTGCAAAATCTTGTTTGCCATTTAAATATCTGCATAGAGCCTTTTGGTGTTTTCCTGTCTTTTGGTATTTATTTCTAAAGCTCACAAATACAGCCTTATAAAACCACCGTTCACTCTTCTTGATACTCTCATCAAAGGAGTTATGAAATAGCAGATTCATTTTTTTTTAAATAAATGAATATTTGTAAGATATTTAATTAATCAAATGGCAGGTCTGCTTATTTCTCTATTTTCAAAGAAGTTATTGAAATACAGTTTGAACATAGACTTGGAGAAGTACAGCTTTCATTTCTACCAGCGTTAATTCCTGTTAAATTGTACTTGTCTCCTCTCAGCTATGTTTGTATTCAAAAGATCTACACGATGTGTGTTATTTATCCTAAATTCATGCATAGAATCAGTACTCAGGCAAAGTAGGTAGCTGGGAGATTTTTGTCATAGAATCACAGAATATTTTGGGTTGAAAGAGAGCCAACCTTCTGTCCAAAGCAGGTCCAATTAAATCAAGTTGCCAAGAACCGTGACCTAGAATACCTCCAAGGATTGAGATTTAATGACATCTTTATTCCATTTCTTCTAGCATTTGACCTTCCCTATGGAAGAGATTTTTCTTAGTATGTAACTAGAATTGTTATGTTTCACTGAGCCTTCTCCTTTCTAGGCTGAGCATGCAGAGCTCTCTGAGCCTTTTACGTTCTGTGGCCCACTTCCTGACAGCTAGGTAGGGGATGCTCCACTTGCTTCAGTATAACAATGCCTTTCTTGTACTGAGAAGTCCAAAACTGAGCACACTGTGCCAGATGTCCAGGTAATGAATTGAGGATCACTCACCTGGATCTGTTAGATACATCCTTACTAAGGCAGCCTAGGAGGCTTTTCTTGATGCAAGCCTGCACTGCCAGTTCACTTTCAACTTGATATCTACCAAGATGTCTATGTGAATAAGCTATGTGGAAATTGTGCTAGAAGGCTGCCCCCCAGTCTATATGGTTGGATGGGGATATTCCAGCCTATATGCAGACCCATGCTGTTTTTGAAGATCATAAGATTCCTGCTACTCCATTTCTCCCATCTGTCAATGTCTTTCTGAGCAGCAGCCCTGTCCTCTAGTATACTGAGTGTTCTCCCCAGTGTCATACCAAATGTGCTGAGAGTGTAATTTGTCCAGGTCATTAATGAAGGCATCAGTGATGGTTCCAGTACTGCTCCCTGAAGGACCTCACTAGTTGCTCACTGACAGCAGTGACTCCTTAAGCTTAGCAGTCGATTTTCCACCCACCTTATTTTTCATTTATCCAGCCTCCACTCACCAAATGGGTGATGAGAGCATGGGGAACTATTTCAAAGGCCCTGATAAAATCAAGGCATAGATATTTCACTGCTGTCCTCTTATCCATAGCACTGCCAACCTCCATCATAGAAAAGAATGAAGATGATCAGGTGTGTGACTTGATGTTGGTAAACCTGTAATGGCTGTTCCCAATCACCCTCTTGTCTCTCGTGATCTTAGAAATAACTTCTCAATTGATTTGATCAGTCACCTTCTTAGGGACCGAGGTGAGGCTGATCAGCCTGTGGTCCTCTGTTGGTTTTGAAGATGTGTGGCATTTGTCTTTTCTGCAGCCTTCAGAAACCTCCCATGATTGCCATGACCTTTAAAACATGATGCAAAATGGCCCAATCTGGTTACATGGATTTATGTATAGCTAACTGGATTTTCATTTCCTCTAGTCACTCTCTAGTTCATCTGGGATTATAGGGTGGATATAAACTAGAACACAGAAAGCTCCACCTCAACATGAGGAGAAACATCTTTACTGGGAGGGTGACTGAGCTGAAAATGCTACCCAGAGAGGTTGTGGAGTCTCCTCTGGAGACTTTTAAAGCCAACCTGGACATATTACTGTGTGGCCTGCCCTAGGTGATCCTGCATTGGCAGTGTGAGTCAGACCCAATGATCTCTGGAGGTCCCTTCCAGCCCCTAACATTCTATTATTATTATTATTACTATTATTATTATTATAACTATTATTATTATTATATTTAAGATTATATTTTTGTGTGTCTTTCTTATGCCAGTAGATGTATATAAAAAGGACTCCAAGACATTATTCAAAAGTTAAGTGACCAAAGATGTAAGTAAGCCAACAGCATTTACCATCTTGGATATAATTAATCACAGAATTAATCACGGTCTTATTTTACACACTTCCAGGGATGGTGACTCCACCAGCTCCCTGGGCAGCCCATTTCCAATGGCCAGTCACCTTTTCTGTGAAGAATTTCTTCCTAACATCCAGCCTAAACCTCCCCTGGTGCAGTTTGAGACTGTGTCCTCTTGTTCCATCACTGGTTGCCTGGGAGAAGAGGCCAACCCCCTCCTGGCTACAGCCTCCTTTCAGGTAGTTGTAGACAGCAATAAGGTCTCCCCTGAGCCTCCTCTTCTCCAGCCCAAGCAACCCCAGCTCCCTCAGCTGCTCCTCATAGGTCTTGTGCTCCAGACCCCTCACCAGCTTTGTTGCCCTTCTCTGGACACATTTGAACAACTCAACATCTTTCTTGAACTGGACACAGTACTCAAGGTGTGTTCTAACCAGCGCTGAATACAGGGGCACAATGACTTCCCTGCTCCTGCTGGCTACACTATTGCTGATACAGGCCAGGATGCCATTGGCCTTCTTCGCCACCTGGGCACACTGCTGGCTCATGTTCAGCCTACTGTCAACCAGTGCTCCCAGGTCTCTTTCTGCCTGGCTGCTCTCCAGCCACTCTGTCCTCAGAATTCCTTCTGTTGTCTTCCATCATCAGTTCTCTTGACTGATTTACTGGTTAGTACATTCTCATTAGTACCTACTTTTGCTGAAAGCAAATAGGGTCGTGAAGCCATAGGTAAAAATGCTGAGGCTTTCAAAACAAGATATATTGTATATCACTTTGTATAGTAACATGCTTAATCACCTCTATCACTTGTGGCAATAAGCCAACAGAATAGTGTTTTAATTTCAAAGACCTCATGTAAAACTTTCATTGTTAGTGCTCAGATGTCTGATTTATTCAGGACTTACCTTTGTAGCACATTTATTGGAGCTCATAGAACAGGCCACTTAGCATTAAGTGAATCACAGGATCACAGAATGTTAGGGTTTGGAAGGGACCTTGAAAGATCTGCTAGTCCAACCCCTATGCTGGAGTAGGATCACCTATACTAGATCACACAGGAATGCATCCAGACACATTTTGAATATCTCTAGAGAGGCAGACTCTACAACTCCCCTGGGCAGCCTGTTCCAGTGAACCATACAGACAATTGGAACTAGCAAACTTACAATGATTTTGAGGTAACAACACTTGGAGCTTGACCTCTCTATACATAAGCAGCAATGACTGATAGAAAAAAGTGAGCACTAAAAAAGAATGACTAGGAAGCAGCAAAAAGTCTCTGAAGGGAATCTACAAGAAAGCTGGGACTATTTACAAAGATGTAGTACTAGGACAAAAGGTAATGGTTTTAAACTAGAGAATGGTAGATATATATTGGATATTAGGAAGTTCTTTACTACGAAGGTGGTAGAACACTGGAAAAGGGTTGCTCAGAGAGATGATGGAGGCCCTATCCCTGGAGACATTCAAGATCAGGCTTGATGGGGCTCTGAACAACCTGATCTAGATAGGGATGTCCCTGCTTATTGCAGCAGAGTCTGATTAGATGACTTTTAAAGGTCCCTTCCAACCCTATTCAGTAAAACTGAAGAAATCTTGGAGAACATGTCTAGAAACAGCCTCTGTCACCAGCTTTACCAGTACTGATGTGACAAGACACAAAGATCTATGATAGGATAAAGTATCAGGAGTGATGTAACTAGAATAATATACAGTCAAAGCAGGACAGCAATGCTCTTTCTCTCTGTTCCTTCATGGAGAAGAATTAGGTTGTCTCACAGCCTCTTGTAATCAGCAACCAATCCCAAAGCCAATGTAATAACTTCCTTCTCTCCCAGTTATATTGTATCTTTGCATGTTTGGAAAAAATACAGTTGGTGACACCTGATGCAACAGACAGATCTAGTGACATTGTCACCTGTAGAGCTCTTTACATACAAGTTGGACCACAAATCAGGTAATAAGGTGTCTGAAACAGCTTAGGAACTGTCCCCTTCTGGAGGCAGGGAGGTAGACTGAGAGCTCTTTATGTATTTTCTTTGTTGCTCTCCTAATTTTTATTTTTCTTTCAAAAAAACATCTCTAAGATGCTGCACAGACATCCACCAATTATCTTTAGACAGGTATTGATTAAATTGATAAATAGTTCTATGAAAAAATTTGGTTTGGGTTTTGGGGTTGTTTATGGATGTGTCATTTTCTATAGACTATAATGACTCTTGAGTAGCAGCATGGTTTTGTTAGAATTCATCAGCTGCAGTGCTCCAGCTTTTCTTCTTAATTATATTAAGAAAAGAATTAAGAGAAATACTGACATAGGTGGAATATACTTGTGATAAAAATAGGATTATGTACTTCATATAATCAATACTCTTTGGACATATTGGGATTACTTTGAACAACTAAAAAGGAAGGTATATTGACAGAATGTGTTCAAGAACACATTATTTGTCAAATTAATGATAAATTTGCTTTACTGGCAGATGCAAAAATTTTGAGTGAATGAAAATACTCACAGAATCATGATTAAAAACTTAGGAAGATAGTCTAATAGGGTGATTTTTTTAATTCTTTGCTGGCCTCCAACACACAAAGAAAGTTCCTAAATGCTATATTGTTTTTTAAATTTGGTTTAACTATAGTCAGTAGCTGTTCATCTCGAAACAGGAATGGAAAAAAAGAAAGGCTGAAATAAAGCAGGTGACCTGCTTTTTGTCATCTGATTGGGGTGTGTGGAAAGGCAAAAGGTATCTTTTCTTCTAGAATTGTAAAGAAATGCAATATAGGCAGAATTTAAATGAAACTGTTTAGGGGCAGAGTTGATTTATGCTCTTGGAATGCCTCAGGAGTAACAATAAAAAGAGCAAATTTAAAGCTGGAAAACACACTGAATTTAGTTGAACCACAAATCCAGCTTGAATATGGCCCACAGAGCATTTATTATTTATGATTCATAATTTTATACATATAGAAGTAGCATCAGAGCACAATTGGGTCTAATTTAGTGTTCTATTAATTCAATATCTGATTGAATTACAGTATTTACAGATAATTACCAACATTACTTATCCTACCACATGAGAAGGGAAAGGGAAATAATTTGATGAATGTATAGATTATTTTATTTAGCATGTTAATTTCTGTAAGCGCTCCATCTGTGAACATTCAAAATAAATCAAGGCAAAATAATATAATCCTAAATTCTATAACAATTTTTTTTTTGGTGGGGATCTCTCTTCTGTGGCAATAATTTTAATGGTGTAGGGCAAACTCCTGCAAGAGGAATGTTACTAGCCTCCTAGAAGTCACTCAGGTGATCAGCATTGCTGGGCATTTAGTAAAATAAACTCCACTCATTATTTAAACAAATCCTATGCATGAAATCCACAATTCTTAGATTTATGGTTCAGTTTGACTTTCTACTTTGCAAAACTGGTTAAAATGCAGTTTGAATTACATAATACTGTAAACACAACTTCATTAGATTCTTATCAGAAAATGCCCAAATTCAATGTTTTGACTTGATTCAGATGCTCCATTTAGATTTCCTTCAAAAATAAGGGAACACTGTTTTCTATTAAGGAAACACTACATGAGACAATGGTTTTCTTCTAAGTCTTTTGCTGCTGGTAGCCATTTGCAGTGTTTCATTGGAACATGGCAATACAGGTGGTCTATGAGTGTGTAGAATCTAAGTCACAAATACATCCAGACCTCTGAAACTAGAGATAAATTTTAACTTAGAAATTGTTGCAGAAGGGTGAATCAGTAATCATAGAATCATAGAATCAGTCAGGGTTGGAAGGGACCACAAGGATCATCTAGTTCCAACCCCCCTGCCATGGGCAGGGACACCTCACAATGTACTTCATTCTGGATTGATTGCTATTGCTAAGGGAAAGAACTATGTTTGGAGCCAACAGGTAACTTTTCTATGGGATTTTATGTTTTTGATATCATGAACTGAAAGAATGCAGATTGCAGGTCATAGCTGTGTCCAATATGTGCAATAGAATGAGCCTAATATTTGATTATCTAGGATAAGAGTGAGCATATTCAACCACTACAGCATGACTGCTCTTCTCTTTAGGAAAGTAGAACAGAGATCACTTTTTAATTTTCTTCAAGGTGATTTGGAGTGCTTGATTACAAGATACAAACAAAATGTATTTACAGTACATTTAAAATTATTTTTGAACAACAACATTAAAAATAGTGTATATAAACCTATGAAGCTCTTTGGGATATTAAAGCTGAATTCTGTTTTTAATTGTCAAAGAAAGGTGATACTGATGGCTTGGTGGCTTCTATTATTTTTGTTCTTTCTGCACATACACAAATAACATCCTGAGAGCAATTCACATGTCATACCAGGAGCCATGGATTGGACAAAACAGAATCAAAAGAACAATGATGCTTACTGGCATAGCTATATATTACCTAAACCCCCACAAAATGAATATTTCAGGCATGAGTGCAAAACATGCATTACAGCTCAGAAGTTTGTCTGCTCCAGTCCAGTTTAAACTAAGATGTGTCATTACTGCAGGAAAATAACCTCCCCTTTTCATACTTCTTGCTTCTCTTTCCCATCCAGTGTACAGCCCATGCTTTTATATCTTTACAATACTCTTCAGAATGATGATACTGATCATATATATTCAAGTCCTGATTCAGCAAAGTGCCTATGAAGACATGATTTATCTTTTTGAGTTTAGTATGATACTTGAACCTTTTTTTTTTTTCAAAGTCTTCTCCATGTGAGAGAAACAGAGGTCCTCAGTAAATTGTTACAACTCCAATGGGGTAACAACCACATTTACTATAAACTGTGGATTATTATAACACAGGCTTTTAAAAATAAATACAACTAACAGTGATGAAGATTCCAGAGTTCTACTCTCAACACTCATTCTGTTTTAACCAGAGCTAGTAGTGAATATATTTTCAAATGGGTGTCCTCTTAGCTGGGTGTCCTGGAGACCTAATGTAAATCAGTGATCTTATCCTTGTAGCTGATGGAGAGAGAGAAGTATTGAGCACTTGAGTGGGAATGGGGACAGGCCAAAGTGAGACCAGGACAGCACCCTATGGTAGGGGTCAGCATCAGGCCAAGTGAGGAGAGTCAGGATCCAACACAGCCTCATAATTGCCAGGCTGGATCACAGGAACTAGGACGGACGAATGCCATGCTGTCACAGCAGTCTACTCTGAAAACACTTTATACCGATATTAATCTTGTTTCTTTTACATAAAACTCAGATAAAAGTTCTATTCATGACATCAAAGTTTAGTCAATGTCTTTTTAAGTTTTCTAGTAACAGTTGTATTCAAAGGTGTAGCAGGGAAGACAGTTACTGTCAATTAGTTGAGGCACTAAGAGACTTCCCATCTCGACTTCGGACCTTCCCCATCACCACAGACTTGCCTGTTACTGGCACCAGCCCCAGCCTGCCCTGATCCCTGTCTAAGGGTGGTGAGGCAGGTCTTGGCTGCAAGGCTCTTCTCTGCCAGCCCTCATAGGAAGCTCCTGTTGCTCTTGCCCCCAGGGAAGTGCCAGCCTACATGACACATATCCTTTCACTCAGTGTGAGCTACCCCCACCACCCTGGGGTGAAATGAGAGCTCCCCATCTCTATGCCCAGGCTCTTAGACATTTATGACTGTCCTGTTGCAATTCAGCAGAACCCAAAATACCCCAAAAAGGTTGCTACCATGTCACCCCTGACCAAATTCCTCTACTCAGGTTTTGTATCTATATGCAAGAAACAGTTGGGGGAGACACAATTTGTGACTCTTTCAAACTTGGTGACTTGCCTCCAGGGAACTTGCCTCTCCTTGGCTTGCTTTCCTCCTTGACTACACGAACAAAACAGCTAACCATTGATGTATTCTTGGCTATGAACTATGCTCTTAGAAAATACATTTGATGTTCATATATGGTCTCTTGGCTGCCTCTCCTTATGCCCATCTGCTAGGATGGCATGATGCCGGCACACACAGTGGCATGCCAGTCTTTTGGGCAGGGAGTGCCAGCCATGAATGGTTTCACACAGGCAAGCTGCCGAATGCTTGAAGCACCATCTCTTTTGGAAGAATCCTTCCTTTTGTTATAGGATTGCCACAGTGCTGCCATAGGGCTCTTTAAATCACTGGTAGCTTTATGTCCTAATACAATACTTGACTGTCAAGAAGGAACATAAGAAGCTGAAGAGTACTTGAGACCAGCAAGTATTTTTTTAAAAGTTGTCTGACTTAGATGCATAAAAACACTGATTATTTGAAATAAAATCTATAGATATGTTAAATAGGAGCACTGAGTGGCTCTGGTTTTATGTATCATCTTTCTACGTGATCAAAATAGAAATTGCAGCCCTGCATAGTGCAGAAGCACTGCCAGCATGGGATACATGGTGTGATCAATTAATCACAAAGCTTCAGTGTTTTTGCAACAGTCAATAACCAATTAAGGAATTCAGAGCACAAAGTTTTCTCAATAAAAGTGAAGGGCAAACAGGGACAGAAATGAGAGGTCAGAGCATAAAGAGAGAGAAATTTATCACAGGATCTGAATTTGAAAAGAAACCATTGACCTGGAGGAAAATAGCATGACTTTTTAAGGAGTGCAACCTGGGACAAAACATGAGTCTTTCTGCAATGACAGTCAGTTACTGATGGATGAGAATGGAATGCTGAGGGTGGAAAGATAAGAAAACATAATAGAATAATGCAGTTCAAGCTTCAACAATGTTATCATTTTTACTGTAAGTTGAAAAAAGGTTCATTTTACATGTTTTTCATTTCACTTGTTTTCCATGATTTCTAACTCTGCAATACTGGAGTTTCCCCTCTGCTAGAGGAACACTTTGCAGTCTCAAGGAATATCTTATTCTGTGTTAGATGAGTGCCCCAAGCCCAGGGCTAGGTGCTCTTTTGGAGTGGTAGAGTTGTCATTCTCAACAGAAATTTCACCCATTTTAGCATTAATACATTTATTCCTGAGAAATATTCATGTTTTTTGAACAAGAAGCTCTTGTGCAAAATCTCTCTCAGCAGATGAAAACTGTAACTGATAAATTCTCCAAAGACAGTTGGATTCAAAAAATGACATAGCCAGAATCAGTCTTAGCAGTGCAAAGGCTGCCTACAGGTAGTAATGATGTCAATACAAATGCTTCAGTTGTCTTTAAAATTCACTGAAAAGAGATGAGGACATAGCCCTTCTCAGCCATCTCCCTAGCCCTATATTGTCCTAATGAAAACACTATTGGTTATTTTGTTTTCATTTGACTCATCTCTATGTTTCATTTTTCCCTTTTCAAAATGATGATCTAGGTCTTTTTTTTTTTTTTTTTTTTAACAAATCATTCACCAGGTTTAGGGGTTTCTGGTACATTGGAAGCTTTTTATTGAGCTTGAACTCTCATACCAAATTATTTCCTTTCCTTTGAACCCCCTGAAAAGAAGCTTAGTGGTTTGCTCAGTCTGCTGGAGTGCGGAAGACTTAGCTTCATGTCCTCTGCTTTGTTTACCTAGGAAATTCACAGTCCTTTTAACAAAAACTATCTATGGGCAGCCACGACAGAATGTACGATTTCTTGACGAAGACAGAACTAATAGGAGGCATCTGGTTTTCTGGTTTCAAATTCTTTCTCTCATTGGGCACACACTAGACTTACAGAAATACAAAGGCTTTGAGAATTTCATGGGACTTTTGGTCTCCTAAATTTTGTATTTGATTCCGTATGAATCAAAATATTTTAGTCATTTAATTCCCAACACTTGCATAAAGAGATATTTAGGTCCCCTTCCTCTTTATACATTTCTTTGCTTATAGTCTAACAATATCTAACTTCTACTGGTCACAACAAAGCCAGTTAGGATGCAGCTACAGATGGAATAAAGATGACTATTATAGCTGAGATTGTCTAATAATTTCTATTTCACAAGTTTCTGAAGCTGAAATTGTCAAAGCTTTGTCCAAGAGTAGCCTTATTTCTGCAATTGTATTCAATAATGGCTCAGCAATTTCACAATTTGAGCAGAAAACTCACTTTGCTATTATAAAAATTAGACCTCATGACTTTTTGAAGAGTTATGCACCCAAGCTATCCCATAGTAAATGTTGGAGGTTGACAAGAAAATTTCCCTTCGAGGAAAATGGCATTTGGATTCACTTCTCTGGCTTACAAATTATGTAGCAATTTACATTTCTACAACACCAAAAATAAACCCACAGGTAGTCAAATAATTTTGAGCCTCAAACTGAAGTAAGAGGTGAACATATTCATTTATTACTTTTATAAGTGTTTTCATTATGTGTATTTAATTGACATAAGCACAAAATGAGAAGCTGCTTCTATGAATCACAATGAAGCATCAAACAACATTTGTTCCCCATATAATTATTTTATTCAAGGTAACTGAGTACTGAATGACAACTTGGTGAGGGGAAAACAAGAAATTAAGTTAATGCTCTGGAAATATATTTTGAAAATGTATTTTCAATACTGTTTTTTTACTTGATTGGTCCAAATCATCCCTTTAATGCACCCAGTTGCACTTTCAGACTCCAAGACATATAAATATGGTGCTCCTTTTGCACTGATATTAATTTTGTTCATTTTATGCTGATAGACTTGGTATAAAGTTACATAATTCCACCAAAGGTAACAGAAATACACTGACTTAAACTGAGAAACTGGTTCTATATGAACAGATATGCCTTCAGCATATGCTCACATGCATTAAACTAGGCTTTTGGAGAAACAGTCAAAGGTGTTTTCAAAATATGGAAAGATTGTTGAGTGGACAGAATGAGAACGAAATATTTGCAGTAGGTTGGCATAGATGCCTGCAGCTCTACTCCTGGGACAAAATAAATGGCAAGTATGGGGAAGCTGCATTGTTGAGAAGATTGAGAATGATCCCAAGAAGCTTTGAAATTTTTCCATGCAGTGACAGCCTGAAAACTTTAACACTAGA
The DNA here is from genome assembly GCF_027791375.1 of Indicator indicator. Classification (NCBI taxonomy): domain Eukaryota; kingdom Metazoa; phylum Chordata; class Aves; order Piciformes; family Indicatoridae; genus Indicator; species Indicator indicator. The sequence continues at coordinate 9,874,202 of NC_072010.1, forward strand.
CTACTTGAATATGGAAACTCTTACAGATGTGGAAACATAACTACTGTAAAAGTTGATTTTTATTGTCTTATGTCAACAACTCATCAGCCAGATGTTGTCAAGCCTGCTATTCAGTTATTGTTGTGAGGCATTTGCAATAAAACCCTTAAAGCTGATTGCTGCTGGTTTACAGAAGAGATCCTGAAATGATGACTAGCTTCTGCTGAGGCCACTGGTTCCACAATCACCTTTTTGAATAAGAAGGGAAATAGAGTAATTGCATAGAATAATCTTTGTTACCTTTGTAGGGTGCTGCAGACATGCATTTTTGAATGGTATTATATGTAACATGGGAAAAGTGGTTACCGGTATTTCTCCTACAAAACTGTTTGTATGTTTGTGTCTCAAATGTCTGCAGCATTACTGCAGATTGGTGTTCTTTGACCAACTGCCTGTTTAGCAGGTATTAGCTCACAGAAAGGATAAAAGGAAGTGATGATTTCTGAAGCAAATTCAATCAAGGACTGTAAAGCAGTGCCAAAGCTGCCTCTGTCTCTAACTCATTTTAAAAACAGATGAGAGAGGCCTTATTCCTCCAAAAAACTTTTATTTGATGATGAGAGAATGATTTGGACCGTCACTCAGAGGGCCTTTGGGTGTTTAGGTTTATATTTATTCGAACTTCAACCTAATTTTCATTTTAAATATGCACATATCCATTGTACTGTGATGAAGAATCCTGGCAACATGTTCCAGGAGATGGAGTTATTTTGAGTGGTAAATTCCCTTTTAAACACACTAGAACCCAAATTTTGGATTTCGTCTTTGTGTCCCAAATTTATGAAACATCTTTGAAATTTATTTGGAAAAGGATTCACTGACTTTGTATTCCTAACTTGCTGAAAGATTTTGGGTCCAAGTAATGGTCATAGAGCAAGCCAGACAGAAAGAGAAATAACAAGGGAGAAATACAAGAAAAATCTGTTGGAGAAATAGATAATCCATAAGTGATCATTTTCACAATGCAGATATAATACACTTCTGTAGATATTTAGGTAATAATTACCTCATTATGTTTCAATAACGCCTTCTTTGTTCCTGCTTCTTTTGGTACCTGACACTGATTTTTGTAACTTCAGTAACATAGAAATTACTGTACACACATTGTTACAGCTTAAGCCTGCTTAATTAGTTGCCTGGAAAAGAAAGATAATGTCTTTCTATTTTCTGGGGACAGTAAACTTATCCTATGTTTGGAGATAATAACCTTCACTCTGAGTGATTGGAAGACATTCTGCAATTAGCACAGAGCTAAAACAGTCCTTTCTTCTGGGGAAGATATCTAGTCCTGAAGGCAATGACATCTTCCAAGCCTTGGCTGTCACTTAAGTCCTTTAGATGTTGGAAGACTCCATTTTATGTAGGTTATTCTTTAACATATTTCCAGGACACTAACAACTGACTTCTCCATTTGTTTCATAATGTGGTCTTAAAATTCTACTTGTCTGCAGGTTCATTACCAATGTCTTTTTTTTTTTTTTTTAATGTACAGACATGTACAGGCTTTGTGTGTGGTCTTCTAGAATGTATACAAACCTCCTTCCTATCTGATTGAGAATCTGGCATTCTCAGCCCATATAACTTAGCTTTTGTGCTCCTCTGCTAAAATCTTGTGCAATGTCAAAGACCCATCCACTAGGAAACACTGAATCAATTTCTTATCTTCTTGTCTTGGAGGATAAATAATAAGTTAAAACAGTAGCATCCAGCTTCTTTAGCCTGCTCCTGCAGAACTGGCTCTTGACTACAAGAAATGTTTTCAGCTGCAGATCTGGACAGGTCACTCAATCTTCTTTACTGCATTCTACCCTGTTGAGGCTGTACAGCACTGCCTATTACCTTAGTTAATGCATCTTACAGGCATCTACCTATTATAGTGGAGCTTCAATTACTGTTAATAAAAATTCATACAAATAAACATCTTTTTCTTCTTAGAATGCTTAGGCTTGATTCTCCAGGCATGTTTATGTCTGTAGAGTTTTATACTTTGGAGAGATCAACTTCTTTAAATAAGCTGCACCAGCTTTTTCAGACTTGCACTTGGATTACAGCAGCAAGTTGCAAGATAATAAGCAAGCTGCTGCAGAAACACTGACCAAGTTTTCTAAGGTGGCACCACTCTATAGAGCAAAATAGCCATTCTGGATATTTCCTGATGAATCTCCTCACCAACATCTGGCAGTCATTATTGGTGCAAAATGGCTATTAATCTATGAATAGGAATCCTGTTTCTGTCAGGAGAGAAGAATGTCAAGGCCCTGGTTTGTCAAGGGAATCTCAAAAAACCCGTTCAGGGAATAGCTGCAAGTCTGTTATCATTAACAATGTAGCTTAAGATCCCTCCTAGTCATTTGATTCTGTGATTTATATGAATCAGAAAAAAATAATTAAAAAATCCTTATTTCTTTCCCACTAGAATTAGATCATTCTTCAGAATTAAATTGCCTTGTGGACACCATTTGGTTTTGAGCAGACAGGTCTTGTGAAACCCTGCCTGCTACAGAGCTGTTGAAGCCTATTTGTATTTCTCTCTTCTCTGTCTCTACACCAGCTGCATAGGGAGTTGCCTGAAAATCTCTTTCTAAACTTCAAGGTTCCCAGTAAATTAAGCTCCTATTTACTATAATCTCTGGAGAATTCCACCAGGCAAACCATCCCAGAGCTGGTGATCCGTTCCCTTTCACTATCCTTTTCAAAATGCTATTTTTCATCTGCCTTAGAAAGCAAGCTGATAATGAAGATCTGAGATTCTTTATGAGGCAGAACTCTGCCCAATCCAGTTTTCACAAGCCATGGCCTATGCTTTGTTTACAGTCAACATCTGAGAGCATGCTTCACCTCATGTGCCCTGGCTCTTTCCAGACAAAGCCCTTTACTGTGCATGTTTCACCCATAATACAGGTACCACGTGCAGCAGTCCTTTTGACACAAACAAGATTTCTTTGATAACCAGGGGAAGTTAAAAATAAAGAGCTTGCAGTTGCTTGAGGTGCAATAGACACAGGAGATATTCTCATTGGGTATTAAGAATCCACAAAAACACTTGAAACAGCTTGGCTAAAACACTTTTGGACTCTTCCTTCTCGGAGATTTTCAAAGCTGATCTGGACAAGGCTCTTAGCAACTTAATCAGTGAGGACCCTGTTTTGAGCAGGAGTCAGATTGGGTGACTTTCACAGGATCATTCTGGTCTAAATTATTCCATAATTAAAGGAATTAATAACTATGGGTGGAGTACAATTCTCAAATGAAATTCTGAGTTTAGCTGTACCCAGGTGAACTAAAGAGAAAGAATTTATCACATCAGCATAGCATTTTCTTATCAACACTCACCAATTATTGACTTCAGCCCTTATTATGGGACAAAAAAGCTGCAAGATCTGCTTTCAAATTCTGTGTTTGAGTCTGTACGTACCTTTTAGAAAGATGTTTAATTTCTCCATAAATCAGGGCAAGATGTCACTGGAGGGATCAGAAACCTATGCATGTTTGTAAAACATTCTGCACAACTAAAGTATTTCAAAGCAAAATATAAATTATTCTGCCAAGCTCTGTTCCACTCCATGAAAACAGAAAGGAGAATTTTTGTCTGTAAGTGGAAAGTATTACCCTTTTGCTTTGGTATGTGTATATGCAATACTAGATAGATAAATAGATTATAGTCAGGTATATATATATATATATGCACACACACACACACACTCCATTTTCCACAGTTAATATGCTTATAACTTGGATAGATCTGGCAGATTGCCATATGCTCTTTTCCTGTATATAAAATCCCTGCTAATGGTTAAGGCATACAAAATTCAAAGTATTAGTTGTTTCTAACTAGAGGTCTTCATAATTGCAGCCCAGCTTTACTACAAGAACACTAGCAATGAACGATATTCATCCGAGATCTTGACCAAGGCACAGCAGTAGCACATTCAACATGTTTTAAGTGCTCTTCTTGTAGGAGAGGCTGAACACATTAACTGGAAAATTAATGATATTTTTGAATTTCAAATATTACTATATGCCTGAAAACTGTACTGCAAAACTAGTAGGAAAAATGTTTATTGCTGCTGGAAATGGGCCATGCTGGAATACACTGCTACTTTACAGTTAAAGATAAGCAACCATATTTTAGTTAGTAATCCTAGGGAGTCAGCCAACATAATCCTTTTTTATTCACAAATTTGATTCTCAGTAAGCCATATATGTTGTTATAACAACACTGTTGGAGGGGTTTTGGTTGTATATACAGCAAAAACTACTCAATCTCGGGAGAAAAGGTTTCTGTATTCTAAGGGTATTGTGTTATAATTCTTAAGTTTAACAATTGATATAAACTGTAAAATGAAAGAGTTAGCACCTTAAGATGTTATGGGAGAACTGTAAGTGCTACTAGGAAAAACGATTCTACAAGAAGAGCCTTTATGTGGTTCTGTCTTTGTTGAAAGTCTGGAGAGGAGGAGGCTCAGGGGAGACCTCATTGCTGTCTACAAGTACCTGAAGGGAGGTTGTAGCCAGGAGGGGGTTGGTCTCTTCTCCCAGGCAATCAGCACCAGAACAAGAGGACAGACTCTCAAGCTGCATCAGGGGAAGTTTAGGCTCGAGGCGAGGAGAAAGTTCTTCATGGAGAGAGTTGTTAGCTGTTGGAATTTGCTGCCCAGGCAGGTGGTGGAGTCACCATCCCTGGAGGTGTTCAAGAGGGGATTGGACATGGCACTTGGTGCCATGGTTTAGTAGTCATGAGGTCTTGGGTGACAGGTTGGGCTTGATGATCCTTGAGGTCTTTTCCAACCTTATTGATTCTGTGATTCTATGAAAAGACTTCTAGTATGTGCCTACTTGATTTATGTTATTTATACATGCCAGGATTGTGAGGAATTGACTGACCTGTCCCTGGTATTGGAATTGTCCTAAATATGTTTGTGCAGTAGTCTTCCTGATCTAATTGCCCTGAGGAGATATCTGGAGTAATTAATCATAATGACTGTACTTTGATATGTGCATCTTTGATACATGTTAATGTGGCTGCTTAAAACTCTGGAGAGCCAGCATGTTCCAGATGTCTGCAGGAGGCAAGGGTATGCTGCATGGCAAATTCCCAACTGTAATGAAATTAGATGTTGGGCTGGAGGCTTAGAAAGTCTGGGAGACTCCAAAAGACACAGTGAAAGGCTACATTAAAAAAGTAAGGTTCTTTGAAAGTGAGAAGGGAAGAAATAGACAAGTTTCTGTTGTAGTAGTGGGCTAGCTGGACTCCAGAAAACATCCATAAAAAATTGGAAAAGGAAAATTTGGATGATCTTGACCTAAGACCAGCAGTTGGACTTGATGCCAATTTCTGTGGATTTATTCTACTGTGGAGAAATGTCATGTTTTTCTTAAGATACAGACAGAAGAGTTCTGGTAAATCATACTAATACAGTTAAATATATATTGCCCTAGGCTGCCTATCTTGCCTCTCACTGCCCCAAGTTGTCTATCTTGCCTCTCTGCTGCTGCTTATCATCCTTGTAGCAAAGGTCAGCAGAAAGTAATGAGTCTATGTCTGTGTTGATCCAATTTACCACCCTCTGCAACCGTACTAGGTCCCAAGCAAGCAGAAATAAATAAATTAAAAAATGTGCCTATATGTTGTGAAACAGGGCTCTGTCAAGAAATCAGGATGTTCTGGTGCATGCAGCCTGAGAAGTAATACTCTTAGCAGTGCATGGGTAGAGGAGAAAGAACAGTGATGAAGCTGGGGATGTGTGTACTGCAAACTGACTCATTATTCACACCTGAGTTTTGGTAGGTTATTTGTCTTTTCCTCCAAGCATGCTGCACTGAGCAGCATCAGATAAGAAGGATCCAGAACAGTGAAACTGGATCACATCCAGCTTGAACACTCAAATGTGCTCTGAGCAAAACAGTCAGATGAGCTCACGATCTTACTAGATAAGGTTAATAATAGCCTGTATTTAAACTGATTATCCCTCCATGCAGCTGTTACTTAAAAATAAACATAAAGCTTCTTGGTGGTTTGCCTGAGGAATCAGCCATATAAAAGCCATTCCCAAGTTAGTCTTAATTATTTGCTGAATATACACTTTTACATGTGCTTCAATCAGCTTCCAGCTCAACACTTTGAGGAACTGTGAAACTGTCAAGACCAAATCCAATTCACTTGGTTGAGGTCAGTCCTCCCACTGGGGGGCTTTAGGTGAATAGGATTTGACTCTCTCTACAATATCTGCTTCCTTCAAATGCACATGCTTATCTCAGAGCCATAGCCTTTTCTCAGTGTGACAATATCTGTCTGCCTACCAAATTCCTTTGATCTTTTTACTTGGTGCTCATCACTGCATCCTGCAGGTTTGAACAGTTTCTTGTAGTGAAGACTTAATTAAAAATCTCCCAAACTTATAGATTGTTGATTTACTAGAAACTGTTTGTTAGAAATATTAGAAGGCAGATGGGGTTGCTAAACCCCTCTCTATTATATTCCAAAAGTCCTGGTAGTCTGGGGAAGTCCCCACTGACTGGAAAAGGGGAAATATTACTCCCATTTTCAAAAAGGGGAAGAAGGAAAAAACAGGGAACTACAGGACAGTCAGTTTCGCCTCTGTGCCTGGTAAGATCATGGAGCAGATTCTCCTGGAGGCAGTACTGAGACAGAAGAATAGTGAAGAGGTGATTTGGTACGGTCAGCATGGCTTCACCAAGGGCAAATCCTGTCTGACAAACCTGGTGGCCTTCTATGACAAGGTTACAACATTAATAGATGAGGGGAGAGCAACTGATGTCATTTACCTGGACCTGAGCAAAGCCTTTGACACTGTCCCACACCACATCCTGGTTTCCAAACTGGTGACACATGGGTTTGATGGGTGGACCACGAGATGGATAAAGAACTGGCTTGATGGCCACACCCAAAGAGTGGCTGTCAATGGCTCCATGTCCCAGTGGAGGCCAGTGACAAGCAGAGTCCCTCAGGGATCAGTCCTCGGACCAGTCTTGTTCAACATCTTTGTTGGTGACATGGACAGTGGCATTGAGTGCATCCTCAGCAAGTTTGCTGATGACACCAAGCTGTGTGGTGCAGCAGACATGCTGGAGGGAAGGGATGCCATCCAGAGGGACCTTGACAGGCTGGAGAGGTCGGCACAAGACAACCTCCTGAGGTTCAACAAGACCAAGTGCAGGGTCCTGCATCTGGGTCGAGGCAATCCCAAGCACAAATCCAGGCTGAGCAGTGAGTGGCTGGAAAGCAGCCCTGAGGAGAGGGACTTGGGGGTGCTGGTGGACGAGAAGCTCAACATGAGCTGTCAATGTGCACTTGCAGCCCAGAAAGCCAACCAGAGCCTGGGCTGCATCAAGAGAAGTGTGGCCAGCAGGTCAAGGGAGATGATTCTCCCCCTCTACTCAGCTCTGGTGAGACCCCATCTGCAGTACTGCGTCCAGTTCTGGAGCCCCTATTACAAGAGGGATATGAACATGCTGGAACGTGTCCAGAGAAGGGCCACCAGGATGATCAGAGGGCTGGAGCACCTCTCCTATGAGGACAGACTGAAAGAGTTGGGGCTGTTCAATCTGGACAAAAGAAGGCTCTGAGGTAGCCTTCCAGTATCTGAAGGGGGCCTACAAGAAAGCTGGGGAGGGACTCTTTAGGCTATCAGGTATTGATAGGACTAGGGGGAATGGAATAAAGCTGGAAGTGGGGAGATTCAGGCTGGATGTGAGGAAGAAGTTCTTCCCCATGAGAGTGGTGAGAGCCTGGAATGGGTTGTCCAGGGAGGTGGTTGAGGCCCCATGCCTGGAGGTGTTTAAGGCCAGGCTGGATGAGGCTCTGGCCAGCCTGATGTAGTGTGAGGTGTCCCTGCCCATGGCAGGGGGTTGGAACTAGATGATCCTTGTGGTCCCTTCCAGCCCTGACTGATTCTATGATTCTAAATGAGCCTTTTTCAGAAACGTGGAGGCATGTTCAATGGAATGCACTTAAGTGACAGCAAAGTGTTGCACATGTTTTGACGTATCTTCCACTGTGCTGAAAAGTTCTTGCTTCTTGACTGTTATGGACCTGAGAACACTACTAACTTCTTTGAACATGACCTTTACTCGGGTATTTTGCATCCTAAGAAAACTCAGGTAGCACCTCAAAAATGATTGGCCTGAAGAGTCTGTTGTATTAGACAATCGAAGAAGGAATCTAATTCCAATTTAATACTCCACTGCCTATAAAGGTCATTACAGCTACACCAAAATGGGGGGCGGGGGGGGGGGGGCAGGGAGGGGGGCTGAGATTTGGCTTCTATATTATTCAGCAGTCATCCACTCCTTACAGAGGAATTATCACCTATCTGTCAACTTTATTAAATTAACTTCCAGTAAAGCAAGCTTTTACATACTTAGGGTTTATGGCATGAAGGGTAGAACAACTCTGTAAGGAAATAAATATCTTAAGAGACATACAAGCAACACTAAGTCAAGTCTGCTATCACTCTGCTGAATCCAGCCATGGTTAACTGCCTGCCCTGATTTTAGTGGGCCAGCTTAGACACCCAGCAGTGGCATATGGGGAATGTGTAATGCTGGCCAGCACTGATTGCCTCTCTCTTTCCTTCTCAGCTCCACTAGTTCTACATCTGCTGAAACTAGACTATTTACCATTTCCACACATTAGATACACTATTTCAATATTTTTTTTTAAATTCTTGGGTTTATTTAAGTGAAAGTGAATTTTTTCCATGTGGAGTGAAAACAAGGTTAATATTATTTTGAGGAAACATTATTCTCAGTCCAATTTGACTGAAAGGAAAAATACATTGAAAAAAATAAATCTTGTGCAGATATGCATGAGACAGGACCCAAGATTTCATACTCTGATGTGGGGGTCTCATAAAATGTGTAAAAGAGGTCAGTTTTATCAGAGGCCTGGAGGGTATAATCAGAGTACCTCCCCTGCTACCTCAGGCCATCTGCTATGGCATCTAATAACCTCGTGAGAGCAATGAACAGCTCAGACTGTGATTTAGGGCTGTGTTCTGTCTGCCTGTTCTGGCTGCTATGTGAAATGAAACTCCAATTACAGTGTCTAAATTCAGAAGAGAAATGAACAATTCCAACCTCTGGCTAATAAGAGCTGGCATCCCATACAGCCCCTGGAGTGCGGTGGAGGCAATATTTAGACCACTAGGAAGACATTCATGTTACCCATTGTGACAGGTTTTTTTTCCTGTGATGTAACAGGGAATTAAGGCCTGACAGCCCAGCACAGTGCAAGATCTGAACTGCCCAATGTAAACTTAGGTGCTGTGATGGTTTCTTAGTCCACCCTAAGTGTCATAACAGGCAGGCTGAATATAGCTTTCCTCCTCCTCCCCCTACTGCTCTGATGGGATTGTGGAAGGAGGGAGAGAGGGAGGGAGAGAGAAAGCCATCTGTGCATCCCATCAAGTGGTGAAACTGGGGGGAAAGATCCTGCTGCTTTCAGCTCTATTTCCATGAGTACATAAGTGCTGACTGGGATAAGACTAAGAAAGAGTGATGGAGAGTGAAATTGAAAAGGAGAGAGAGACATCCATGGAAGTCAGTGGGAGTTTTGCTGCTGATCATAATGGGATTATGATTTAGGCCAATCTGTGGAGATTTTAATGAGTCAAATGAAGACAGCTAAGTAGTTTAAGATAGCTATGTGCAGACTCCTTTTTCAGTATCCAGCATGCTAAGTAAGCATACCAAATCACATCCAGTGTCCATTATCCAAACGATATCATTATCCCCCAAAGAGCACTTCTCTCCTGGCAGGGCTGTGTGACAGGCTGCCGCCCAAAGTACTCTGCAGCTCATGGTAGAGGGGAGATCATGATTAGATTGAAGTACAGGAACTCTTACAATTCACATGATAATTGGTATTAATACATATGCAAATGCACTTGGATGATGTGAAAATCAGATTGTACATTTCCAGTTCAGCCACACGACACTAGATTTCCTTTCCCTTCGTCAATGACTCAGAGCTGTGCAAGCTGGGAATGCAGGCTCTTCGGTTAATCACTGCACAGCCCTGTGCTCATTGCTCTCATTCTTGAGTAAAATGTGTTCATTCTTGAGCACATTTACAATGTGCAAAAACCTACTGCCCAAACTGATAACTAAGTTGGTCCACATGGGCCAAAGCAGTACTTTGTTGAAATGCTGAGCTGGGACTTGAAATGGTACAACCAAGTGCCAGATCCTACAACAGATATTCTCAGGAAAACTGTTTACTGATCCCATCATCCATTTTCCACCGATGGGTTTGTATCACCTGGGTTACATAGGTCAGCCAGGGAGAACAGATCTCTGTTCAGTGACATGCATGAAATCCTCAGCCATGAGTTTTAAAAATCTCCGTTCCTCCTGACACATTCCCAAGATCCTGCTGCAGCAACCTCCCTGTTCTAGCCACAGCTACAAGTACCTCATCAATTTGGCTCAACTGTTCCAGTCCCTTACTTATCCATATTATACAGCATGATTTTGCATTCCTGGAGAATCCATAAAGATCAAGTGGAATAGATATTAAGGCAGCTTTATTAAGAGCACAAAGTTCTCAGTAGTCTGAATAAGCATTATTGACCCCTAACATTGGAACCACTATTGCAACCACTACCCTGACTTACTCTAATAGTTAAACTTTTATCTCTGAGCTTGTCAATCTAGCTTTATAGCCAATGGAGACAAGTAGACAATTTCAGAGAATGATTGCTTTTTTCCTAAAACCAGTTTCTAATATGAGATAGAAGAATTGCCCTCCAGAGCTGCCTATTTCTCTGCCTTGATTATAAAGGGAAGCTGGGATACCTATCTCATCAGCAAATGTCTACGTGCCTTAATTAGGTGAGATGAGATGGGAGATATTTAAAAGGTCTCTGACCTTGACAGTCTCCATTTAGGAGGGCTGCCCAAACTGGAAACATCAACCCTCAAAGATGTTTCTGAAAATAGGAGTGACATGAGATTTTATCTGTGAGAAAAAATAACTAACAGGAAAAAACCACCACCACCACCAACAAAAAAAACCTAATTAACTCATACACATTATAAAACTTATTTGCCCTGTATTTGCCAGGGAGGTCTAACATTCAGAATTCTTTATTTATTCTGCAAAAGCAGATGTCACAATCTCAGGACTGACAGACCATTCCTTGCCTTGCTGCAGACAATTAGCAAATCATGCAGCCGTATGGTGGGAAAAATAGAGATGTGCTATCAGACTGCTCCTACAAGTAAGGAAATAGAAAGCTTTCTTGCCTCCTCTACCACAGTGACACTCCATTGTCCTCAACATTCCTGGTATTCAGTCATGCACAGCCACTACAACACTCTTTTACTCACTTAAAATCTGTTTAAATCTGCGAAATAGAGACTTATGTGGACCATGAAGACTATGTTTATACTCTGCCTTGGTGGAAATTCTTCTCCTATTGCTTTATAACCTTTTCTTCCCTTCATGCTAGGAAATCTGGGGAGCTGGTACAGGGTATCCCATTCTTAAATGGCAACATCAGACCAACACTAGCTCCATGAATACAGCTGGAATACCTAATGCATCACTCTGACAGGGAGAACACAATGAGCCGGTAGGATCAGCTACTCACTGATACTTTTGGTGAAGTAGAATGTCTCTTGCCAGTGCAACAGGAAAAAAAATAGTAGCACCCAGTTAGGAGTTGGCATGAAAACATACACACATACCTGGGCCTGACCTTGGATGTTGTCAGCAACAGCACAATGGAAAGAGGCTAGTAACAGCTGCATTTGTACATAACCTCTGTGAGGAGGTTATACCTTTTTAAGTATGTACTTAACCCTCTGATGACCCTAAAAGAAAATGCAGGTGATAATTGGAAAATCTGTGTCTGTGAGAAACTGAGATTTCAAACAAAAGTGTGTTTCATATTCTTTCTTCCTGCCTTCTCTTGATAGATGTTGTGTGCATATTTATTAGGTAGCCTTTAAAGTCCCTTTTCCTCTTCCAACAATTACACACATAATAAAAATGATAATCACAGTTGGTGGAGACAGTATTTCCTTTCCTTTTAACAGAAAGGACAGCCTGGTAAAAAAATAATGGAGTTAATTAGTTGAATATAATTGCAAATTCCTTAGAGTAAAAAGCACTGCATACCAGCAGAAAATGCTGCTTGCCATATGGTACTGGAACATTCTGGAACAATGTCTTTTCCTCTGCCATTTTCTGCAGACTGAGCATGGACTTGGATTGTTTGTGGCTTCCCAACTATTTGAGTTATGCAAGCCAGCTCACTGAATGCTTGTTCAGTTCATAATACATACTCAAAAATAAACAAACAATGGTTTTGGTTTTGCAAAGCTTTTAACAAAAACCTAAAGTTTCACTTTTCAGTGGTTTTGAGGAACTTCCAGAAACTTTTTGCTCCTAAGACTACAGTTGATATTTCCCTCACTCATTATTGAATAGTATTATCAAGAGCAGTGGAAGACTCTTTGAGGGAAGTTATCAAATACTAGTAGGAAACTGTTGTGTACTTAACATGAAATCACTTAGAATAAGAAACAGGTAAAATAAAAAAGTGGAAAACATAGATGGTTGAATATTTAGCATGGTTTTGAGATTGAAAAAAAAAATTAAAAAAATTAAAAATGGAACTTTGCTTTACAGATATGCATATTTGTTTATGTAATCTTTCCAAACAAATTTTTCAAGTTTCCCAGCTTTGATACAAAGTCCTTACTAATGGACCTTGATATTGGTCTTCATCAGTGATTTTCCACTGCTCTTTTTTTTTTTTGAGATACACATGACCACCCTCTCCCCACCCTCCCCCCCCCAAAAAAAAGACCCCAAACCTGCTAAAAAGTTGTTATTCTGCTCTCTTAGATTTATATCTCTGGGAAGTTGCTCTCTGATCTCTTGAGATTCTTTTCTTGTGAAGGATGATACATGGTGACTCACACTAGTTCTTACAAACTCTGACTTAGAAGTCAAATAAAAGTTCATTTTTAAACTGTAAAAGTATATTCACTTCTTACAGCAGCAGCATTACCTTAATTACACTTGTAGCTCAGTGGTTTAGTCTTTTCTTCAGTTTTATGGCCCTGTTAATGCTATCAGGTCAATAAAGTTAGCAGCTTTAACTGAAAAATTGGAGTGAATGTTTTCAGGCTTCATTGCTCGGATAGGATAATTATTGTGATGTGTAGATTTTCCTCTCTTAAAAGTAAACACTTGTATCATGTGCATAAGTAGGCCACCACTGTAGTTATTAAATCTGTCACATAGGTAAGTTTTTTTCTCCATACAGTGTGTAAATTTAAGGTGAATTATACATATGAGCAAAGCCAGAATTAATAATCCTCAAATCTTAAAAAAATCTCATCAAACTGCTGCTAGTAGCTATGAAGAATCAGAATTATAGTTTGGTGTGACAGTCTTAGGCTATGCCTAGAAAAATTTTCCACAGATCTTGAGTAGAAAATGGTAGAATGTAAATAAATTGCCATTGAATGCAAAAGGAAAATAATGATAAGATCTAAATAATCCCATTGGTCTGATTATTAGCATAAAGTTAGTTATGTCAACTAACTCTTTTCAGTTTCTTCACTCTAGGAGATACTACCTGGTGCTTTTGCTTGTCTGTTGCTGACCTTGGCTTCATTCTTTGTTGTGGCTAAATACTGATAAACTACTCTCTGCTTTTCTCTCTTGTCCCATGTACAAGGGCAAATGGGGGGGGGGGGGGGGGGGGGGGGGAAGAGATGGAATCAGTTGGTAACTCCCTGGTTTTGTCCAGAGGGTTTCTTGTGTTGTTTGTAACTTGTAAATATTGTATATTTTGTACATATTCATTGCATTTCATATTTCTAGATGGTAGTGTGCTTGTAAAGATAGCTTCATTTGCGTTTAACTGAGCTGGTCTGGCAATTTTATTTTGGGAGTATTTTCTCCAAAATAGTTGGGGGGTAATTTCAACCCACCACATTTGGGTTGGAAGAGATCACCTACACCAATTCCCTCTACAACGAGCAGGGACAACTTTAACTAGATCAGGTTTGCAGAGTTTTTTCCAGACTGAATTTAAATTTTTACAGGAATGAGGCATCTGCCATCTCTCTGGTCAACCTGTGCCACTGTTTCACCACCATTATTATAAAAAAAGACTATTCTGTGTATCTTTTCTAAATCTACTATTTTTTCAGTTTAAACCCATTACCTCTGGTCCTATCACAATAAGCTCCACTAAAAAGTTGTCCCCATCTTCCTATAAGTCCCTTTTAAGTATTGAAAAGGTCTCCCTAGAACCTTCTCTTCTCTGGGCTGAACAACCCCAACCCACTCATCCTTTCTTCATGGCAGAGGAGTTCCATCCTTCTAATATTTTTGTGGCCTCCTCTGCACTTGCTTTAACAGATCCATGTCTTTTCTGTTCTGAGGAATACAGAGCTGGGTGTAATACACCAGGTGGAGTTCTCAACAGAGTAGACTATAGGGGCAGAAAAACCTCTCTCAGCCTCCTGGCCTCACCTCTTTTGATGCAGCCCAGGATATGGTTGACCTTCTGGGCTGTGAACATGCATTGCCTGCTCATATCCAGCTTTTCATCCACCAGTATCGCCACATCCTACTGTGCAGGGCTACTCCAAATCCCTTCATTCTCCAGTCTAATTATACTGGGGATCGCCCCAGCTCAGGTGTGACACCTTGTACTTGGGGGCAACCACAATTATCAATCAGCTTCAGAGTCTGTCATGCAAAACATCAAGCCCCTCAGTTCAAGGACAGAGAACTGCTTGAAAGAGTCCAGTGCAGAGCCACAAAGATGATTAAAGGAGTAAAACACCTCCCTTATGAGAAAAGGATGAGGGAGCTGGGTCTCTTTAGCTTGGAGAGGAGGAAACTGAAAGATGCCCTCATTAATGTTTATGAGTATGTGAAGGGTGAATGCCAGGAGGATTGAGCCAGGCTCCTCTCAGAGATGCCCAAAGATAGGACAAGGGACAATGAGTGGAAGCTGGAGCAGAGAAGGTTCCATGTGAAACCTTTTTCACCGTGAGGGTGACTGGAACAGGCTGCTCAGAGAGGTTATGGAGTCTCCTTCTCTGGAGACATTCAAAATCTGCCTGAATGTGTTCCTGTGTGACCTACTTTAGGTGATCCTGCTCTTGCAGTGGGGTTGGACTAGGTGATCTTTTGAGGTCCCTTCCAACTCCTGATGTTCTGTGATTCTGTGATTCTGTGAATTTACATTATATAGTACAATAAAATATATATAATTTACAAATAAGGGCTGGCCATACAGGCTGGTTTATGCTGGCTCAAAAGTTTTGAAGTTTTAGCATCGTTTAAATAAGGTTTACAATGATGTTGACAAAATACTTCACAGTTCTTCTCCCCTAGTTCTAATAGTCTCTTCAAACAAAATTGAAGGTCAATGTAAGTAATTATAAACTTTAATAGCCTTTAATATATTTTTATTATCCTGTGACAACTATCCTTTAAAACAAGTGGTCAATGTGACTTAATAATATGGAGAAAATATATTTGTATGCCTCTGTCATTGTGATTTTGTTGGAAGTCCAATTTTTGCTTAGTTTTAGAATGATCACTTCTGTTTGAGTGAGAAAGTGGAATTATTCTCAGGGCTTTTCTGAAGTCTTAAGGAAGTGAGAAATTATTGAAGGTAGAACCTGTCAGAGGGACTTTCCTAGCAGTAGCAAGCTTTAAAAATACAATCCTAATTTTCCATTAAGAAAATCACGGATTTCTCTATGGCTGCCCTTGAAGTCTGCAACTTAAGGATTAAGTTGTCAGTTCTTGCTAAAATAGGCTTTTTCAGGAATTGTCAAAAATGTTTGCATTTATTCCAAAGAAGATAAGCTTAAAACCCAGACAACCCTCAACACTGTCTACCGGACAGAAATTTCCTGCTGGATTCGTGGCTTACTTAGCCTCTTCTTCCATTCATTACAAACAGTGTAAAGCACCATCTTCTAGTATCTCCATGCTTCTTGATGAGGCACTTCATAAAGAGATATGCATCATATCACAAAAACCTAAGTTTATGGAAGGATTAGCCAGGGTCTGGGCTCAATACAACTGGATCTGCTTCTTTGCTAACTAGGCAATGTGCAGCTGAAATGCATTTGCTGTTGGAACTAGTGGCTGGGGCAGATCCTTGGGGATCTTCTCCACCATCCATATTGCAAAGTGCAGACATGCTGTTTGATTCTTTCCTGTCTCCAGTCATGCTCGGCTCACAATTCAGCCACGCTAGGGACCTACCTGCTAAAATATTTTGATACCATCAGTCTGACTCTCTGTGGCTTTGCACACAACTTGTCATTGCCTTGTCAGATGTTGTTTTGACCTGTGCCAAATGGGTGCAATTTACTGTAAAGCAGAGTGGTTACTTGTCATTTCCAGTAACTTTTGTATGAAGATTCTAAATTGAATGCAAATTTTAAACTTAAGACCCTTAACACATCACAGTACCCTGTTGAGCTGTATGCCATCCTGCTCTTTGTATTATTTCAGCTGAAGATATTTTCTTTTTATCTTTAAGTGACATAACGACAGTCTAGTTCTATCTCTGCAAGAGAATTCTGCATCAGACATTCTCAGAAAAAGTAAAAATTTCCTTTTATGCTTCTTAAAGCAAGTGAGAATTTTGTGTCCTGGAGTGCTGGGTCTGCTGAAAGAACCAGCACAAGCATTGCAAACTCAGGAATCCACCTGTGCAGCTTGCTCTGCTGGAATCTGTCAACCTGGAATGCTGTTGTTATTACTGGTTATTGCCTGACACTAAGCAATTATAGAATTTCCCAGTCTCACCCACAGTATACACACAAATTAATTAATCACAGTAATTTTATAATTGATTTAGTTTCCTGAATCCCCAATTCAAACTGCTGAGCTATCACTGAACAAAGATACAGTAAAAGACAGGTTTCTGAAAAACATTAATGCAGTTGAAGGTGAAGGCAGGTAAAGGGAGAAGATCATCATCAGTTTGCATCATGCAGAATTTACCCACTTGTCTCACTTCAACCTTGAATACCAAAAGGAGAAGTTTACTTGCTTATGGCATTATGAACCAAAAAAGATGAAAGAAAAACGTTCATCATCCTCTAACAGATGGCAAATAGAGGCACAAAACATTAAGATCAGATTTTAAAAGCCATTAAAACCCTAAAGAGGCAGATGAAGATGAAATGTTATTTCTGAGATTAAAGTTAGTGCCTCTGTGCATCATCAAGTGTCTACACATTTAGCAATACAACTTTAAGAAATTTACTCAAGGTCACTGAGAAAGTTTGTGAGCACAAAAATATCTTTCATGCCTTAAAGAGGAAATACCTATTAATTCTGCTGAAGCCTAGTAATGGTACTCCATTCTCACTTCAGCATTGCAGACAGGCCCCACTCGATGCTGTCCCTTCCTTGGGGAGAGTTTCTTCAAGTGTGCTTATATGGCAAGAAAATGGGTTACCACAGAGAAGTTATGCTTTAAAACACTCTTTATGTGATTATTGTATCTGTCCACCAGCACTGGAAATTATATCTCTCTTTAAGTTTTTTTTCAGTAATGAATAGAGCCATTGCAGTGATAAAACAGGTAAAATTCATAAGGAATTGTTTTTTGGGAAAAAAACACCCAATATTGGTTAAGCAGTTGCGACATCTACAGATCTTGCAGTAGTGGGATCATTAAAAGAGACAAGCCTAACCAATAATTTCACTGACTAGGTGTGTGTTCCTGCTCATAAAAGAGACCAGAAATGCTTTTGAAGAGGCCTAAATATTCCTGAGAGAGTACAGCATCATCCATATCACTGGGCTGGATGACCCACTCATTACAAGCAATGGGGATTTTTTGCCTCAGGTCTTCTGCAAAGAAAGCATATCTGGAATCAAATAAAAGAAAACTAGAGAATATTTTAGGGTGGTGGCTGGTGTTCCAACTTAGAGACTGTTGCACAGCTCTTCCAGTTTTACTCAGCATGTCGAAAAAAGAAAAAAAAAAGACAAAATAATGTTTTGTTCATGCATAAATGAATTCCTCTATTGCAGCGTTAAAATACTTGTCATAGATTGAGGGCTAACCGTTACAATACTGCATCAAAAAAGACACTTCAGGCCCTGTTGCTCCTACTCAAAAAAAAACCCTTTAAGCAGCCCCAAGGCTATGCAGTTAAGAGTCAGCAAAAGAAACCAGCTCTGCAGAGCACTGTCACACTCCTGACAGCTAGACAGACCACTTTCAAGGCAGGCAGCTCCTCTCTGGTGGGTTGACCTCGGCTGGCTGGCATACTCCTAACCATCCACTTTTTGGCTCTCTACCTCCACAATAAGACTAGGACAAGAAATAAGATGAAAAAGCTCATGAGTTGGGATAAAGAAAGGAACACCACTTGCCAACTGCCATCATAGGAAAAACAGACTCAACTTAGAAGAAAATAATTTAATTTCTTACAAATTATAATAGACACACAAATTAAAACAGCATCTTCTACCACACTGTGCTCAATTTTTCCAGCTTAACTTCTTCACTCCAAATTCCACCGTGCCATAGATCTGCCTTACACAACACAGGACACCTCTTGCATTAAGTTAACACCAAGACAGGTACAGTGTTGTACTCATTGGGTTAGGTTGGGTTAGGCTGAATGGAAAGCTGCCTTTTCTCAGGCTGTAAAGCAAGGATCCAACTGAGAGACTTTGAACTGAGTTTGAAGCAAGTCCTTCTTCAGGGTTGAAACCTGATCCAAATCCACTAAGTTCAAGGTTAGGATACCTCTCACGAGTGGTTATTTTCTCATGTCTGATGCAAAACCATCAACTTGAATAATTTTTTTTAGAACTGTGAAATCAAGTCACTTAATCACACTAGGAATGTCTGATCATTCTGTTTCTTCCCAGCATGATCTGTGAAGCTAATATTCTGTATTTTTGTGTTACGAAGCTGAGGTTTCATAGTCCTTGTATGAATTGTGAACCTATTTTCTCCTACTGTTGATTAATGTTTTCATATTTTACTATCCCATCTGTACTAAATACCTCAGTGGATTTAGAGGGATTCTTCACAGGGCACTGAATATCATTCCACCAATAAAATCTAAAGACTGGTTTTTGTGCAAAACATTTCAGTGAATCACATACTTTATGACCTAGATACTTCATTTTGTGGATTGTGCAAGACACTCTGAGTATGATGTGTTACATGTCTGTAGAAGTATTGGTAAATCAACTCAGAATGGGACAAGCAGGCATTAGAGGTGAGACTTGCCTCATCTGATTTGGATACATACAATACCAATTTCTTATCTTCTGAAGCAAGTTTCAGAAGCTTTCAGAAATCAGGGATGATAACCAGGCGATTTTTAGGTGCGATTCATTTGACTTTAGAAAATTTAGGATGAAACCAGTCATACCTTATAGATGTTTTTTTCTTTTTCTCTGCTCTATATAAAGTGATTCTTGGGTATAGCTTTGATAAAAGCATGAAAGGGTGAAGTTCATAAATTGGACTTTTTAAGTTCTTTCTTGCCCTAAATTCTTGAACCATTTATCTTTCTCTCCCATCCAAATAATGGATAATTTGCTCCTTCTTTAACAAAGTGGGGATGGTTGCAGAATGATAGTAATACAGCAGGCACAAAATAGCTCATCAGTTTCCATTGATAAATTACTAAATTAAAGGCAGCACATAACATTCAAATATGTCTATTAAGGTCATTATCTCAAACATTCCTAAGTCAATTGGAAGCTGTCAGCCGACATCAGCTCTCTTCAGGTTTGGCTGTATTAATCTTCTTGACACATGCATAAAACAGTTGAGACTAAAAATGCTCTGAGGTCCAAGGACACTATATTTTTTGTTTCGTTGTTTTTGTCCTGTTGTTTTGTTTTGTTTTAAACTTTGTATGCACTTCTGATGTATCTTCATTTAAAAACTAACAGTAAACCAAGTCTCCATCCTCAAGCAAATATATTCCATATGTATAGAGAGCCTTATATAGTGTCTGCACACATTAAAATGCTTTCTAAATAAAAACTTGCTGCTTAGTAGATCAGAAACACAATATGCTTGTTATCCTGTCATTGGATTTGGATACTGTATTTGGTTTGGCTGAGATGGTGCTAATTCTCCCCATAGCATCTTTTGTAGTGCTCTGCTTTTTAGTTGGTAGTTGGAAGGGTTGTTGATAACATGCCTGGGTTTTTTTTTTTGCTCGTGTTAGCAAAATAGAAAATCTGAGACAGTAACTACAATTCCAACTGACCTGTAGCCTCCCTCCCCTTCTCTCTTTTCATTTTGTATTTTGCTTTTCCTCTAGTGTTAGTCAATGCAACATGGTGAAAATATTTGGCTGACTGTGAGGACCAAAACAAAGTTAGTAATGTTTTAAAAACTAAAGAAACTACCATGTGGTGCCAGTCTGCTGTCAGGTCTGCTAGGTTTGATTAAGGTATTGACAGAGAAGTGAAATAAGTCCATTCTCTCTTGTGCTTTTGTGTACAGGAAATGGTTTCAATTTAACTTGATCTTTCCAAGCTTCTAACTCCACAGGCATGAAATTGCAGGTTTCTTTGGTAACTTTTGAACTTTGTTCACACGTCTTGACTTTTGGTTTCTAAATCTCAGCTTCAGTTGTTTACT